>NC_133617.1:126829478-127429478 GCF_048593235.1 Sminthopsis crassicaudata
AAGGAAGGAAGAAAGAAAGAAAGGAAGAAAAGAAAGAAAGAAAGAAAGAAGGAAAGGAAGGAAGGGAGGAAGGGAGGAAGGAAGGAAGAAAGAAAGGAAGAAAGAAAGAAAGAAAGAAAGAAGGAAAGGAAGGAAGGGAGGAAGGGAGGAAGGAAGGAAGGAAGGAAGGAAGAAAGAAAGAAAGAAAGAAAGAAAGAAAGAAAGAAAGAAAGAAAGAAAGAAAGAAAGAAAGAAAGAAAGAAAGGGAAAACAATTGACCTGGTAAATATATCTAGGTGAGGCACTCTAAGGATTATTGTACTTCCTGAAAGCCATGATAAAAAAAAAGACCTTATATATTATCTTATAGAAAATTATAAAGGAAAATTACTTTGACTTTCTAGAATCATAAGATAAAATAGCCATTGAAAGAATTCCCTAATAATTTGCTGAAACAGACCCAACAATAAAAATTCCAAGGAATAGTGTGGCACAATTTCAGAAATATTAGTCCTCCCAAAATATTGAAAGCAGCCAGAAATAAACAATTCATATATGGAGGAGCCACATTCAGGATTGCCCAGCACTAACAGTTCACACCTTAAAGGACAGGAGGGACTGGATTCTTATATTCTGAAAGGCAATAGAACTTGGATTGCAGCCAAGAATCAATTATCCAGCTAACTTGAGCATTATCTTTCAGAACATGGACATTCAATGATACAGGTGAATTTCATTTATTTCTGATGAAAAGACCAGAAATGAATAAAAATTTTGATTTCCAAATACAGAACTCAAGAGAAGTATAAGAAGATAAAAAAGGAAAGAACTCTTGAGAAATATATTTCTGTAACGGGTATAGTAAGAGAATGAGAGTATAATTTGATTCTATTATAATAATATAAAAATGAAACTAGAGTTAGAAAAAGGATTGTACAGGAAAAAATGGAGGTAAAATGAGGGAAATTACATCTCACAAAGAGGCAAAGAAGACCTATTATAATTGAGGTGAGGAAGGGAGGGATGAACATTATGGGACTATTAGTCTCATCAGATTTGGCTCAAAGAGAGAATACCAGAAAAATTTGGTTTCACAGAGAAACTTGTCTCACATTATAGGGAAGTGCAAGGGGAAAAGAGAAGGCTAAGAATAGAAAGAAAACAGAAGTCTTAGGGCAAAGGAGCAAGAAAGGGGAAGGGCTTTTTTGAGGGACATGATGGTCAGAAGCAAAATATTGGAGGGGAAGGAATGGAAAAATAAAAATGAAAAACATAAATTTGGGGTACATAAGATAACTAGAAATATAGAATTATTTATTTTTGTTGTGAATGTGAATGGGATGAACTCGCCCATAAAACCGAAGCAGAATGCCAGATTTAAAAGCCAGAATTCAACAATATGTATTTTAAAAGAGACACATTTAAAGCACAGTAGTCCATACAGAGTAAAGGCAAAAGGCTAGAACAGAATTTATTATACTTCAAATGAAGGAACAAAAACAGGGGGGTAGTGATCATGATCTCAGATAAAACAAAAGCAAAAATAAATCTCATAAAAAGAAATAAGAAAGGAAACCATATTAGAACCACAAAATTGAACCACAAAATAAATTTTTAAAAGATAACCATAATTTAAAGAAAAGTTAGCTATGATAGACATTTGGAGAAAATTGAATGGGGACAGAAAGCAGAGTAATTTTTCTTGGTGGTACATGAACCTTGTACAAATATTGACCATGTATTAGAGTATAAAACCCTCATAATCAATGCAGAAATGCAGAAATAGTAAATATATTTTTCAGAATATGATGCAATCAAATCCCATTAAAGAGAATGACAATAATGAGCCCACAAACCAAAATTTGAGGAATGAAGCCAGAGCAGTAATAAGGGGAATTTTTCTATGTCTATAGTATTTCTTGCATTAAATAGAGAAAGAGAATTCCAGTGAATTGGGATTACAAATAAAAAAAAAAAAGTTAGAAAAAGAACAAATTAAAAACTTTCAACTAAATATCAAATTTGAAATTGTGAAAATAAAAGGGGAGATTAAAGTTAAAAAATAATAAAACTGACTTGAATTTATGAAAAAACAAGAAATTAAATAAACCAAATTATTAGTCTCAAAAATGAAAATGAAGAACTTTCCACCAATGAAGAAGAAATAAGAACAATAATTAAGAGGTTTATTCCCAATGTTATGTCATTAATTTTGATAATCTAAATAAAATGGAGGAATATCTACCAAAATATAGATTGCCCAGATTAACAGGAGAGAAAATAAATTATTTAAACAGTCCCATTTTAGAAAAAAAGAAATAGAACAAGATATAAATCAACTTCCTAAGAAAAATTTCCAGTGTCAGATGGATTTATATGTGAATTCTACCAAAAAAAAATTAAAGAACAATTAACTCCAATACTATATAAGCTATTTGAAAAAAAATAGGGAAAAAAGAAGTCCTACCAAATTGAGATATAGTGCTGATACCTAAACTAGGTAGGGTAAAAATAGAAAAATGAAATTATAGACCAATTTCCCTAATGAATATTGATGCAAAAAATTAAATAAAATATTAGCAAATAAATTATAGAACGTCATCCACAGAATAATACACTATGATCAAGTAAGATTTATATCAGGAATGCAAGCCTGGTTCAATATTAGGAATACTTTTAGTATAATTGAATATATAAGTAACCAAACTAACAAAAATTATGATTATCTCAATAGATGCAGAAAAAGTATTTGGTGAAATCCAACACCCATTTTTATTAAAAGCACTAGAGAGTATAGGAATAGTCTTTAGACTAATCAATAGCATCTTTTAAAAACCATCTGCAAGCATCATATGTAATGGGAACAAATTATAAGCATTACTAATAAGATCAGGAGTGAAACAAAGTTGCCCACTATCACCATTACTATTCAATATTGTATTAGAAATGATAGCTTTTGAAATAAGAGAAGAAAAAGAGATTAAAAGAATTAGAATAGGTAGTGAGGAAACCAAATTATCTCTCTTTGCAGATGATATAATGTTATACATGGAGAATCCTAGAGAATCAACAAAAAATTCCCCAGAAACAATTCACAACTTTAGTAAAATTGCAGAATACAAAATACATTCACATAAATCGTCAGCATTTTTATATATTACTAACAAAGTCCAGCACCAATAGATAACAAAAAAGAATTCCATTCAAAATACCTGTCGATACAAGAAAATATTTGGGAATCTATCTGCCAAGGGAAAGTCAAAAACTGTATGAGCACAACTACAAAACACTTTCCAGACAAAGTCAGATCTAATCAGTTGGAAAAATATTAAGTGCTCATTTATAGGTCTACCAAGTACAATAAAAATGCCATTAATTAGTCTACTTAATTAGTCTACTTATTTAGTGTCACACCAATCAATCTTCCAAAAAATATTTTACAGATTTAGAAAAAGTAACATAAAAGTTCATCTGGAAAAACTAATTGTGAAGAATTTCAAGGGAATTAATGAAAAAAAAATGCAAATGATGGTGGCTTATCTGTGTTAGACTTAAAACTATATTATAAAGCTACGGTAATTAAAACATTTGCTACTGGCTAAAAAATAGAGATGTTGCTCAGTAGAATAGATTAGGTTTACAATACAAAATAGTCAACAATGGCAATCTAAAAATTGACAAATTAAAATTATTGTATCATAAAAAAAATGGCCAAATAGTCAATTCTCCAAGAAATCTTTAGTATAACATAGAAGAAAGTAAGTAAAAACAAATAATTTAAACAGTGAAAATAATATACATTCATTACTATTCATTCATTAATAAACTTCAAATCTGAATAATGAAAGATAAGTCTTATTATACATATCCTAATAGAAACATGATGGAATTAATTGCCCAATGTGAGATGCATTTTGGAACATGAACAGTATGAAAAAAATTCTTTCTAGCCTATACTTGTTTATTATGAGTGGTTTTTTTTGTATTATAACAGATGGAGCAGATAGAAAAATATAAGTAAATAAAATATAAGTAAACAAAAACATATCTCTAAAATTAACATAAAATAAAGAAAAAATTATCATTTTCTTGAAATATGTTCTCTCCATTTCAAAATAACCTTTGAAACTTAAAGTTCAAAACAAACAAATAACAAAAGAATTGGAAGAATTTTCCCAACAGGAACATAATTAAATAGAGTAATTGTTACAGCATATCTTGGATTATGCAATAATATATAATGTTGGATTAAGATGGATTCTATTATAACCCAATTTTTAAGGCAATTATGTAATATTTGTCAAAGTAGTAAAAGCTTAAGAGTGTTTGTCAACTTTGGATTGTGACATTTTAAAAAGGAACTTTACTTTTTAAAAAAGTTACATTTTATTGGAATTTTCAGGCAATATGTAGATTTTGCAAGTAGAAATTTTTCCACCATTTGCTATTCAAAGAGATAGAGTGTAATATATTGGATTGATTTGCAAAACAGTATAAGAAAATATACAATTTTATCATTGCAGTGATACAGGATCATTTTTGCTGGGAACATGACCTAAACTCGAACACAGATATTTACTGAAAAAAAATAAAGAAAATTGTTCCTGAAAATATAATGTTGGCAGTCTTCATTATGCATTATTCAGGAAAGATCAGTTGATTTGATAAATTTTATTCTTAATAAGAACTCTTACTTAGATCTGTTTGAATAATCATGCATTTTCCTGGAGGCATCAGACTTCCAGAAAAAATAACTGTTGCAATCTGGAAACATATTCAATTATGGAAATCACAATTATCTAAATGAAAGTAATTTGTAGACAAGAGAAAGTAATTTTTTTTTTCTCCATTATTTTTCATTTGAGTATACACCACAGAAAAATATTTATATCATTTTAAAATATATTCTCATTCCATTTTCAAAATTAATTTGGATTTTAATTATGTTCTTATAAGAGAAAAATGAACAAGTGATATTTCTTTGTCTAAGGATTCAAATATGAATGTTGTTTCATTGACAAGACATAGAAGACATTTGTCTGAGATAAATGGTCTCTAATTTTTAACAGAGTACACAGCTCTATTTCACATGAATGTGATAATTTAATGCAAGATAGAAAACAAATGAATTATATACAAGCTGTCAGTAAAAGCTACCACTGTACTGTATCTTCATTCTTCTGGTGATCAGAAGTGGTTCTTGTTGATTTATGGTGATAATTTATACATGGGTTGGCATTATTCAGATGTGGAAGAAGCTGAATAGGAAATTTGAAGGTTATTTTTTATCCCATTTTCCTTTAGTAATACAGAGATTTTACAGTGTTTCTTCATGGACAACACTTTGGGGTTATTCCCTGAATTTCTTTCTCTGATATGGCTTACATTTTTGTTTGTTTGCTTTAGTTTTGAGGGATGTTTTTTATTTGATTTTTACTACTTTTAGAGTATGGCAATTGTGTATTCCATTATTTCATTTCCTTTCCTTGTGCCATCTTTTGCCTTATATCACCTCAGCTCTTCTTGTCGCTGATCTGACAAACCATTGACATTCACTAGGAAAAAAAAAAAGATTGATATTAGATAAATGTGCTATTTTTGCCATATAACATTGGGGAGCCAAACAGTAGTGCCAAATTCTGGGCTTAATATCAATATTTTAAGTCATGAGAGCTTGTGTTTGAACAAAAAAAAAAAAAATTAGAATACAGGAGGCAAATCCAGTTTTAAAAGGCAAAGAAGCATTATAATAGATAATCTGATGGAGAATTCTGAGGGTTTATGGGCAATATTAGTGAATAAAATTAAAGAATAATATAAATATCACCTACAGAATCAGTAAGAACACAATCAAATTCTTTCTGTGGTGGTTGTTTCAATTACTGGCTACTTATTTTTCTTCTCTTTCCCCTGGAAAAAAAAAAAAAAAAAGACTTTAAATCTATCCTCTCACTTCAGTTCCTACAATATAGTGCTACTAGAATTAAAGATTTTCAGCTGTATTTATAGCAGCATCCACTGTTAAAACAACAACCTAAGGAGATGAAGATATTTTAATGGTTGTAAAATTCAAATACCCTAGGGGTGAAGCTTATAATTTTTATTTGGAGGGAATTTAAGTGTAAGCTGTTTCTGAAATAGAATTCCCCACTTTTATATGCTCAACAATCATCCAATTCCTACTTAAAATATATCCAATGAAGACATCTAGGGATAGAGTCAATATGGCATAATAGACTAGAAATCACTCAGTTGAGTTTTCTCAATATTCTCATCCAAAAAAACTTAAAATATAGCACAGCAAATAAAATTCTGGTATGACAGCACCAAGAATAGAATAGGTTGTGTAGAGGGCTGGAACTCTGGAAAAGTATACTTGAAACAAGGTGATTACTCAGTGGAATTGATGAAAAAATGGTTCTCTAGTTCACATACATCTATTATGATATAATAACATAATTATAATAATGATATAATAATATAATCACTCTACTTTGATATAATGACAGATAGATTGTCTTAGGCTCAGTATACTGTAATGATCTAATTGTACTAATTTATTTAAGGGTTGAGGGAACTGAGAACAAAGTCAGACTCAGACTGAAATTGGTTGAGACTGGCAGAATGGCAGACTACTGGAGGAGACTAACTCAGACTGAGATTAGATCAGTTTATAGCAGATACAGAGAGAGGCAGACTGAAGAAACAATAAAGACTTTAGACGCTATTCTTGTCCATCGTCACAATGACTATTCTGCTGAGACATCAGCCCTTCTGGAGGACTTCCAGAAAGCTAATCTGAACATTCCAATGTTGAAATATTCTCCCAGCAGAGGACAACTAAGAATGTTGGAAGAAGAGATCTGTGACATGGGGGGAAAGTCTGGCCATGAGCCATATGAAGAAAACAGTAATAGTGGAACTAAATGGTGGTGACACATACAATGCCTTCAAGAATTTATTTATTTACTTAATTACTTATTTATTTATTCATGCATTTATTTATTTATTCATCTATCTATTCATTCATTTATTTATTTATTCACTCATTTATTGATTGATTGATTGATTTATTCATGCACTTATTTATTTATTTATTTATTCATTCATTCATTCACTCATTTATCTATCTATCTATCTATCGATTTATTTATTTATTTATATTGTGCCTTTTGATTTACAAGATATATGAATGGATAATTTTACAACACTGACAATTGTCAAGTCTTTTGTTCCAATTTTTTTTCCTCCTTCCCCTCACCCCCCCAGATGGGCAGGTTGACCAATACATGTTATATATGTTAAAATATAAATTAAATAAAATACAATATATGTATACTTATCCAAACAGTTATTTTGCTGTACAAAAAGAATCGGATTTTGAAATAGTGTACCATTAGCCTGTGAAGGAAATAAAAAATGCAGACAGACAAAAATAGGGGTGTTTAAAATTCTATGTAGTGTTTCATAGTCATCTCCCAGAGTGGTTTCGCTGGGCATAACTGGTTCAGTTCACTACTGCTCTATTGGAACTGATTTGGTTCATCTTCTTGTTGAAGATAGCAACATCCATCAGAACTGATCATCACATAGTATTGTTGTTGAAGTATACCATGATGTTTAGGTTCTGCTCTTTTCACTCAGCATCAGTTCATGTAAGTCTCTCCAGGACTTTCTGAAATTGTCCTGTTGGTCATTTCTTATAGAACAATAATATTCCATAATATTGATATACCACAATTTATTCAGCCATTCTCCAATTGATGGGCAGCCACTCAGTGTCCATGTTATGGCCACTACAAAGAGAGCTGCCATAAACATTTTTGCACATACAGGTCCTTTTCCCTTCTTTAAGATCTATTTGGGATATAAGCTCTGTAATAATACTGCTGGTCAAAGGATATACACAGTTTGATAACTTTTTTAGCATAGTTCCAAATCATTCTCCAGAATGGCTGGATGTATTCACAATGTCACCAAAACATTATCAATGTCCCTGTTTTCCCAGATCCCCTACAACATTCCAAATTATCTTTCCCTGTTATTACAGCTAAATTGACAGGTGTGTAGTGGTATCTCAGAGATGTCTTAATTTGCATTTCTCTGATTAATAACGATTTGGAGCATCTTTTCATAAGGTTAGACATAGTTTCAATATCTTCATATGAGAATTGTCTGTTCATATCCTTTGACCATTTATCAATTGGAAAATGGCTTGATTTCTTATAAATTATTGTCAATTCTCTATAAATTTGGAAATGAGGCCTTTTTCAGAACCTTTCACTATCAAAATCTTTTCCCAGTTTGTTGCTTCCCTTCCAATCTTATCTGCATTTTGATATATTCAATTTTTTTTCTATTTTGTGATCTTCTTTGGTCATAAATTCCTTCCTCTTCCACAAGTTTGAGAGGTAAATTATCCTATGTTCCTCTAATTTATTTATAATCTAATTCTTTATGCCTAAATCATGGACCAATTTTGATCTTATCTTGATGTATGGTGTTAAATGTGGGTTAATGCCTAGTTTTTGCCATACTAATTTCCAATTTTCCTAGCAATTTTTGTCAAACATTGAGTTTTTATCCCAAAAGCTGGGGTCTCTGGGTTTGTCAAGTACTAGATTATCAAAGTTATTGAGTGTTTTTTCTTTTGAACCTAATCTATTCCACTGATAAACTAGTGAATTTCTTAGCAAATACCAAATGGTTTTGGTAAACTGCTGATATATAAAGTAATAAAATATAATTTTGGATATGGCACAGCTAAGCCACCTTCATTTCATTTTTTTTCATTAATTCCCTTGAAATTCTTGACCTTTTGGTTTTCCACATGAACTTTGTTGTTATTTTTTCTAGGTCATTAAAATAGTTTTTTTGGGAATCAGATTGGTATAGCGCTAAATAAATAGATGAGTTTAGGTAGTATTGTCATTTTTATTATTTATATATATATATATATATATATATATATATATATATATATATATATATATATATATATACACAAACATATATATATATATATATATACACACACAGACACACACACACACACACACACACATATATATATATATATATATATATATATATATATATATATAAAATTATTATTATTATTATATTTTGCTGGTCCAACCCGTGCATTTAATATTTTTTTCTAATTGCTTAGATCAGACTTAATTTGTGTGGAATCTGATTTTCCCTTGGCATATTTAGATTCCTAAATGTTTTATGCTTTCGGTAGTTACTTTAAATGAAATTTTTCTTTTTAACTCTGTTGGATTATGTTAGTGATGTATAAGAATTTTGATGACTTATGTGGGTTTATTTTGTATACTGCAACTTTGCTAAAGGTGTGAATTATTTCTTTTTTCTTTTTTTTCCTCTGAGGCTGGGGTTAAGTGACTTGTCCAGGGTCAAGTGTGAATTATTTCTAATAACTTTTTAGTAGAATCTCTGGGGTTCTCTAAATATACCATCATATAATCAGCAAAGAGTGATAATTTGGTTTCCTCATTACTAGTCTAATTCCTTTAATCTCTTTCTCAGCTCTTATTGCCAAAGCTAGCATTTCTAACACAATGTTGAATAGTAATAGTGATAGTGGGCAACCTTGTTTCACTCCTGATCTTATTGGGAATGGTTGCAGTTTATCCCCATTACATGATACTTATTGATGGTTTTAAATAGATGCTACTGACTATTTTAAGGAAAAGTACATTTATTCCTATACTCTTAAGTGTTTTTAATAATAATGGATGTTGGATTTTTATCACATGTTTATTCTGCTTCTATTGAGATGATCATATTTCTTTTTATTAATTTGGTTATTAATATGGCCAATTACACTGATAGTTTTCCTAATATTGAACCAGCCCTGCATTTCTGGTATAAATCCTACTTGATCATGGTGTATTATGCTGGAGATGATGTTTTGTAGTCTTTTTGCTAATATCTTATTTAAGATTTTATCATCAATATCCATTAAGGAAATTGGTCTATAGTTTTCTTTCTCAGTTTTCGATCTATCTGGTTTAGGTATTAGTACCATGTCTGTGTCATAAAAGGAGTTTGGTAGGACTCCTTCATCGCCTATTTTTTCAAATAGTTTATATAACATTGGAGCTAATTATTCTTTAAATGTTTCATAGAATTCACATGTAAATCCATCTGGTCCTGGGAATTTCTTTTTAGGGAGCTGATTAATAACTTATTCTATTTCTTTTTCTGAATCACGACTATTTAAGCAATTTACTTCCTCCTCTGTTAATCTGGAAGCCTATATTTTTGGAAGTTGTTCTCCATTTCACTTAGGTTATCAAATTTATTGGCATAAAGTTGGGGTAGTAACTCCTTATTATTTCTCTAATTTCCTCTTCATTGGTGGAAAGTTCTCCCTTTTCATGTTGAAGACTAATAATTGATTTTCCTTTCTCCTTTTTCTAATCATATTTACCAGAGGTTTATCTATTTTATTGGTTTTTTCATAAAACCAACTCTTAGTTTTATTTATTAATTCAATAGATTTTTTTATTTTCAATATTATTAATTTCTCTTTTTAATTTTAGAATTGAAAGTTTAGTATTTGCTTGGGGTTTTATAATTTGGTCTTTTCCTAGCTTTTTAAGTTGCAAGCCTAATCCATAGACCTTCTCTTTATCTATTTTATTCAAGTAAGCCTCTAAAGACATAAAATTTCCCCTTATTACCGCTTTAGCTTCATCCCACAAATTTTGGTATGATGTCTCATCATTGTCATTATCTTGAGTGAAATTATTAATTGTGTCTATAATTTGTTGTTTCACCCACTCTTTCTTTAACATGAGACTAATCAGTTTCCAATTACTTTTTGGTCTATTTACCCCTAACTTTTTTTGAATGTAGTTTTTATTGCATCGTGATCTAAAAAGAAAGCATTTACTGTTTCTACCTTCCTGCATTTAATTTTGAGGTCTTAATATCCTGATTTATGGTCCATTTTTGTATAGGTTCCATGAACTGCTGAGAAGAAAGTATACTCCTTTCTGTTACCATTCAGTTTTTACCAAAAATCTATCATACCTAATTTTTCTAATATTCCATTTACCTCTTATATTTCTTTCTTATTTGATTTGTGGTTTGATTTGTCTAATTCTGCAAGTGCAAAGTTGAGATCTCCTACTATTATAGTTTTGCTGTCTATTTCTTCTTGCAACTCTCTTAACTTCTCCTTTAGGAAATTAGATGCTATACCACTTAGTGCACATATGTTAATTTTGATATTGCTTCATTGTCTCTGATACCCTTTAGCAAGATATAGTTTCCTTCCTTATGTCTTTTAATAGATCAATTTTTGCTTTTGTTTCGTCTAAGATAAGGATGGCTACCCCTGCTTTTTTGACTTCACTTGAAGCATAGTAGATTCTTCTCCAGGCAGAATTACTCTGTATGTATCTCCCTGCTTTAAATGTGTTTCCTATAAACAACATATTGTAGGGTTCTGACTTTTGATCCAGTGTGCTATCCCCCTCGCCTTAAAGGGAGAGTTCATCCCATTCACATTTTCGGTTAAAATGACTAAATCTGTATTTCCTCCCACTTTATTATCTCTTGATTTTGCTTTTCTTTTTCTTGCCCCACCTAATGCTCTTTCCCAGTATTAAACTTATAGGCCTCACTTGTGTTACACTGCTCACCCTCTTTAGTATCCCTCCCTCTACTCTTTGAATCTTTTCCCCTTTCTGATGCCCTGCCCTTATTTTTCTTTTCTTTTTCACTTTTCCTCTCCCTCTTTTTAATAAGGTGAGAGAAAATTCACTGTAAAATAAATATGTTAATTATTCTTTCTTTGAGCCAAATCTGATGAGAGTAAGATTCACATAATGTTCCTCCCCCTCTCTAAATTCCCTCAAATATGATAGTTTTCCTTTGCCTCTTTGTGTGATGTATTTTTCCCTCTTTTTATCTCCCTTTTCCCTTTTTTCTGACTCTATCTCATTTCTATTTCTACTTCTCTATTTTATGCTATATCTGTAAAATTAAAGTATATATGTAGTATTTATGTATATCTACAACATAAATACAGTTCTCAAGAGTTCCTTTTACTTTTTTCTGCTGCTCTTGAGTCCTATGGTTGGAGATCAATTTTTTTTTTGTTTATATCTGTTTTTTTGTTTGTTTGTTTGTTTGTTTTTCCATAGAAACAATTAGAATTCATCTGTTTCATTAAATGTCCATCTTCTTCCATGGAAGAAAATGCTGATCTTAGCTGGACAGTTTATTATTGGCTGCATTCCCAGTTCTTTTGCCTTTCAGAATATCAGATTCCAGGCCCTCCGATTCTTTAATGTGGAGGCAGCCAGATCTTGAGTAACCCTTATTGTGGCACCTTGTTATTTCAGTTTTTTTGTTTGTTTGTTTGTTTGTTTTTTCCTGGCTGCTTGTAATATTTTTTTTTTAGTCTGGTAATTCTGAAATTTGGCCACAATATTCCATTTGTGTGTGTGTATGTGTGTGTGTCTTTTTCAGAAGGTGTTCAATGAATTCTTTCAATGCCTATTTTCCCTTCTGATTCTATTACATCTGGTCAATTCTCTTTGATGATTTCCTATAAAATAGTATCTAGGCTGATTTTTTTTTTCATCATAATTTTTGGGAAATCCAGTAATCCTCACATCATCTCTCCTAGATCTATTTTCCAGGTCTGTTGTTTTTCCAAGAAGATATTTCATATTTTTTATCAAATTCTTCATTTTTTTGGTGTTGCTTGACTGATTCTTGATGTTTCAATGAATCATTCATTTCAATTTGTTCAGTTCTGATTTTTAATGAGTTATTTTCATTAGCTTTTTTTTTTTTTTTTTTTTTTTTTTTTTTTTTTTTTTTTTTACTTCTTTTTGTACATTTCCAATTGAGCTTTTAAAAGAATTGTTTTGCTTGCTCCATGGAATTTTTTTTTTTTCATTTCACTAATTTTTTTTAAGTGAGTTATTTTCTTTTTCCAATTCACAAATCCAACTTTCATATGAATTCTTTATCTTTTCTCATTCACAAATCCTACTTTCTTGTGAATTTTTATCTTTTCCAATTCACAAATCCTATTTTCCTGTGATTTCTGTTCCCCTGCACTTCTTGGGAATTCTTTAACTTTTCCAATTCACCTTTCAGGAAGTTGTTACTCTCCTGCATAGCTTCTCTTTCCTTTTCCCATTTTTCTTCTAACTTTCTTTTTAGATTTTTAATGGTCTCTTCTAGAAGAGAGTTATTTGGGGTATTGTCTGGATGCTATTTACTATTAGTGTCCTTGAGTTTGAGACCCTATTCTTTTTCTGTATAGAAGCTATTTATCATCCTTTCCATGTTTTTACCCATTTTTAAAGCTTGTAGGGTCTGCCTTCAGGGCATGGATGTTACCAGCTTGTTCTGCAAAGCAAGGATAGGTACCAGCTGGCTACAGAGAGTGGCCAGGTACAGAAGTGCTCTGGGAATAAAGATGCAGAAATGCCTAGTAAAGAACCCTGCTGTATGAATTAGTGACTGCCCTGGGGCTAGAGACTGGGCAATGAAAGTGTCACTGCCTCAAGCCAAAGCCAGCTGTGGGGATGTGGGTATTAGCAGCTGACCAGCAAATAGCCCTGCAGGGACTGGATGTGGCTCTGTCCCAGAAGCTCAATAATGCTTTGGAAGTTCTACTGCCCCAGTCCCAGTCCCCCACTGTGCAGATTAGAGGCTTCCCTGGACTGTGCCCCACTACCATGCAGATTTCCAACTGCCCAGACAAAAAGCCCCATACTGCAGAATAGGGCTTACCACTGTGTTGTGGTCTGTGCTGAGTCACTTCCAGTTTTGGGTGGGTATAGCCAGTTCCTATTAGGATATTAGAGTACCCTCTGCCTTTGGCTCTAATTTCTCTGCTGGTCTGCTGCTTTATAACCAAGGCAGAACAATCAGCCAATGCCAGAGTCATTTCTGTACTTTTTCTAACCACACAGGCCACCTTCTTCCCCTGTCCACTCTGTTTGCCAACCTTTCCCACCTTCCAGTTTGCACTGATCTGCTCCAGCCCCTCAAGACGAACCTTTTCCGAGGAAATTTCTTCTGTGGGTAAGTTGTACGTCTAGTTTTAGTGAATTTTGCCAATCAAGTGCTATTTTTGAGGCTGAATTCAATTATTGGTATTGAGGTATGAGAGGAGCTTAGAAAGTCACATGTGCCTTCTTCGACATCTTGACTCCACCCCAGCTTCATGATTTTAAAAACAAGAAATGATAAAGGAGCCTGGAAAATAATCAGAAAACATATCTATGGGCTAGCACTGAACATGATCAGAGCTTGACATACTATTTCCTATAGTCATTTCTGAGTCATGGTTTAAGGGTAAATACCATCATTTATTATTAAGAGGGATTAGAAAACCTAAGTAGCAATTGCTGCTTCCAAAACATCGAAATTCTAAGGAATGATGTTTTTTTGTTTTTTTGTTTGTTTTTTGTTTTTTTGTTTTTTGTTTTATTTGGTTTTGTTTTGTTTTTTCTGATGCCAAGGAAATAAGGCCTCTGAGAGTGAGTATCAAGTTCAAACTGCAATGAACAATGACTCATTCTGGGCAAAAAACAGAATATAGACCAGGAGAGTAGTCACCATACCTCTTCTCAAACCACAGCAGCTTGGAAGCACTGAAAACCCACACCCTCAAAAAATTTCTCTGAAAAGAGCAATGTGGAAAAATTTAAAGTTTGAGAAAATTTTCTTCCCCACTTATGGTGAGAAAAGTACCTAAGTACATTTTGAGTGATCAAATGACAACGAAAAGAGACCTGATCATAAAAAAAAAAAACTATGACTCTGATAGGGAAGATCAGAACACAAACTCATAAAAAGACAATGAAGTAAAAAACAATGTGCACAGAAGAAAAAATAAATAAATTGAACACAAGCTCAACAATAATTTCTGAAAGAGTTGAAAAGGATTTTCAAAATCAAATAAAGGTAGTAGAGTGAAACAGATTAAACAATGAAGCAAAGGTGGGAAAAGATAATAAATGGGCAGTAAAAGAGACAAAAAGAGAAAATAATACCTTCAAAATGGAACTGAGCAAGTTGAAAAATTAGTACATAATTCACTGATTAAAATAACATGGCAAAAAACAATTTTCATATGAAGAAACTGTAACTATTTGTAGTCATATGAAAAGGTGATCCAAATCACTATTAACCAGAGAAATGCAAATTAAGACTACTCTGAGACTACACACATCCCAGATAGACTAAACTGACAGGAAAAGATAGTGACAAATGTTAGACAGAATGTGGGAAAGCTGGGAAACTGATACATTTGTTGGTGAAACTGTGAGGATACAACCATTCCGAAGAGCAATTTGGAACTATGCTCAAAAAACAAAAACAAAAACAAAACTATCAAACTGTACATACTCATTGTCTCAGCAGTGTTTCTATTGGGCTTGTACGCCAAAAAGATCTTAAAGGAGGGAAAGAGACCCACCTGTGATTGTGTGTGTGTGTGTGTGTGTGTGTGTGTGTGTGTGTGTGTGTGTGTGTGTGTGTGTATGGCAGCCCTTTTGTAATGGCAAGAAAGTGGAAACTGAATGAATATCCATTAAATGGAGAACAGCTGAATAAATTACAGTATATGAATATTATGTAATATTATTGTTTTCTAGGTACTCCAATAATTTATTGTGAAAGCTGCCAGATTCTGGATAATCTTATTGTTCTTTGATATTTCAATTGCTTTTGTATAGCAGTTTATAGTATCGTTTCTGTAGATTTTCTTTGTTTGATCTGTTTCCAAAGGGAATTAATGGATTCTTTCAATGAGTATTTCCCCCTCTTTTTCTAGAACATTGGGGTAATTTCCTTAATGATAGCTTGGCTAATACTATTCAGGTTTGCCTTCAGGCAAACCAATAATTTTAAAATTGTTTCTTCTGAATATATTTGCCTGGTGAGCTATTTAACCAATGAGGTGTTTCAGATTTTCTTCCTTTTCTTCATTCTTTTTATTCTTGTTGTCTCATATAATAATTAGCTTCCATTTGCATTATTACAGTTTTTAATGTGTGATTTTCTTCAATTAGCTTATGTATCTCCTTTTCCATAACTTAATTCTACTTTATGGGTAGTTGTTTTCTGTTAGGATTACAAGGTGAGAACTCAGGTTGTCTGGATAGTGACAAGGTGAGAATTCAGGTTGGACAATTACAAGGTGAGAACTCAGGTTGACTTGATAGAAGGAGCAAGCTCTTTGGCTGAAGTGGTTCTTCCCAGAAGCCCTTGCATTATCCCATGCCCATTCTCTGGGAGAATAAAAGAGAGGACACCCAGAGATAGAAGAAGACTCTGCATTGCATCAGGCTTGACGGGGTTCTCTGCAGGAAGGGAAGTCACTTCTCTGGACAAGAGTTAACAGCAACTGCCTGGAGACAACGGTTCGTTACAGGAAGAAGAATCTGTTGGAGAGATTTGAGTAGAAGACACAGCAGATCTCTTCCCAGAGAGTGATCCGGCGGCATGCTCCTAGAGACGACAGCTCGCTACAATTGGCATCCACACGTGGGGCAAGGACTTTTGCTTATCCTGACAAGAGGAGCTAGACCAGACCTTCGCAATTTGGTGCCCGGACACGGTCCTGATTCCAGTGGAAAAGCCTCCCATCCAGATCTCAGTCTCTCTAACCCAGAACTGTGAGTAACGAGGAAACTTTGTTAAAGATTAAGTAAGCGTGCTAATAGATAAATAAGGAACTTAACTTGTTAAGGGCAAAACCAGGAATCTCTTATAGCTGAAATGGGGCAGATGTTAGCTAAATTCAATCCCTGGACCTCAGCCGACTCAACTCCAGCCCCAGAATCAACCTCAGCTCCACCCCCATTCAGGAGTGGTACTATAGAAAGTATAATCAACATAATTGAGGAGCAGAGTTTACTTGTAACCTGGGTACAGATTGCCTAACTCTTGGCTGCATTAAGACGCAAATCCCCTTGGTTCTTAGAGGAAAGAAAAGATAGATGTAGATAAATGGAAGCTAGTGGGATATGAAATGAAAAAATTTCAGGCAAAAAATGAGCCTCGTTCAATTTCTGCAGAAGTATTTTATATCTACAACATAGTTCAATTAGCCTTAAACTATCAAGCAAGTTGTAGGAGAAGGAAAAGTTCTAAAAATGAACAGAGGAGGAAGTGTGAGGAAAAAAGGAAAGATCAAGATCTTTCCCTAGAGCAAGAGGATTTAAATGAGGAATTATGGTATGATTCTCTTGAAGAAGCTTCAACCCTGCCTAGAGAACAGATTATTGACAGGCCCACATCAACCCCACCTTCAGAGATGGAGGAAGAAAGAGGGGAAGAGGCAGAAACACAAACAGAATTGCCTGTGAAGCAGCCTAAGCCTATGACAAGATTAGAAAAAGCATTGGTTAAAGCTAAGAGAGAAGGACAGGATATAAGTGATTTTATACATGCATATCCTGTGATTGAAGAGATTGACTCTGTAGGTAAAAAAAGGAGAAGATATGCACCTTTAGATTTGAATAAAATTAAGGATTTGAAAAAAGGTTGTACCCTTTATGGGGCTACATCAGCTTATGTCAAAATGTTACTAGATGGTTTGTCTTATGAAGTCCTAACCCCGAATGACTGGAAATCCATAGCAAGGACATGTCTGGAACCTGGAGAAAATTTATTATGGCTTGCGGAATTTCATGAATTATGTAAAATTCAAGTCAGATGCAATTTGGAAATAGGAGTTAACACACAATTCACTTTTGAGCACTTAGCTGGTGAAGGTCAGTATGGAGAGAATTCGGAACAGATTAATTATACCATGACAATATATGAACAAATTGCTAAGGCTGCAATAAAAGCTTGGGGTGTCCTTCCTGGACAGAAAGATCCTGGAGAGGCTTTCACTAAAATACAGCAAGGTCCCAATGAACCTTTTGCAGATTTTGTGGGATGTTTGCAAACTGCTGTCAAAAGAACTATTGGAGAAAATTCAGCTACAGAAATAATGACCAGACATCTGGCTAAGGAAAATGCCAATGAGATTTGCAAAAGAATTATATGGGGATTAGACAAAGATGCTTCTTTAGAGGAGATCATAAGACGCTGTGCTACAGTGGGAACAAATGCTTTTTACACCCGGGCAATGATGAACGTGGAAAGACAGGGTCCCTCCTGGCAAGGGACTTCTAGAGAAACTCGGAGATGTTTTCAATGTGGAAAAATTGGACATCTAAGAGCTCAGTGTAGAAATGGAGATACAGTGAGAAGACAGGGTGAAAGAAGACCTAAAACCCCATGTCCAAAATGCAACAGAGGACTTCATTGGGCATCAGAGTGTAGACTAATTCAGGGAAACGGGATGAGGGGCCCAGGTCCAGGGCCCCAGGCAAAAAAGACTTGGGGCATGATGGCAGCTGATGTTATACCCAAAGAGTCTTTCGAAGGCCAGGACTCTGATTTGATCAACCAGCAGAAAAGCAATCACATGGCAGAAAGGGATTACCTGATAAGTGAGCCAAAAGGCAATCAGATTGCAAAAATGGATTACACTTGGGGAGAATACAGGCCTTTTAAACCAACAGGCCTGTATCCAGTGCGAGCATCTCCACTGTCCTTAGATAATCGCCAGATGATGAGAAGAGATTTAGAAAGTGGTAAATAGAAGAAAATTAGATAGGTTAACTGCCTGGGAGAGAGGGTTTGCTTGTATTTTAACAGACAGAAGAAAACAGATGAAGAAGGAAACAGATAGGTGGCAACAAGCACCTGGAGAGAGACAGAAAAAGAGAAAAACTTCAGAACAAAGAAGATCTAAGAAACATCTCACACCTAAAGAGCATGGCTAATAAAAAGACTGTTAAAGAACTTTAAAACCAGCAGGAATCATTGGACTTCCTCACACAAGATGAGACAATGGACTTACGGACATTTATAAATTTTCAATTTATGATTATTTGATTATGTTATTTGTCATATACTTCTAGCATGTATTATGTTACTATGTTACTATGTGCTTATGTAATTTATGTAATTATGTGTAATGCTTCCCATATTGATGGATTTATGTTTCAAGATCATGACTGTACTATGTTCTAAATCAAAAGAAAGGGGGAGATGTTAGGATTACAAGGTGAGAACTCAGGTTGTCTGGATAGTGACAAGGTGAGAATTCAGGTTGTCTGGACAATTACAAGGTGAGAACTCAGGTTGACTTGATAGAAGGAGCAAGCTCATTGGCTGAAGTGGTTCTTCCCAGAAGCCCTTGCATTATCCCACGCCCATTCTCTGGGAGAATAAAAGAGAGGACACCCAGAGATAGAAGAAGACTCTGCATTGCATCAGGCTTGACGGGGCTCTCTGCAGGAAGGGAAGTCACTTCTCTGGACAAGAGTTAACAGCAACTGCCTGGAGACAACGGTTCGTTACAGGAAGAAGAATCTGTTGGAGAGATTTGAGTAGAAGACACAGCAGATCTCTTCCCAGAGAGTGATCCGGCAGCTTCTAGAGACGACAGCTCGCTACAGTTTTCTTCAGACATTTTTTTTCCTTCCTTTTCCAAAATGTTGAATTTCTCATGCATATTTCTCATGTCTTTCTCCACATATTCTTTTATCTATGTTATTCAACTTTTTAAATCTTTTGGAGCTCTGCCAAGAAGGTATTTTAGGCTTCAAACCAATTCTCCCTTTACAGTTTTGTAACATGCAGATTTTTTTTTTTCTTTTTCAGATTTAGTGTTTTAATTTTCCTTGTCACTATAGCAGCCTTATATAGTCAAAAATTCTTTTTTTATTTCTTGTTAATTTTTTCTCCGATTTTTGTGTTTTTCAAAGTTGATCTTTGTTCCTGGGAAGGCAGGATACTGTGCCAAGCTTTTTGTGATGGGAGAATGTTTGTGATCATTGGTATTGAGTGTGGGACCTTAAGTGTTTGGTGAATTGTTTACTATGTTTTTGACAGCCTATCCTAGTTACCCCTCCTTTTGTCCATTTTTGTGTACTAGCAATTTTCCATTGGTGCTGGGGTAGAGGCTCAACCAGTAAATACTGTCCCATTGAAACCGAACTGAAGGAATCTTACTTGCTGACATTTACTGTAGTTTAGAGATTCTTATGAACTTGCTGGGATACTCTCTATGTTGTGCTGAACTTCTTTTTTAACCAAATAAAACTGAATTTTCCTGATGTTCAACCAACCTATCTTAATCTGGAAAATGTTTCACTCCATAACTTTGTAGATTCAGTCAATCCACAATCTCTATAGAAGCTTGATTTAATGTTTCAATGGAAACAAAAGGAGACGTCAGAAAATTTCCAGTCTTCCTAGGTTTTGTTGGCTTCACCTTTTGGATCTTTTTGTATCCCTGCAGCTTAACAAAGAGATTTGAAAATAATAGGTGCATAATAAATGATTATTGAATTGAATTGAATTGATTTCAATGTTCCAAATTTATTTTTTAAATGACTAATGGTGCAAAAATTATGTGTTTAGTTTAGATATTTGAATGGCTTTAGAATATTGCTTAGAATATTTTATTATTTGTTTGTAATATGTAATATATTAAGATGACTAAAATTTAATTTGTAAAATCAGTTTATTACTAGAACTTTTTGCTTATTCCATATAACTTAAATTTCGTCATCAAAACATTTGTTCTTCACTTGTCTATACTGTAAATTTAAATTACATCTCAGGCCTATTAAATAAAGTGGCTAATGTCATATAAAATTATATAAAATAAAATTATTTCAAATTATTTGGAAGGGGTTTTATGAACTTTAGTCACCCCAACTTAAAATATGCATTATTATGTACATTCTTTAATATTTCACCCTCTGTATCTGACAGATTATTCTGTCTTTAATAGACATATAGCAGCTAGCAGAAACCTGGTTCTTTCAAGCAAAAGCAGTGCGAATTAAGCAGAGTTGATTTTAACTGAAGTCATCCAATGATTCGTTTAGAAAAATTAGTCTGTCCCAACTGAAATAGAGTTACAATTTTCTTTTTTTTTATTTTAATTATAGCTTTATTGACAGAACAAAATCATGGGTAATTTTTACACCATTGTTCCTTGCACTCACTTCTGTTACAACTTTTCCCATCCCTCCCTCTACCCCCTCCCCTAGATGGCAGGTAGTCATATACATGTTAAACATGTTATAGTATTTCCTAGATACAATATATGTGTGCAGATCTGTACAGTTCTCTTGTTGCACAAGAAAAATTGGATTCAGAAGAAAAAATTAACAGTTTACACTCATTTCCCAGTGTTCCTTTTCTGGATGTAGGTGATTCTGTCCATCATTGATCAATTGGAATTGGATTAGCTCTTCTCTATTTTGAAGATATCCACTTCCATCAGAATACATCCTCATACAGTATCATTGTTGAAGTGTATAATGATCTTCTGGCTCTGTTCATTTCACTTAGCATCAGTTGATGTAACTCTCTCCAAGCCTCTCTGTATTTCTCCTGTTGGTCATTTCTTAGAGAACAATAATATTCCATAATTCATATACCATAATTTACCCAACCATTCTCTAATTGATGAACATCCATTCATTTTCCAGCTTCTAGACACTATGAAAAGGGCTGCCACAAACATTTTGGCACGTACAGATCCCTTTCCCTTCTTTAGTATTTCCTTGGGATATAAGCCCAGTAGTAGTATGGCTGGGTCAAAGGGTATGCACATTTTGATAAATTTTTGGGCATAATTCCAGATTGCTCTCAAGAATGGTTGGATTCTTTCACAACTCCACCAACAATGCATCAGTGTCCCAGTTTTCCCACAGCCCCTCCAACATTCATCGTTATTTGTTCCTGTCATCTTAGCCAGTCTGACAGGTGTGTAATGATATCTCAGAGTTGATTTAATTTGCATTTCTCTGATCAATAGTGATTTGGAACACTCTTTCATATGAGTGGAAATAGTTTTAATTTCATCATGTTAAAATTGTCTGTTCATATCCTTTGACCATTTATCAATTGGAAAATGGTTTGATTTCATAAATTAAAGTCAATTCTCTGTATATTTTGGAGATGAGGGCTTTATCAGAACCTTTAACTGTAAAAACGTTTTCCCAATTTGTTACTTCCCTTCTAATCTTGTTTGCATTAGTTTTGTTTGTGCAGAAACTTTTTAATTTGGTGTAATCAAAATGTTCTATTTTGTGATCAATAATGGTCTCTAGTTCTCCCTTGGACACAAACTCCTTCCTCCTCCACTGAGAGGTAAAACATCCCATGTTCCTCCAATTTATTTATGATTTCGTTCTTTATGCCTAAATCTTGGACCCATTTTGATCTTATCTTAGTATGTGGTGTTAAATGTGGGTCCATGCCTAGTTTCTGCCATACTAATTTCCAGTTTTCCCAGCAGTTTTTGTCAAATAATGAATTCTTATCCCAAAATTTGGGATCTTTGGGTTTGTCAAACACTAGATTGCTATTTTTATTCACTATCTTGCCCTGTGAACCTAGCCTATGCCACTGATCAATTCCTCTATTCCTTAGCCAATACCAAATGGTTTTGGTGACTGTTGCTTTATAATACAGTTCTAGATCAGGTACAGCTAGACCACCTTCACTTAAATTTTTTTTTCATTACTTCCCTTGAAATTCTCGACCTTTTGTTGTTCCATATGATTTCTGTTGTTATTTTTTGGAGATTATTAAAATATTTTCTTGGAAGTCTGATATATAGCTTAGTTTAGGGAGTATTGTCATCTTAATTATATTCACTCGGCCTACCCAAGAACACTGAATGTCTTTCCAATTGTTTAAATCTGATTTGAATTTTGTGGCAAGTGTTTTGTAATTTTGCTCATATAATTCCTGACTCTCCTTTGGTAGATATATTCCCAAATATTTTATACTATCAACCATTATTTTGAATGGAATTTCTCTTTGTATCTCTTGCTGTTGGATTGTGGTGGTAATGTATAAAAATGCTGAGGATTTATGTGGATTTATTTTGTATCCTGCAACTTTGCTAAAATTCTGAATTATTTCTAATAGCTTTTTAGCAGAGTCTTTGGGGTTCTCTAAGTATACCATCATGTCATCTGTGAAATGATTTTCTCATTTCCTACTCTAATTCCTTGAATCTCTTTCTCGGCTCTTATTGCCGAGGCTAGAATTTCTAGTACTATATTGAAAAGTAATGGTGATAGTGGGCAACCTTGTTTCATTCCTGATCTTACAGGGAAAGGTTCTAGTTTATCGCCATTACATATGATGTTTACTGAAGGTTTTAAATTTATGCTCCTTATTATTTTAAGGAATAGTCCATTTATTCCTATACTCTCAAGTGTTTTTAGTAGGAATGGATGTTGGATTTTATCAAATGCATTTTCTCCATCTATTGAGATGATCATAAGTTTTTTATTAATTTGATTATTAATATGTTCAATTATACTAATAGTTTTCCTAATATTAAACCAGCCCTGCATTCCTGGTGCTCATAGTGTATTATCCTGGGGATGATTTTCTGAAGTCTATTTGCTAATATCTTATTTAAGATTTTAGCATCAAAATTCATTAAGGAAATTGGTCTATAGTTTTCTTTCTCAGTTTTCGATCTACCTGGTTTAGGTGTCAGTACCATGTCTATGTCATAGAAGGAATTTGGTAGTATTCCTTCAATCCCTATTT
Organism: Sminthopsis crassicaudata; assembly: GCF_048593235.1. Classification (NCBI taxonomy): domain Eukaryota; kingdom Metazoa; phylum Chordata; class Mammalia; order Dasyuromorphia; family Dasyuridae; genus Sminthopsis; species Sminthopsis crassicaudata. Next base: position 126,853,122 of record NC_133617.1, read on the forward strand.
TTTCAAATAATTTACATAGCATTGGAGTTAGTTGTTTTTTTAAATGTTTGGTAGAATTCACATGTAAATCCATCTTGTCCTGGGGAATTTTTCTTAGGAAGTTGGTTAATAGCTTGGTCTATTTCTTTTTCTGAGATGGGACTACTTAGACTACTTACTTCTTCCTCTGTTAATCTGGGCAAGCTATATTTTTGAAGGTATACTTCCATTTCATTTAAGTTATTGAATTTTGGGGCATAAAGTTGAGCAAAGTAGCTCCTAACTATTGTTCTAATTTCCTCTTCATTAGTGGTGAGTTCACCCTTTTCATTTTCAAGACTAACAATTTCCTTTTTCTATTTCCTTTTTTAAATCAGGTTTACTAAGGGTTTGTCTATTTTGTTGGTTTTTTCATAGAACCAACTCTTAGTTTTATTAATTAATTCAATAGTTTTTTACTTTCAATTTTATTAATCTCACCTTTTATTTTTTGAATTTCAAGTTTTGTGTTTGTCTGGGGGTTTTTAATTTGTTCCTTTTCTAGTAATTTTAGTTGTAAGCCCAATTCGTTGGCCCTCTCTTTCTCTATTTTATGCAAGTAGGCCTGTAGAGATATAAAACTTCCCCTTATTACTGCTTTGGCTGTATCCCACACACTTTGGTGTGATGTCTCATTATTGTCATTTTCTTGGGTGAAGTTATTAAGTATGTCTATGATTTGCTGTTTTACCCAATCATTCTTTAGTATAAGATTATTTAGTTTCCAATTATTTTTTGGTCTATTTTCCCCTGGCTTTTTATTAAATGTACTTTTAATTGCATTGTGGTCTGAAAAGGATGCATTTACTATTTCTGCCTTACTGCATTTGATTTTGAGGTTTTTATGCCCTAGTATATGATCAATTTTTGTATAGGTTCCATGAACTGCTGAGATGAAAGTATACTCCTTTCTGTCTCCATTTAGCTTTTGCCAATGATCTGTCATATCAAATTTTTCTGGTATTCTATTTACCTCTTTGACTTCTTTCTTATTTATTTTGTGGTTTGATTTATCTAATTCTGAGAGTGTAAGGATGAAATCTCCAACTATCATAGTTTTGCTGTCTATTTCTTCTTGCAACTCTCTTAACTTCTCCTTTAGGCAGTTAAATGGTATACTACTTGGTGCATATATGTTTAGTATTGATATGGCTTCATTGTCTATGTTACTGTTTAGCAGGGTATAATGCCCTTCCTTATTTCTTTTAATTAGATCAATTTTTGTTTTTACTTGATCTGAGATGAGGATGGCTACCCCTACTTTTTTAGCTTCACCTGAAGCATAGTAGATTATGCTAAACCCTTTTACTTTTAGTTTGAAAGTATCATCCAATTTTAGGTGTGTTTCCTGTAAACAATTGAATAAGAAATTAAGATTTCATATTAGGTTTATAAGCCCACTGAAATCTAACAGTTCTGAGCTTCTAAATTATAAGAACTTGACAATTCCATGAACTCTGTATGTTCTTGGCTAGAGATACAATGAACTAGCCATTCTTGGAAATGCTTATTCTTAGGGCTGGGTGGTTTCTTCCGTGTGCATATGCAATTGATAAGGGAACATGTTAAGCTTCTAGGGTTTGGAATGAGTCAACATGAATATGTAGATAAGTTTTGGCTGGGAGCCTTTTTTGTCTGAAAACATATAAAAAACCTTCCTTGAGCTTTACCTGTGGGAAGGACGATTGGTCTGGGAAAATCTTTACACAATTCAAGCTGATTGAAGCTGAAATGGGGCTCCTAGCCAATTGAGTTTTTGAGGTTTCCTTAAATTGGTTATGTGTTCTCTTCCTCTATTTGCTATAATTGTCATATTTTTAATTGTTTTTATTTATATTTGTTTTGTTATGCAAATCTAAACTATCTATGCCTCGTCCTATTTGATTAAAACCTTACTTTCATTTCAGATTGAGTCTGAGAGTGTTATTTATAGGAGTGAATCTGAACATATAACTTTTCTTAATAAAACAATATTATAGTAGGATTCTGACTTTTAATCCAGTCTGATAACTGCTTCCTCTTTATGAGGGAGTTTACCCCATTCACATTTATGTTTAGAATGACTAATTCTATATTGCTTGCTATCCTGTTAACCCCTGCTAATGCTTTTCTCCTTTCCTTCCCTCTTACCCCCCTACCCAGTATTAAACTTGTGAACACCACTTGCTTTTCACAGCCCTCCCTTTTTAGGATCTCTCCCCCACCTTAAAAATTCTCTTCCTATTTTACCCCCTTTTCTCACAATTTCTGTATTCCCTTCCCCTTAGCTTACTCCTTCCCTCTCACTTTTCAATGAAGTGGAAGAAGTTTCACCATAAATCGAATATGTCTATTGATACACACTATGTTCATCTCCCTCCTTTCTTTCTCTCAGATATAATAGGTTACCTTTGCCTCTTCATGAGATGTAGTACCACCACTTTACCCTTTTTTATGATATAATTTCCTTTTCACCTCTAGTTTCTAGGACAAATTATGCATGTGTTCTTTAATATCTTTATGGCAGAAATATAGTTCTCAAGATTTCTTTTTACCTTTTTTAGAAATCTCTTTACTTCTCTATTTGAAGATCAAACATGTTATGTAGGTTTGTTTTTTTCATCAAGAATAGATGGAATTCATTTATTTCGTAAAATGTCCATCTTCTTCCCTGGAAAACGATGCTCATTTTTGCTGGGTAAGTTATTCTTGGCTGCATACCTATTTCCTTAGCCTTTTGGGAATATCATGTTCCAGGCCCTTTGTCCTTTTAATGTGGACACTGCTAGATCCTGGGTTATCCTTATTGTGGCTCCTCCATATCTGAATTACTTTTTTCTAGCAGCTTCCAGTAATTTTTCCTTTGTCTGATGATTCTTGAACTTGGCCAGTATATTTCTTGGCATTTTGATTTTAGGGTCCCTTTCAGTAGGTGATCAATGAATTTTTTCAATGTCTATTTTACCCCTCTGTTTCCAAAATTTCTGGGCAGTTCTCTTTGATAATTTCCTGGAAAATAGTGCCCAGGCTCTTTTTTTCCTCACATTTTTCAGGGAGTCCGATTATTCTCAAATTGTCTCTCCTGGATCTGTTTTAAAGGTCTGTTGTCTTTTTAATAAGGTACTTGACATTCTTTTCAATTGTTTCATTTTTCTGGTTTTGCTTGACTACTTCTTGGTTTCTCTTTGAGTCATTCATTTCTACTTGTTCAAGTCTAATTTTCAATGATGCATTTTCTTCACTCACTTTTTTTACATCTTTTTGTAATTGTCCAATTAAGTTTTTATCTTCTATGATATTTTTTTCCATTTCATCCATTTTATTTTTAGAGAGCTGTTTTCTTTTTCCAACTCACTAATCCTGTTTTCCTTGGAGTTGTTTACCTTCCAATTCACTAATTTTATTTCTCAATGATTTGTTTTCTTTATCCACTCTGTCTTTAAATGCGTGGAATGACTTCTCCAGGCTCTCTTGCCAAGCTTCCCTTTCCTATTCCCATTTCTCTTCTAGCTCTCTTGTGAGAGCCTTTTGATTTCCTCTATGATATTCTTTTGTATTGAGGAGCAGATCATATTTCCCTTAGGAAATTCCTCTGAAGACAATCTGCTTTTAGTATCCTCAGTATTTGAAATCTGCTCTCTTTCCATTTAGAAGCTATCAATGGTTAGAGCCCTTTTGAATTTTTTGTTCATTTTGTCAGAGCAGGACTCAAAGAAACCAAATTGACAAGAGAAACAATTGGTTTGTTTCTGAGGGGATGGGTCTGGATGGTGTTACTGAGCTTCCTCTATAGACTGGGGGAGACCACAGTTAGGCACTAACAGGACAGCAATGGCTGTGCTGCATCGGTGCTGTGAGGCTCTGAGAATGCACTGAATCAGTAGTGGTGGGGGTGAGGGTGGGCGGATCCCGAGAGACACTAGCTTTTTGGGGTTTTATTCTTCACCTCCAGTAATTACACCTTCTCTGCTGCTCCTGGCTTGCTGCCAAGAGGGAGTATCCACACTGGGGTAAAAGTCTTTTCACAGGAAGGGAAGAGGGAAGAGATCTTACCTCTCCCCCCTTTTGTCTGAGCGCAGTGAGCTGCCTGTCTAGCTCTTGCTGCTTGCCTTCAATCTGAGCCCAGTCTGTTCGACCCTCCCCTGAGCAAACAGACCTTTTCTGGTGAATTTCTAGGATGTCTTCTGTTGGTGATTATTTGTGGGTTTCTTTTCTGGTCAAGCATTAATTCTGAGGCTTGTCATGAAGTAAGTCCTGAGAGAAAACACAGAACTCAAGCAACTGTCTGCCTTCACACCGCCATCTTGACCGGAAGTCATAATCTCATTCTTTATGACTAGATCATAGACCCATTTTGTTCTTATCTTGGTGTATGGTGTTATGTGTGGGTCAATGCCTACTTTTTGCTATACTAATTTCCAATTTTCCCAGGAGTTTTTGTTAAGTAGTGCCTTCTTATCCCCAAAGTTGGGGTCTTTGGATTTATTAAACACTAAATTGCCATAGTTATTAACTTTTTTGTCCTGTGAACTTAACCTATTCCATGGAGCAGCTAGTCTATTTCTTAGCCAATGCCAACTGGTTTTAGTGACCACTGCTTTATAATATAGTTTTACATTAGGTACAGCTAGGACACTTTCATTTCATTTTTGTTTGTTTGTTTGTTTGTTTTGTTTTTTGCTTTTTAATTAGTTCAATTGAAATTCTTCACTTTTTCTTCTTCCAGATGAATGTTGTCTGTGTCATAAAAGGAATTTTGTAGGACTCCTTCAATCACTATTTTTTCAAACGGTTTATATAGCATTGGGGTTACTTGTTCTTTAAATGTTTCCTAGAATGCACATAAAAATACATCTGGTCCTGGAGATTTTTTTCTTAGGGAGTTGATTAACAGCTTGTTCTATTTCTTTTTTCTAACAAATTATTTTAACAAATTTATTCGTCCTCTGTTAATCTGGGGAACCTCTATTTTGAAGGTATTTATCCATTTTATTTAAGTTATCAAATTTATTGGCACAAAGTTGGACAAACTAATTACTGCTTTGATTTCCTTTTCATTAGTGGAAAGTTCTTCCTTTTCATTTTTAAGACTCAAAGTTTGATTTTCCTCTTTCCCATTTCCAGACAAATTTACACAGGGTTTATCTGTTTTATTAGTTTTTTCATGAAACCAAGTCTTAATTTTATTTATTAACTCAAGTTTTTTTTTTTTTTTTTAACTTTCAATTTTTTTAACCTCTCCTTTATTTTTAGAATTGTAAATTTAATTTTTGATTGGGGGTTTTTAATTTGCTCTTTTTCTAAGTTTTTAAGTTAGAACTTTAAAAGTTACAAGTTTAATTCATTGATTTTCTCTTTTTCTATTTTATACATGTAGGCCTCTAGATATATAAAAGTTCTCCTTATGACCATTTTGGCTGCATCCCACACATTTGGGTATGTCATCTCATTACTGTCTTTCTCTTGGGTGAAATTATTAATTGTGTTTATGACTTGCTGTTTCATCCATTCATTCTTTAGGATGAGATTATTTAGTTTCTAATTATTTTTAGTCTTTTTTCCCCTGGCTTTTTGTTGAATGTAATTTTTATTACATCATGATCTGAGAAGGATGCATTTTCTATTTTTTGCCTTTCAGCATTTGAATCTGAGGGTTTTTTTTTTTTTTTTGTCCTAATATATAGTCAATTTTTTATAGGTTCCATTGACTACCGAGAAGAAAATGTATTCCTTTCTGTCACAATTTAGTTTCCTCCAAAGTTCTATCATACCTAACTTTTCTTGTGTTCTACTTACCTCTTTAACTTATTTCTTATTTATTTTGTGGTTTGAGTTATCTAGTTCTGAGAGTGCAAGGTTGAGATCTCACACTATTATCATTTTGCTCTCTATTTCTTCTTGCATCAATCTTAACTTCTCCTTTAGGAATGTTGATGCTATACCACTTGGTGCATGTATGTTTAATATTGATATTGCTTCATTATCTATGATGCCCTTTAGCAAGATATAGTGCCCTTCTCTTTTCATTAGATCACTTTTTTCTTTTGCTTGATGTGAGATCAGGATGGCTACCATTGCCTTTTTGACTTCACCTGAAGCATAGTATGTTGTGCTCCAACCTTTTACTTTTACTTTGTATGTATTACCCTGCTTCAAGTGTGTTTCCTGCAAACAATATATTGTAGGATTATGGTTTTTATTTTTTTTATTTTATAATTATAAATTTTTTGACAGTATATATGTATGAGTAATTTTTTATAACATTATCCCTTGTATTCATTTTTCAAAATTATCCCCTCACTCCCTCTATTCCCTCCCCTAGATGACAGGCAATCCCATACATTTTACATGTGTTACAGTATAACTTAAATACAATATATGAGTGTAAATCCAATTTTCTTGTTGCACGTTAAGTATTAGATTCTGAAGGTATAAGTAACCTGGGTAGATAGACAGTAGTGCTAAGAATTCCCATTCACTTCCCAGTGTTAATACTCTGGGTGTAGTTGTTTCTGTCCATCATTGATCAACTGGAAGTGAATTGCATCTTATTTATGTTGAAGATATCCACTTCCATCAGAATACATCTTCATACACCATTGAAGTGTACAGTGATCTTCTGGTTCTATGCATTTCACTCAGCATCAGTTGATGGAAGTCTCTCCAAACCTCTGTGTATTCATCCTGCTGATCATTTCTTGCAGAGCCATAATATTCCATAACCTTCATATACCATAATTTACCTAATCATTCTCCAATTGATGGACATCCATTCATCTTCCAGTTTCTAGCCACTATGAAAAAAGCTGGCACAAACATTTTGGCACATACAGGTCCCTTTCCCCTCCTCAGTATTTCTTTGAAATATAAGCCCAATAGCAGCAATGCTGAATCAAAGGGTATGCACAGTTTGATAACTTTTTGAGCATAGTTCCAAATTGCTCTCCAGAATGGTTGGATTCTTTCACAACTCCACCAACAGTGTATTAGTGTCCCAGTTTTCCCACATCCCCTCCAATATTCATCATTATTTACTCCTGTCATCTTAGCCAATCTGATAGGTGTGTAGTGGTATCTCAGAGTTGTCTTAATTTGCATCTCTCTAATCAGTAGTGATTTGGAGCACTCTTTCTTATTAGTGGATATAATTTCAATTTCATCATCGGAGAATTGTCTGTTCATATCCTTTGACTATTTATCAATTGGAGAGTGGTTTGATTTCTTATAAATTAAGGTCAGTTCTCTATATGTTTTGGAAATGAGACATTTATCAGAACCTTTAACTGTAAAAAATATTTTACCAATTTGTTACATCCCTTTTAATCGTTTTTGCATTAATATTGTTTGTATAGAAACTTTTTAGTTTGATGTAATCAAAATCTTCTATTTTGTTATCAATAATGATGACTAGTTCGCCTCTGGTCATAAATTCCTTCCTCCTCCACAGGTCTGAGGGATAGACTATTCTCTGGTGCTCTAATCTATTTATGATCTCATTCTTTATGCCTAAATCATATACACATTTTGATCTTGTCTTGGTATATGGTGTTAAGTGTGGATCCATATCTAAATTCTGCCATACTAATTTCCATTTTTCCTAACAGTTTTTTCCAAATAATTAATTTTTATCCCTAATGTTGGTATCTTTGGGTTTGTCAAAGACTAGATTGCTATAGCTGTACCCTTTTTTGTCCTTTGTACCTAATCTGTTCAACTGATCACCTGGTCTATTTCTTAGCCAATACCAAATTATTTTGGTGACTGCTGCTATATATTATAGATCAGGTACAGCTAGACCACCTTCATTTGACTTTTGTTTTCATTAATTCCCTTGCAATTCTCGACCTTTTATTCTTACATATGAATTTTGTTGTTATTTTTTAGGGTCATTGAAATAGTTTTTTGGGAGTCTCATTGGTATAGCACTAAATAAATAGATTAGTTTGGGGAGTATTGTCATCTTTATTAAAATTGCTCAGCCTATCCAAGAGCACTGAATGTCTTTCCAATTATTTAGCTCTGACTTTATTTTTGTGGCAAGTGTTTCATAGTTTTGCTCATATAGTAGGAATTGATGTTGGATTTTATCAAATGATTTTTCTGCATCTGTTGAGATGATCATATGTTTTTTATTAATTTGATTATTAATATGGTCAATTATACTAATAGTTTTCCTAACATTAAACCAGCCATGCATTCTTGGTATAAATCCTACTTGATCATAATGCATTATCTTGGGGATGATTTTCTGAATTCTTTTTGCTAATATCTTATTTAAGATTTTAGCATCAATATTCATTAAGAAAATTGGTCTATAGTTTTCTTTCTCAGTTTTCATTCTACCTGGTTGAGGTATCAGTACCATGTCTGTATCATAAAAGGAGTTTGCTAGGACTCCTTCATCCCATATTTTTTTCAAATAGTTTATATAGCATTGGGGCTAATTGTTCTTTAAATGTTTGGTAGAATTCACATGTGAATCCATCTGGTCCTTGGGATTTTTTCCTGGGGAGTTGATTAATAGCTTGTCCTATTTATTTTTCTGAAATGGGACTACTTAAGCAATTTATTTCCTCCTCTGTTAATCTAGGAAGCCTATATTTTTGGAGGAAGTCATCCATTTCACTTAAGTTATCACATTTATTGGCATAAAGTTGTGCAAAGTAACTCCTTATTATTTCTATAATTTGCTCTTCATTGGTGGAAAGATCGCCCTTTTCATTTGTAAGACTAACAATTTGATTTTCCTCTTTCCTTTTTCTGATCATATTTACCAAAAGTTTATCTATTTTATTGGCTTTTTCATAAAACCAACACTTGGTTTTATTTATTAATGCAATATTTTTTTAATTTCAATATTATTGATTTCTGCTTTTAATTTTTGCATTTCAAGTTTAATTTTTGATTGGGGGTTTTTAATTCGGTCTTTTTCTAGCTTTTTAAGTTGCAGGCCCAATTCATTAATCTTCTCTTTCTCTATTTTGTTCAAATAAGCCTCTAAAGATATAAAATTTCACCTTATAAGCTTTAGCTGCATCCCACAGATTTTGGTATGATGTCTCTTTATTTTCGTTATCTTAGGGGAAATTATTAATTGTTTCTATAATTTGCTGTTTCACCCAGTCATTCTTTAAGATGAGATTATTTAGCTTCCAATTAGTTTTCGATCTATTTACCCCTAACTTCTTATTGAATGTAGTTTTTATTGCATTGTAATCTGAGAAGAAGGCTTTTATTATTTCTGCCTTCCTGCATTTAATTTTGAGATCTTTATGTCCTAATATATGGTCAGTTTTTGTATAGGTTCCATGAACTGCTGAGAAGAAAGTATATTCCTTTCTATTGCCATTCAGTTTTCTCCAAAGGTCTATCATACCTAGTTTTCCTAATGTTCTATTTACTTTTAAATTTTCTTTCTTATTTGTTTTGTGGTTTGATTTGTCTAAATCTGAGAGTGCAAAGTTGAGATATCTGACTATTATAGTTTTAATGTCTATTTCTTCTTGCAACTCTCTTAACTTTTCCTTTAGAAAGTTAGATGCTATACCACTTGGTGCATATATGTTTAGTATTGATATGGCTTCATTGTTTATGCTACCTTTCAGCAGGATATAGTTTCTTTCCTTATGCCTTTTAATTAGATCAACTTCTGCTTTTGCTTGATCTGAGATAAGGATGGCTACCCCTGCTTTTTTGGCTTTACCTGAAGCATAATAGGTTCTGCTCCAACCTTTTACCTTTACTCTATATGTATCTCCCTGCTTTAAGTGTATTTCCTGTAAACAACATTTTGTAGGGTTCAGATTTTTGATCCAGTCTGCTATCCGTCTCCATTTGATGGGAGAGTTGATTCCATTCACATTTACAGTTAAAATTACAAATTAATCAACTCCCCGGGAAAAAAATCCCCAGGACCAGATGGATTTACATGTGAATTCTACCAAACATTTAAAGAACAATTAGCCCCAATGCTATATAAACTATTTGAAAAAAATATGGGATGAAGGAGTCCTACCAAACTCCTTTTATGATACCAAACCAAAGTTCTGAGCCAGAGAACTGTCAAGTCAACCTGAGTTCTCACCTTGTAATTGTCCAGATAACCTGAATTCTCACCTAGTAATCCTAACACCAGATTATGTTTTTTCCCTTGACCCCCCTGAACCCCTTCCCCAATATTTATTTATAGGCCCCCTTGTGATGCCCAGCCCTCCCTTTTTAGTATCCCTCCCCCCTCCTTCCAAATCCCTTTCCTTTTCTTGTACCTTTCCCTTATTCCCCTTTTCCTTTTTTTCCTTTTCCTCTCCCCACTTTTAATGAGGTGAGAGAGAATTGTTCTGAGATCTGTTAGGTCACTTCTGGATTTGGGTGGTTCTAGTATCTGGCTTTATATTTTAAAGTGGTTTAATTTCTCTTCTGAACTGCTGTTTTATAAGCAGAGATGAGCTAAAAGCCTGTGCCAGATTCCTCTATCTCAGTGGCTTCTCTGATCCCAGAGTTCGCCCCAGCCTGATTGGCACAGTGTGCTAGCACTAACTGTCTGTGCTGGCCTTTTTTTTTCCTCCCCTTGGAACTGATCTTTTATGTTGAAACTCCAGATTCTCTTCAGCTGGTATGCTGTGCTTCCGATCCTTGTGATTTCTATCAGTCCAGTGTTATTTTTGAGGCTGATTTAACTAATTGGTAATGAGGGAAGAAATTAGCTTACAAATTCTCATGTATCTTCTCTGCCATCTTGGCTCCGCCCCAATATTATGATTTTTAATCCAGTCTGCTATCTGCCTTCACTTTTTTGGGGAGGTTTCTCCATTCACATTTACAGTTAACATTACTAATTCTGTATTTCCTACCATCTTGTTAATCCCAGATTATGCTTTTCTCTTTCTTTTTCCCATTACCCCTCTCCCCAGCATTAAACTTATTAGCACCATGTACCTCACACAGCGGTCCCTCTTTAGGATCCTTCCCTTAGACTTTCTCCTCTTTGTTAATTTTATTTTTCCTTTCAGTTTCTGTATTCCTTTCTATTTATCCTATACCTTCCCTTTTCACTTTTCCTGTCCCACTTTTTAATGAGGTGGAAGAAATTTCTGTGCAAACAGAATATGTCTAATATTTTTTTTTATTTGAGCCAGTTCTGATGAGAGTGAGATTCACACTGTGATCGTCCCCCTCCCTTCTTTTCCTCACATATAATAGGTTTCCTTTGCCTCTTTATAAGAAGTACCTTCCCTCTTTTTATTTCTACTTTTCCCTTTTTCTGGTACAGTTTCCTTTCCACCTCTAGATCATTTTTATATTGTAACAGTAAACCAAATTGTACATGTAATCTTTATGTAAGAAATACAATTCTTAACATTTCTTTTTGACTTTTTATGACTCTCTTATTGCTATATTTGGAGGTCAAACTTTTTTATTTAACTCTTTTTTTTTCTTTGGAAATATATGGAATTCACCTGTTTCATTGAATGTCCATCTTCTTTCCTGGAAGAAAATGTTCAGTTTAGCAGGGTAGTTTATTCTTGGCTGCATACTTTGTCTTTCAGAATATCAGATTCCAGGCTCTTCCATCCTTTGATGTGGAAGCTGCTAGATCCTGAGTGATCCTATAAGGCTCCTCAGGATTTGATTTTTTTCTTGCTGCATATAGTAGTTTTTCCTTGGTCTGATAGTTCTGGAATTTAGCCAGAATAATTCTTGGAGTTTTAATTTTGGGATTTCTTTCTGTAGGTGATTGATGAATTACTTTTTCTTTCTATAACATCTGAGCATATGTCTTTGATGATTTTTCTGAAAAATAGTGTAAAGACTTTTTTTCATCTTGTATTTCAGGGAGGACAATAATCCTTAAATTGTCTCTCCTACATCCATTGTCCAGGTCGCTTATTTACCCCACTAGGTAATTAACATTTTTTTTCTATTTTTTTTCATTTTTTGGCTTGATTGACTGATTCTTGCTGTCTTATTGAGTTATTCATTTCCATTAATTCAATTCTGAATTTTAGAGTATTATTTTCTTTATTTACTTTTTTGTATTTCTTTTTAGATTTGTCCAATTGAATTTTTGAATGAGTTGATTTGTTCTATAGATTTTATTTTCTATTCTTATCTCCAAAACTCTTATGCTGCACATGAAAAATCAGATCAAAAGTAAAAAAAAAAAAAAAAAGAGTGAGAGAGAAAAAAAGCTGAGGAAAAAATGCAAGCAAACAACAACAAAGAAGTCAAAATAATGTTGTCATCTATATTTAGTCCCCAGAGTGCTCGGTGAGCAGATCTTCTGTTATCTTCATAACAAGATAATTAAAACTGCATATTTCCACAATTATCATGTAGTACAATAAAAATTAAATCAAAAAGGAAAAAAAATGAGAAGAAATCCAACAAACAGCAAAAAGTGTGAAAATATTATGTTGTGTTCCATACCAAATTTGCACAGTTCTCTGTCTGAGGGGAAATGGCTCTCTTCATTAAATCTCACTGTTGGAAAGAGCCATGTCCATCAGAACTGATCATTGTATAATATTGCTGTGGCCATGTACAATCAAAACATGAACTAGTTCTGCTCACTTCACTTAACATCAGTTTATGTAAGTCTCTCCAGGCCTCTTTGAAATTCACGCTGATCATTTCTTATAGAACAATGATATTCCATAACATTCATATACTATAACTTATTCATTCCAGTTTATTGCCACTACAAAAAGGGCTACCACAAAAAATTTTGCACATGTTGGTCCCTTTTCCATTTTTATGATTTCTTTCAGATACCAACCCAGTAATAAACACTGCTGGATCAAAGGGTATGCAAAGTTTTATATCCCTTTGGATATATTCCCAAATTATTTTCTAGGATGTTTGAATCAGTTCACAACTCCACCAACAATGGATTAGTGTCCCAGTTTTCCCACATCCCCTCAAACACTCATCATTTCTTTTTCCCGTCATATTAGTTTATATGAGAGGTATGTGGTGTACCTAAAAGTTCTCTTAATTTGCATTTCTCTGATTTATAATGATTTAGAGCACTTTTTCATATGACTAGAGATGGTTTCAATTTATTCACCTGAAAATTGTCTATTCATTCCTCTTGGTCATTTATCAGTTGGAGAATAGCTTTAATTCTTATAAATTTGAGTTATTTCTCTATGTATTTTAGAAATAAGGCCTTTATCAGAATCCTTAAATGTAAAAAATTAATTCCCTAGTTTATTCCCTATTTCATCTTGTTTGCATTGATTTTATCTGTATTTTTTAAAAACTTGATATAATCAAAATTATTTATTTTGTATTCACTAGTATATTCAAGTTCTTCCTTTCTTCACAGTTCTGAAATAAACTATCATTTCTTCTTCTAATTTTATTATAATATCACTTTTTATATCTAAATCATAAACCCATTTTAACTTTATCTTGGTATATAGTGTTTGGTGTGAGTCATTGCCTAGTTTCTGCCATACTAAATTCCAATTTTCCAAACAGTTTTTTTTTTCTAAATAGAAAATTCTTATCTCAAATGGTGGGGTATTTAATTTTTTCGAACACTAGATTATTATAATCATTGACTATTTTGTCCTATGAATCTAGTCTATTCTACTGATTAACTGCTTTGTTTCCTAGCCAGTACCAAATGGTTTTGATGAATGCTGCTTTATAATGTAGTTTTAGGTCTGGTACAGCTAAGCCACCTTCATTTACATTTGTTCTATTAATTCCCATGAAATTCCTGACCTTTTGTTCTTCTAGATGAACTTTGTTATTATTTATCCTAGCTCTATAATAAACATTTCAGGGGAGTTTGATTGGTATGATGCTGAATAAGTAGATTAACTTAGGTAAAAATAACTTTTTTGCTATACATATACATTTTTTTTTACATATTTTGGATTATGCTGGGAGAGGAAAAAAAAACAGAACAAAAGAAAAAAACCATGAAAGAAAAAATGGAAAAAGAAATGGACATGGTATGTCTCCTTAGTTCTCTCTTGATTTTTCTTGGGGAAGGGTTGATTTTTTTTTCCGTTTGTCATGACTTCAATATTATGAAAATATCTTGAATATTTATATGTACATAAATATATTGATTTTTTGCATTCTCAATGAGATCTATGGGAGGAAAGAAGAAATAGAATCTGAAATTTAAAGTTTTAAAATGAATGTTAAAAGGTGTTATACATTTAACTAAAGAAAATGAAAATAATTTAAAAAAAAACAAAAGAAAGAAAAGAAAAGAAAAAAAAAAGTATCTGTCTCTCAAATATGGTGTGGGTGTATGGTGTCTAAAACAATCTATTCATTTTAGAATTGCTTATATAACTTGGTGTTAATAGGCCTCAATCAATTATTTATTCATATTCCTTAGATTGTGTTAAAAGAGAATTAATACTTAAAAATTCCATAATAATTGCATTGTGATAGGATGAGAAAATTTCATCATGTTCCAGGTATTACATATGTCATCTCTTTAAAATATTATTTTTACTTTTTCTTTTTAATTATCTCTCTATTTCTCTAGAACAGATAGAAAAACAGAAGGAAGAGGTAAGTAGGAAAAGAGTAGAGAATCAAGGAAGCAAGGAAAGAAAAAAGGAAGGGAAGAAGAAAAGATAAAGAAGTTAGCTGTTAGGTTCTTACTATGTGCTAATGAGATAATGAGATATTAGGTTTTTAGTAAGTGCTAAATTGGTACTTAACAATTCTCTAGTTCTGGCCTTTACTGGGAGTTTTACTTGTGAACTCCTGGGGAGGAGTGAGTTCATTGGTTGAAGTAATTTTTCCCAGAAGCCCTTGCGTTATCCCATGCCCATTCTCTGGGAGGATAAAAGAGCGTGGCACTCCCGAGATAGAGTGTGTCTTGTCTGGACCAGACTTGAGGCAGCTCTCTGTAGGAAGGGAAGTCACTACTCTGGACTAGAGATAACAGCAACTGTCTGGGGACAATGGTTCTCTACAGGAAGAAGAATCTGTCCTAGAGATTTGAGTTGACACAGCAGATCTCCTCCCAGAGAGCAATCGGCAGCTTATGGAGACAACAGAACATTACATATTGGCATCCACAACGTGGGGCAAGGACTTTTGCTTATCCTGACAAGGACTTATTCTGAGCCCTTCAGAGGAGCTAGACTGGACCATAGCAATTTGGCTCCCGAACAGGGACAGACACAATCCTGATTCCAGTGGAAAAGCCTCTAATCCAGATCTCAGTCTCTCTGACCCAGAATCATGAGTAACAAGGAAACTTTGTTAAAGATTAAGTGAGAGTTCTAATAGATAAATAAGGAACTTAACTTGTTAAGGGCTAAACCAGCAATTTCTTATAGTGAAATGGGGCAAATACCTTCTGTTCAAGGAAAATGTTTAGAGAGCATCATCAAGGTTATGAAAAGCCAAGGATTGATAATAATTTTGGAGGAGATTACTGAACTTTTAAAAACCGTGAAGGTCGTATGTCCTTGTTTTTCTCTGGAAGAAGAATTGGATCTAGATGAATGGGAATTAGTAGGAAAGCAATTAGGTGAACACTACAATTCCAGACCAAACTCAATTTCCAAAGATACACTTCATACCTGCAATTTAATCCAAATGGCTTTAAAAATTGATATTCTAAAAGAAGAGGAAGAAGGAGAAGAATGAGGAAGAGGAAGAGGTGAAGAGGGAGAAGAAGAAAGAGGAGAAGGAAGGGAGGAGGAAGAGAAGGAAAATGAGTAGATGGAGAAGGAGGAAAAGGAAAAGGAGGAGGAGGAAAGGGAGAAGGAAGAGGAGGAGGAGAAAAATGAGGAAAAAAGAAAGAAAAAAAGAATGAGAAGGAGATGGAAAAGGAAAAGGAAAAGAAGGAGGAGGAAGAGTAGAATGAGTTACTGGATAGAGTATTGCATTTGGAGTATTTGGAGTGGGGAAGAACTGAATTTTAGCTCTGGGATCCTTTGCAAGACATTTACATTTCCTGAACCTCAAATAGTAAGCACTGGTGGAGGGATTTAGATGAAATTGAAGCTCCTTGCTCTGCTGAGAGATACAGGCTGTCACATAGAGCACTACCCCCAAGGACAGGAGCACTAGAGTTCTAGTTCAGCTGCCAATTTTTTTACTGTATGATCCTGAGCAAGTCAAGTCACTTCCCTTCTGAAGACTCCAGACAACCCTCTAAGCCTCCCAGAGAATGGGCATGGGATAACACAAGAGCTTCTGGGAAAAATTACTTCAACCAATGAACTTGCTCCTCCTAAGCATGCAAGCTCCTTCCCCTGGAATTCACAAGTAAAACTCCCAGTAAAGGCCAGAACTAGAGAATTGTTAAGTATCAACTTAGCACTTAGTAAGAACCTAATATCTCATTATCTCATTAGCACTTAGTAAGAACCTAATAGTTAGCAATAAGTAGCTTCATTGTCCTAAAAATGGTCACATTAGCTATATATCAAAATATGAGTCTTTTTCTAGATTTTAAATTTATCATATTTTTGTCAGCAGTGGGTAGCTCATATATAAATGAAGTGAGTTAAAAGAGTGAGAATTCCAGAAATTGTAGCAAATGTAGCTTTCTAACACATCTATGAGATGGAGCTACTTGAAAAGAAAAGAGAAACCCTGCTTAGGATGTCCTCATTTCATAGACACGCTCTTCTTTGACTTAAGGTAGAATTCTACCAAGTTTTCGTGGTCTGAATAATTCTGTCACCCAATTTCCTTCAAGAATCTTACCATCATAGCTTAGAGAAAGCTGTGACACCTCTTTTCTCATCAGTATGCTGTCCACATTTTGGAATCACTTCATTGGAGGGTCTACAGTTAGACCTAAGGGGATCCCTGGGCTTGTGGATTTAAAATGAAATTTGCAAAGAAACTATGCCATCACAAAGGAAAGCTTGCTGAGAATTTCATTAATAGAAAAAAAGTAATTCTAACAATCAGTTGTATTGACTAACATTTTAAATATAATTCTGATATATATTTGCCTTCACATTGCTAACATTTACTCCTGTCTTAATACTTCTTTCAGAAGCCATTTCTTGTAATATATATTTAAGAAAAAGACAAAAGAAAAAGATCAGTAAAATTGTTCAGTACATTGAAATAAATGTGATGCTTCAATATATAGTCACTTTATCTTTGCAAAACACTGATTGTCTTATCATATAACTTCTTTTGATTCCAGTCTATTTGTAATTTTACAAAAAATTTTTCTTATGCAACTAATTTTGTTTTATATTTTCTAGGATTTGCTTCCTTTACTTTAATTCAAATGTTTTTCCATGTTTCTTAGCATTCAACATTTATTATCATATATATGCAGTATTATTTCATTATATGTATATATATATATATATATATATATATATATATATATATATATATATATATATACATGAACCACGTTTGTTTACTGATTACTAGTGAGTATCTATTTTATTTCCAGTTATTTGCTATCTCAAAAATTATTTTATAAATATTTTAATGTTTATAGAATTTTGTTAGTAACTTCTTGTAGCATTTGACTACTAGTGGAATTTTGGAGTCAAAGAGTAAGAAGAAAGAAGCTATTTGATTTATATAATTACAAATTTCTTTTCAAGCTATGGCATTTATTAGCAGTTCCACCTAATGTTTGGATATTCCAATAATTCAATAATCTCTTCATCACTGGAAGTTTTTATGTTTTGTTATCTTTGTCAATTTGTAGGATGTGAGCTGAAGTTTTGGGGGAGTTGTTATAATTTTATCATTAGCTATTTGCATCTATTAACCTTTTAATCCTATGCATTCATTTGAGATTAGCACATAAACATTTGCTCTAGATATTGTTATTTTTTTCTTCTTTCTAAACATTGTCATTAGTGACTTTTAAATGTTTTAAGTCTCAAATTAATATATTATTGAAAAATTAAAATGAGATAAATTCCTGTCTCCCAGGAGGCGATTCCTGGACTTTTTTTCTGACTAAGTTATCACAAAATGTTAAAATAGTTCATCCAGGGAAGCCAAGATTAGGGTAAAGATAAGACAGCCAGATAAGACAGCCACTAAATGAATCAGAGGTAGGGCATGGTTCATATGAAGAAATATAGAATTGGATAGCCAGGTAAGAGAATCATTAAGGGAACTGTATCCAAAGAATATGCAGACTTACATATGTCAGTGGAAAGAAAATAAAAGTCAAAAGCTAACACACAAACACATACATAAACATAGGCATGCACATGTACACAGTGTTGAATAAGCTAAAATCAGATTATATCAGTGAAAATACGAGAAGAAATAATCTGGTAATTTTCCCAGAAGATGTTGGTATAATTACAGTAATCTAAGAAACATTGAAGTTTTTCATTTTCAATGGGCTTTTATGAAGTGCCATAGTAGGAAACTTTCATATCTTACATGATCAGGCCATTAGTTTGAGTGTATCTTCCTCTTGTCTTCACACTCTTTCTCAGCCTCTCTGTAATAGAGATATTTTTTTAGACTGGTTGCTTGAGGAGGTCAACCAAGGTAGAACTAGAGACTAGTTTCTCAAATCCCATGGAGTCTTTATAATAAGTGTATTCCTTGAAATCAGGAGCTATCCTCTGTAGCTATGAGGAACATGACAATATCATTGTATATAGTGATTAGTGGACAACAATGTTAAAATTATATAGCTACTCTACTTGGAATCACAAAGATTTTATATCAAAATTATTTGTAAATGTCTTTTCAATTTTTAAATGTGATTCCTAAATGATTCATGTAAGAAAGTAATTAATATTCTAAGATTTGCTGCTTTTAGGTGTTTTTGTTTATTAAATCCATTGTCATAAGTATATATGATGAAAATATTTAATGCTATCAATTTATATTATTTTCAAAACATTTTATTTATTTTTATTCTATTCAATTACCCTGAGGAAAGTTGTTAATAGCAAGTTCTGACTTAGAAATGTCTTGTTTTTCCCAGTCTAATGCACACTCAATGGTAAAGTCTATATTATCTAACTTTTGACTATTGTTAACAGGGGAGAAATACAGAAATATCATCTTTATATTTAAATGAACTGCTACTATAGGGGTTCTTAAGAAAACTCAATTACAATCTCATAAATAAAGTCATCTAATGTGGAATTAATAAGGTACAGCTATTATTATTTATTTTTAATGCTTTGCCCTAAAGCATTAAAGATATTCATAGAATTATTAAATGATATCCATTGTCGCAGATATTGTGATGTTGACAAAGTCCCCTTGATTTTTATATATAATTTCTATAACTTATCCTAGAAGTGACAATGAAGATCTACATGAACTCCCTGTTTCTATAGACATTAATCCTAATAGGGATAGCAACATCTGCAGTACCAATCAGACGAGGTCATTTTAATAAATGAGTGAGATGATGCAAGTAATCTTTAAGCATCAAAGAAAAGTATAATTGTGTCATAAAGTACTGTTTTTTTTACTAAAGATTGGTCATAAGTAACTATTGAATTAATAGTGAGAACAGGAGAAAAGCATCCATCAATCAGTGCCATTTATATAACACCCACCATGTGACTATTACTGTGTTTAAAACTGAAGATATAAATAAAAACAATAAAAATTCATTTTTACAATATTCATTCTCATATTGTAATGTCATAAACAAAGAGTATATGTAACAAGATGAACATTCAACAAAACAAAGAAACAGAACATATAGTTATATGATCTTTATAATAATGTAATTATATTCTTTACATCTTGATCCAGTTCTTCCACATACAAGTCATTATGTTTCTATTGTGGGCAGTTCAGGAAAAAAAAAAAAAAAAAACTTTTAAAAATTATTTATATGAAAACGGGTTAATATTTATTAAGTGCCTACATTGTGCCATGCATTATCCTAAAGGTACTAGGGATATTAATAAGATAAAATAAAGGCAGTCTTTGCCCTCAAAAATCTTACAATACAATGAGATTTCCTCAAGCTGTATCTGATTTGCAATATTTTACCCCCTATATGTATCCTAGAACCTAAGAAAGTGAGTAGCAAACAGCAAATGCTTAATATATGTTTGCTGACTTGAGATGCCTATAATAAAAATCAAGTGATGATAGATGAGTATAAGATTTACAGAAATGAAGTAGTTGACTTTTACATTGAGGTATGAAAAAGCATAGTAATGTTGTGTAAGAGAAAATAGAATAAACTCTTTTGAGTAAAGGGTGATATTTAAAATTCTAAAAGAACAGAAATATGAGATAGATCAAGAATAATTTAGCATTATGAAATAAGGGAAATGTAGTTAAAGGATATGTTACTTAAAAAAAAGAGTTGAATTCTACATAAAGGAGTTTGAACTTTAATCTGAAGGTATTTGGGATTTGTTGAAGATTTATGAAAATTTGAGGAATACAATTAGATATGAGTTGCAAGAAAATAAAAGAAAAGTCATAATGAAACAGTATAAAGATATTTCTGCAGAGTCAGAGAACCTAAGTTTAAATTACCCTTCTACTTATTTATATAACGTTAACAACTCACTTTAATTTTTACAAATACCCATTTGTTATTTTGCATGTTAAAATATCCGCTGTATGCAAAGCTGCATGATACTTTCTGGGTAGATCATCCTAGTTATGAGGGAATTAACATTTTATGGGAAATTTTCTTCTGTACCCTGATAACAATATAAAGCTATAGAGAATGTGTTAGTATTCAAAGTTAAAGTGAACAGAAAAGGCTCCAAAAGTAAGTTACCCTTGGAAGAAACATAATTTGAAGATTAAGAGACTGAACTGTGTGATCATTTTTTTCCTGCCTAGATTTAAATCCTTTTACTTTGGGACAATACTGGGGTAATACAACAGGCAGGTAGAAATATGATTGCAATGTTGTGAAACAGAAAGTTTTGTACACAGTACATGCATGATCATTAATTATTTGTTATTTATTAAAATGATTAAATTTAATTGCAAAACTGAATATAATGAGAGAGAATATCTAGCAATGATGTATATTATTTACTTTTATATAGAACCTTAAGGTTTGAAAATTACTCTGTACACATTATAACATTTATTTCTTACATCAATGTTGTGGTGTTGATGCTGTTATTATCTCCATTCTACAGATAAGAAAAGTAAGTCTCAAAAAAAGTTAATTGACTTGACTAGGGTCATAAGATTAATAAGAATCTATAGCAGAATTAGAAGTTAATTATTCAAAATCAAATTAGCATGTAGCATCCTACTCTGAGTTGTATTTGTAAGAATGAAAAGAATAGGATACTTGGGAAGAAATAATTCAAAGACAGATTTGAAAGGATTTAGCAAAATATGGAATATATGTGACAGGCATAAAAGATCAAATGTGAAATTTCCAGAAAGAATGATGACTTGAATAGGAGAGCCATGGATATAAATATGGTAGTCTGGGTGTGAAGTTACCTAAGAAATAAATACAGGGGGGGTGGAGCCAAGATGGCAGAGAAGATACACGTGACTGTGTAAGCTCCTTTCTTCCCTCACAGCCAACTAGATTTAATCAGCCTCAGAAATAGTGTTGGACTGATTGAATCCACAAGGACTGGAAGCACGACTTACCAGCTGAAGAGAATCTGGAGTTTCAGCAGGAAAGGTCAGCTCCAAGGGGAGGAAGAAGAGAGACCAGTGTAGATGGTGGGGTAGTGGCACACTGTGCCGATCGCACTGGGGAGAGCTCTGGGATCAGAGAATCCACTGAGATAAAAGAATCTGGCACAGGCTGTTAGCTTTTCTTTGCTTATAAAACAGCAGTTCAGAAGAGGAATCTAAGCCACTTTAAAATTTAAAACCAGATTGGATCTTCCCGGATCCCAGGAGTGACTCAGCAGATCTTGGCACTGGGGGTGTGGCCAACATAGGCAATCCAGGCTTTTACCTCAGGGTAGTTAAGAGATTGAAAAGTGGGCGGGGCGGTAACTCATAGTGCCTGGATTGGCTGGAGGCAGTGGAACGGAAGTCCAAGAGAAGCAGAACCTTTGAACTAGGGAACTCAGTTTCTGCCAGATACTTCCAGTTTGAGCGCAGGGGCTTTTCACATCACCTGCTGCAGACATCCATGTCCCACCGGGACACTTAGGCTAGACTTTGAGTCGCCTTTACTGTTCAGTCTCAAACCTCAGGGAAGCCGCTAAAACACAGCACCCTCAAGGCACAGCAGTGCTGGTTACCTCTGAGGCACTTCCAGGAAGGGGGTGGGGAACTCTCTCCCAGAGCTCTCTCTTAGCTCAGGCACAGGGGCCGCTGCATCCATCGGGTCTGGGAGGAAGCTCGTAAAGAAATAAATAAATAATTTCCTACCCCAGGGACAGACCCCAAAAGATTTTTTAAGTATGAGCAAGAAGCCCAAAAAAACCATAGATTCCTTCTACACAGAGAAAGAGCGGGTATCCAATCCCGAGGAAGTTAACAGCAGAGAGTCAGCAGATAACAACCTAAAGGGGAAGGATTCCTGAGCCCCATCACATAACTCTCTCCTTGAAGAGACTATTAAAAAGTTAAGAGAGTTTGAAGAAAAATGATGAAAGGAAAGAGAAGCTATGAAATTGGAGTTGGAAAAAATAAAGAATTCACAGGAGATGCAGGGAAAAAAAATTAGTGAATTAGAAAAGGTAAAAAAATCACAGAAAAGTAGGATTTCTGAATTGGAGAAGATCAAAAAGTACCAAGAAAATAGGATTTCTGAATTGGAAAAAGAAAATAATTGTCAAAAAAAAAATAGGGAAATGGAAAAAAATGCAATAGAGCAAAATAACTAATTTAAAAATGAAATTGGGCATTTACAAAAAGAACTAAAAACTGTGAATGAAGAAAATGACTCCTTAAAAGTCAGGATGGAACAAATAGAAATGAATGATTCATTGAGAACCCAAGAATCAGTCAAACAAAACAAAAAAAATGAGAAGCTGGAGAACAATGTCAAATACTTACTGGGAAAATCTATAGACCTGGAAAATAGATCGAGGAGAGATAATCTGTGGATCATTGGACTTCCCAAAAACTATGACCAAAAAAAGAGCCTATATTCTATTTTACAGGAAATTATCAAAGAGAACTGTCTAGAGATAACAGAAACAGAGGGGAAAGTAGATGTTGAAAGAACACCATGGAATATTGTGGCTAAGCTGCAGAATTACCACACAAAGGAGAAAATCCTGCAAGCAGCTAGACAAAAACAATTTAAATACCAAGGTGCCACAATAAGGGTCACCCAAGATCTGGCTGCCTCCACATTAAAAGATAGAAGGGCCTGGAACCTGATATTCCATAAGGCAAAAGATCAAGGATTGCAACCAAGAATATACTACCCAGCTAAGTTTAGCATCTTTTTCTATGGAAGAAGATGGTCATTCAATGAAATAGAGGAATTCCATATGTCTCTAAGAAAAAACCAGACTTAAACAAAAAATTTGATCTACATCCACAAGACTGAAGAGAAACAGAAAAAGGTACACAGAACCCTTGAGAACTATATCTCTGTTGTGGGTATATAGAAAGTATGCATGGATAATTTGATTTTACTGATATAAAAGAAAAAAAATGAGGGGGTGTAGTAAAAGGAAGGGGGCAGTATCAGAAAAAGGGGAGGGAGTGATAAAAAGAGGGAAACTACATCCCAGGAAGAGGCATAGAAAATGCACCATATCTGAGGGAATTTAGAGAAGGGGAGAATCATTGTGTAAATCTTACTCTCATCAGAAGAGGTTCAAAGAGTAAATAATTGTCATATTTGTTTTTCAGAGAATTCTCTCTCACCTCATTAAAAGGGGGGAGAGGAAAAGGGAAAGGGAAAAGGAGAATAAGGGAAGGGACGTGGAGGGAGGGGGAAAGGATACTAAAAAAAAAAGGGAGGGCTGCAGCTCACAAGGGGGGTCTATAAATTGAATATTGAGGAAGGGGTTCAGTGGGGTCAAGGGAAAAAGCACAATCTGGGGATAATATGATGGCAGGAAATAGAGAATTAGTAATTTTAACTGTAAATGTGAATGGGATGAACGCTCCCATCAAACGGAGACAGATAGCAGACTGGATAAAAATCAGAATCCTACAGTATGTTGTTTACAGGAAACACACTTAAATCAGGGAGATTCATATAGAGTAAAGGTAAAAGGTTGGAGCAGAATCTATTATGCTTCAGGTAAAGCCAAAAAAGCAGGGGTAGCTATCCTTATCTCAGATCAAGCAAAAGCAGAATTTGATCTAATTAAAAGAGATAAGGAAGGAAACTATATCCTGCTGAAAGGTAGCATAAATAATGAAGCCATATCGATACTAAACATATATGCAACAAGTGGTATAGCATCTAACTTTCTAAAGGAAAAGTTAAGAGAGTTGCAAGAAGAAATAGACAGTAAAACTATAATAGTGGGAGATCTCAACTTTGCACTCTCAGATTTAGACAAATCAAACCACAAAACAAACAGGAAAGAAATTAAAAAAGTAAATGGAACATTAGAAAAACTAGGTATGATAGACCTTTGGAGAAAACTGAAGGCAAAAGAAAGGAATATGCATTCTTCTCAGCAGTTCATGGATCCTATACAAAAATTGACCATATATTAGGACATAAAGATCTCAAAATTAAATGTAGGAAGGCAGAAATAATAAATGCCTTCTTCTCAGACCACAATGCAATAAAAGCTACATTCAGTAAAAAGTTAGGGGTAAATAGACCAAAAAGTAATTGGAAACTGAATAAACTCATCTTAAAGAATGACTGGGTGAAAGAGCAAATTATAGAAACAATTAATAATTTGACCCAAGATAATGAAAATGATGAGACATCATACTAAAATCTGTGGGATGCAGCTAAAGCAGTAATAAGGGGAAATTTTATATCTTTAGAGGCTTATTTGAGGAAAATAGAGAAAGAGAAGATTAACGAATTGGGCTTGCAACTTAAAAGGCAAGAAAAAGACCAAATTAAAAACCCCCAACCAAAAATTAAACTTGAAATACAAAAATTAAAAGGAGAAATCAATAATATTGAAAGTAAAAAACCTATTTCATTAATAAATAAAACCAAGAGTTGGTTTTATGAAAAAGCCAATAAAATAGAAAAACCTTTGGTAAATCTGATCAGAAAAAAGAAAGAGGAAAATCAAATTGTTAGTCTTACAAATGAAAAGGGGGATCTTTTCACCAATAAAGAGGAAATTAGAGAAATAATAAGGAGTTACTTTGCCCAACTTTATGCCAATAAATTTGATAACTTAAGTGAAATGGATGACTTCCTCCAAAAATATAGGCTTCCTAGATTAACAGAGGAGGAAATAAAATGCTTAAAAAGTCCCATTTCAGAAAAAGAAATAGAACAAGCTATTAATCAACTCCCCAGGAAAAAGTCCACTGGACCAAATGGATTTACATGTGAATTCTACCAAACATTTAAAGAACAATTAGCCCCAATGCTATATAAACTATTTGAAAAAATAGGGAATGAATGAGTCCTACCAAACTCCTTTTATGACACAGATATGGTACTGATACCTAAACCAGGTCGATCGAAAACTGAGAAAGAAAATTATAGACCCATTTCCTTAATGAATATTGATGCTAAAATCTTAAATAAGATATTAGCAAAAAGACTTTAGAAAATCATCCCCAGGATAATACACTATGATCAATTAGGATTTATACCAGGAATGCAGGGCTGGTTTAATATTAGGAAAACTATTAGTATAATTGAACATATTAATAATCAAATTAATAAAAAACATATGATCATCTCAATAGATGCAGAAAAAGCATTTGATAAAATCCAACATCCATTCCTACTAAAAACGCTTGAGTATATAGGAATAAATGGACTATTCCTTAGAATAATCAGGAGCATATATTTAAGACTGTCAGTAAGCATAATATGCAATAGAAATAAACTGCAACCTTTCCCAGTAAGATCAGGAGTGAAACAAGTTTGCCCATTATCACCATTACTATTCAATATAGTACTAGAAACGCTAGCCTTGGCAATAAGAGCCGAGAAAGAGATTCAAGGAATTAGAGAAGGAAATGAGGAAATCAAACTATCACTCTTTGCAGATGACATGATGGTATACTTAGAGAACCCCAAAGACACTGCTAAAAAGCTATTAGAAATAATTCAGAATTTTAGCAAAGTGGCAGGATACAAAGTAAATCCACATAAATCCTCAGCATTCTTATATATAACCAACAAAATGCAACAGCAAGAGATACAAAGAGAAATTCCATTCCAAACAAATGTTGAGAGTATAAAGTATTTGGGAATCCATCTACCAAAGAATAGTCAGGAATTATATGAGAAAAATTACAAAACACTTGCCACAAAAATAAAGTCAGATTTAAATAATTGGAAAGACATTCAGTGCTCTTGGATAGGCCGAGTGAATATAATAAAGATGACAATACTCCCCAAACTATTCTATTTATTTAGTGCTATACCAATCAGACTCCCAAGAAACTATTTCAATGACCTAGAAAAAATAACAACAAAATTCATATGGAAGAATAAAAGACCGAGAATTGCAAGGGAACTAATGAAAAAAAAAAAAAAAAAAAACTCAGAGGAAGGTGGTCTAAGTGTACCTGATCTAAAGTTATATTATATAGCAGCAGTCAGCAAAACCATTTGGTACTGGCTAGAAAATAGAACGGTAGATCAGTGGAACAGATTAGATACAAAGGACAAAAAAGGGTACATCTATAGCAATCTAATCTTTGACACACCCAAAGATACCAACATTAGGGACAAAAATTCATTATTCGGAAGAAACTGTTGGGAAAACTGGAAATTAGTATGGCAGAAATTAGATATGGATCCACACTTAACACCATATATCAAGATAAGATCAAAATGGGTCCATGATTTAGGCATAAAGAATGAGATTATAAATAGATTAGAGGAACAGAGAATAGTCTACCTCTCAGACCTGTGGAGGAGGAAGGAATTTATGACCAGAGGAGAATTAGAGATCATTATTGATCACAAAATAGAAGATTTTGATTACATCAAACTAAAAAGTTTCTGTACAAACAATACTAATGCAAACAAGATTAGAAGGGAAGTAACAAATTGGGAAAATATTTTTACAGTTAAAGGGTCTGATAAAGGTCTCATTTCCAAAATATATAGAGAACTGACCCTGATTTATAGGAAACCAAACCATTCTCCAATTGATAAATGGTCAAGGGATATGAACAGACAATTCTCAGATGATGAAATTGAAACTATTTCCACTCATATGAAAGAGTGTTCCAAATCACTACTGATCAGAGAAATGCAAATTAAGACAACTCTGAGATACCACTACACACCTGTCAGATTGGCTAAGATGACAGGAACAAATAATGATGAATGTTGGAGGGGATGTGGGAAAACTGGGACACTGATACATTATTGGTGGAGTTGTGAAAGAATCCAGCCATTCTGGAGAGCAATTTGGAACTATACCACAAAAGTTATCAAACTGTGCATACCCTTTGACCCAGCATTGCTGTTATTGGGATTATATCCCAAAGAAATTCTAAAGAAGGGAAAGGGACCTGTATGTGCCGAAATGTTTGTGGCAGCTCTTTTTGTTGTAGCTAGAAACTGGAAGATGAATGGATGTCCATCAGTTGGATAATGGTTGGGTAAATTATGGTATATGAAGGTTATGGAATATTGTTGCTCAGTAAGAAATGACCAGCAGGAGAAATACAGAGAGGCTTGGAGTGATTTACATCAACTGATGCTGAGTGAAATGAGCAGAACCAGAAGATTACTATACACTTCTACAACAATACTGTATGAGGATGTATTCTGATGGAAGTGGATCTCTTCAACATAAAGAAGATCCAACTCACTTCCAGTTGATCAATGATGGACAGAGGTAGCTATACCCAGAGAAGGAACACTGGGAAGTGAATGTAAATTTTTAGCAGTACTGTCTGTCTGCCCAGGTTACTTCGGAATCTAATGCTTATTGTGCAACAAGAAAATGGTACTTACACACATGTATTGTATCTAGGTTATATTGTAACACATGTAAAATGTATGGGATTACCTGTCATTGGGGGGAGATAGCGGAGGGAGGGAGGGGATAATTTGGAAAAATGAAGAAAAAAATAAATAAAAATTAAAAAAAAAAAGAAATAAATACAGTGGGTTCAGTTTTGAATATGTTGATTTTTAGTTTCATTAGCATACCCAAGTGGCAATTTTCAACAGACAGTTGTGAGTTAGAATCTGCAAATCAGAACAGAATTACAAGTTAGAGCTGTATTTCCTTTTTTTTTTTTTTTTTCCCTAACATAGATGTGTGCTGCCTTCTGAAACATGGGGATTCAAAGAATCTTCTACATGAGATTTTAAATACAGCAGAGAAAACTTGAGGGAAAATAATGAAGGAAATGCTAACTACTTTGTGATAAGGAGATGAAAAGTGTCAGCACATTAAGCAAAGAAAGAGATAAATTAAATAAGGGTAGAACCAGAAAAGTCACTGAAAAAGAGAAGAGACAGGATCAAGGAAGGAAAGAATACTAGATCAGTCAAGTGTTTTAAAGGGAGTAAGAATTATGAAAAGGAAATAAGATTTTGCCATTATACTATAGGGTACTGCAGATAATGGAGGAACTCTGGGTAAGGTATAAGACTGTTCAGTCCAGAAGAAACCAACTGACATTATATGGTTTGGCTCCCCATTTCCCTTTGATGCTAATATCTCTTCCTGAGAAGTCAAGGACGGCATGACCATGTATATTGAATCAAGGGATACTCATAGCAGGGTGCTTATAGTTAGCACATACTCAGTGTGATTGAGGAGATAATGGTTCTCTACTTCACATATACTTAGTGCTATAATGTTGTAATCATACTGAGGTATTTAAGGGCTGAGAGGACTGAAAATGACAAACACCATCCTTGACCTTCCTGATGGCTCTACTGCCTACTTCACTTCTACACTAAGACAATGATTGGTCCAGAGACCATCTAAAGAGCTCGTGCTGACATTATATTTTGGTACCCAAACAGGGACCTCCAGAAGGACATTACATTATACAATGATTAGTGACTTTCAAAAAGGTATTTTTAGTAGAGTCATGGAAGGCAATGTGAATTTGAATTTAAAAAATTAAATCATAAAATATTAGAGTTGGAAGAGATGGCTGAAATCTTCTAATATAACATTTTTTCCCAGCAAGCATGTTCAAAGAGAGACATGATTGAAATTACTGAAAACAATGTTTCATAAAATCTTACTAGGAGAGGCCTTATCCATCTTTCACTAAAGGAAATGCAAACTACTTCCTAAGGTCATCCAATCCTCTTTTGGACAACTCTACTTATAATGTTTCTATTTTCTGTTTTCTGCTCCCTGAGGTAATGATGAACAAAGATTTTGACCCGGCCTGCGGGTCTCGAACTAGGGACGGCTGAAGTCACACATCAGTCCGTAAGCCGGAGGCTGGGGGAGGCATTTGCCTGGGGATGGGCTGAAAAGAAAGAATGGAAACCACTCTGTGTAGTGACAGAATAGCTCGTTTATTGAGGCAAAGCAAAGGGTTTTTATATGTTGTGGAGCGAATGCCACGTAGCAAAGTAAATTTCCATAGAACAAAAGATATAACATCTGTTGACCATATATCAGGAAGTCAAGGCAATATGTGACAGTTTGTGGTTGAAACATTCGTCATGTTTTTGACAGGTTTAAGATCTAAAGAATAACAACTGGGTCAGAAAAACCTTGGGGCAGGGAGTTCTCACACATCCAGGACATTCCTTTGGGGCCAAGACTTTTATCTAATCTTAAAATGGTTTGTAGATGTCTGGGTGAAGGGCCTTGGCATGTCCCCCTTTTTTCATTTGTAAGGTGACAGGCCTGTCTTAGGCTGTGTGACCTGCCTCCGGTTGTGGGGAGTGAGCGTTCGATCTATATCAATAGCATGCCACCAAATGCTGTCTTAGGTCATCGGGGTCAACCACACCAACTCGAGGGTACATTATACTAGATCCTATCTTAAGTGGGTGGGAAACAGACCTCTCGAGGTTGCCCGTCATGGCAATTGCGTGGTCTTACTGCCATGATTCTGGAAATAATAAGTCAAACCTCAAATCATCCACCACCCGGGGTCACACTAATCCCAGTCATGGGCTCAGTCACAGCTTACATAAGAAATGGGGTAGGACATGATTGAGTCCAAGTCTTGGAAAGACACCAGGGAAAAATGGGGGAGGTGTCAGTAATAGATATTTTATCTAATAGTGAGGCTTCAATACTGCTATCAAGATTTTACATGCACAGTTCATCAGTTGCTTTTCAATGTCTGTCTCAGCTTGTTCTCTGCATTCAGTTGGGAAGTCCACACCCTCGGAGTCCACCAGTCCTTTAATTCTGGTATGTTGAGTCCACTCTCTTTCCTATGTAGCACTGCTGTATCTGGATCTGGATCAGTCCTTTCCAGCTCAGGGTCAGCTTGTCCTCCTTCCATGTCTGAACCAGGACCCCATCTCCAAGCTAGAACTCATGCACTGTTGAAATCCTAAGGGAGGAGTCTGAGCAATAAGCCTGTTTAGTTGCAAAGTTTTCAGATGTTACAGTAAAGACATAACATATTTCCTTAAAAACAAATCCTTGGTTTCAAATATTGGATACAAGGAAGAATTTTGAATCCCTTTTGGATAAGGGTGACCATACAATAATTCATAAGGTGACAATTCCACATCTCTTCAGGGGTTTTGTTTTAATTCTTAATAAGGCAAGGGGAAGGCACTTGGTCCAGGGCAATTGTGTCTCTAATGCCAATTCAGTCAGTTGCTGTTTAATTTCCTTATCCACCCTTTCCACTTTACATGATGAGGGAGGATGCTATAGCTTGGGCCACAGATTGGAGGATCTTAGCTGTGAAACAGGTGCTTTGGCCTAAATCTGCCTGCTCCACCATCTCCTCTGTACTTACAGATTCCTCTTCTCCAGGCTGCTTTGCTTCCTCATCTGCAAAGCAGTTTCTCCTTATCTCAAATGAATTTCCTCTTTGGTGCCCCTGCACATGAATCACTGCAGCATTCTTAGGTAACATAAGATTAGTCAAAATTTCAGTGACCAATGCCCTGTGTGCCAATCCCTTTCCTTTACTGTTTACCATTCCCCTTTCTTCCCATATTTCCCAAATATATGAACAATTCCCCAAGCATATTTTGAATCAGTCCTTCAAGCAATTTTAGGGCTTGATTTATTGCATATAATTCACAAATTTTGAGCTGACCATTCTTTTGGCAAGAATCCAGCTTGAACCAGAGTCAAATCTTCCCATTAACAATAGCATAACCATTTTTCCTTTTCCCATTAACTATTTGTGAAGAACCATCTATGAACTATTCAGTGCCTTTCAACAAAGGGACTTCCTACAAATCTTCCCTAACCTTAGTTTGATAATCAATCACATTTGGACAATCATGTTCAAGGTACACATGTTCCCCAGGGGAAGAGGATAAGAACATGGCTGGATTAAAGTTATGATCTGGTGAGAGTGCCAAATCATCTCTTTCCAATAGTATTGCTTCATATTTTAAAATCCTTGAATCAGTTAGCTACCTCCTGGCCTCTTTGATTCAGAATTGATTGAACCTGGTGCAGGACATTCACTATTAAACTATTCCCAAAGGTTAATTTCTGACTTTTCTTGTACCAAAAGTGCTGTGGCTGATAACACTCCTAAAGCCACATTGTTTACTGTATTTATATTTTACCTCATGTTTCACAAATTGAAATTTGTTTTAAGAAATTCTCAATCCCTGTGCTCCTAAATAATTTAACAAACTGATAGTGACTTGGACAAGGTCACTTTTTTTTTTCTGTCACAAAAAGATCATCTACATTTTGTAAGACTTTTAACAATAAGAAATTTTTCCCAGAATGTTCACACAATTCTTATATACCCAAGTAGATGTTTTATAAGTTGAACATTGTACCAATTATTTTGTTTTTAAAATACCCAATACACAGAAAAATCCCAAATTATATATTGCCATAACAAAAACATTTTCAAAAGGACAAAGGCAAGAACTATTATACTTGGAGTCCCTGTAAATAATTGGAATCAATACAATTAATTAAAACTTCTATTTTCACATAAAGGAATCTGAAAAATTCTTAAAAACATCAATTAAACATTTTTTTTAATAAATAACCCTTTCAGACTATACATCACATTTCTGATCATATTCTTTAAACACAAAAACCATTATGTATTTTAGAAACAAATGTTCACTCAATTAACATCTTGTAAGAGTGGTTTGACCCTTTATCAGTTTGCTTTTTTTTTTTTTTTTCTTGGTTGGAGGCTCTCATTCCATGGGATGGGTCTGCTGTGCTGACAATCAAAGCTGATCTAGGTCCCAGAAGCAAGTCAATATCTGAAATTTGACCCAAAATCTAGAACAAAACATAAATCTAACAAATAAAGGTTAGAACGGTCTATGATAGAAAGACTGGTCCAGAGGACTGCTGCAAAAACAGGCCAAAACAGATTGGCCAGCAGCTTCCTATGTGAAAAAAAATGATTAAAAACTTTAAAACAAAACATTTGTGTTTTCTAACAGTAGCAGACAGATGACCAGACTAAATGCTTATTTGCCCAAGCATTTAGGATACAATGATTGCATATAAAAAGGTGGAGCTTTACAACTCCCCAAAAAGCATTAACTAATTAACTTTAAGTTCAAGAAAATTTTCATTCCCAATAATAAATTCCATTCATCAGATTTCTGATAGATTCTAAACATTTGTCATAACCTTATATTGATAACAGTAAGGACTTTGTCTCAATAATTTCACAACTTAAACAATTATCATATTCAAATAGATGTTTCATAAATGAGCATTTTGCTTTTAAAATACTCAATACATAGTAAAATATCCCAAATTGCATATTGTCCTTAACAGAAACACTTTCAAAAAAAAAAAAAAAACCCAGAAAAAACCTATTACTTTAGAGGCTCTTTAAATAATCTCATAATGACCCAATATAATCTTTAAACTTTAAATGTTTTAAACTTATACAAAATGTCCAAATACTACATACAAGAATTCAAGAAGTTCTTAAAGTAGCCATTAAACTTTTAATATGGATCACATTTATGACCATATTGCACATTTTGTATCAAGAAACAAATATTCAATTAATTAACCTAAACTTGATCCAGGCACTTTAAAGCACTCTTTTGTTGCTACAGTAGCAACTTGACGAAAATAAGGCAGGAAACACCTGGGGGGGAGGGGAGGAAAGTATTCCATGTGCTCACCCTTCCCCTATTCAAAAACACTTTTTCCCTTTCATCCTTCCATTAAAAACTTTTCTCTTTCCTTCTTGCAACATACCTTGCTCATCCTTCTTCCTTCAAAACCTGTAAAATTCACACTGTATAGCCTATAACCCGAATCAAACCCAAACAAATTTTTCCTTTCTGAGGGTTGGCCTAACTGCAATTAGCAAATCTCTCTTTTTTAGCAGTAAATGCATCAATATTCAAACAAATTCCAAGATCTTATACTCAGAATAAACAATCTAATATGCAAAAGGACATTAGCCAAATTTTAATTCCCATAATCAAATGTTTTTTTTCTGCTGCTAGAGTTTTGATCAGATAAGGGCCTTTACTCTAGCAGGCTCTAAAGACTGCTTTAAGGGAAAAAAAAAAAAAAAAAAAACTTTCTAGTTTAAAATAGTCAAGTTTTTTCTTTTACTTACAAATTAGCACAACAGGTTAAAAAGTTTAAAATCACAAACAGTTTTTATATTAAGTAACATTAAAATAATCAATTCCCAAATTTCTTAATCATTGTTTTTAAAACTTAACAAAGCTATTAAATCACCAAAGCAAACTAGAGGCTTTTCCTAGGACCCCTGCTGCCAGAGAGAAGTTTGTTTCACCTTGAACATTCTTCCCTCCCAGAATCCAAACAGAGTTTCTCTAAACTTCCAAGCCCATTTTAATGCATTTCTCTGCCTTCACAGGGAATGCCTAGATATTCCATGATTTAAGACCACTCTGAAAGAATTACTATTCTGAATGAATTCCAATTTCCACAATTCAGCCTGTTATTTTTCTAAGCCTGTAACACAGAGGCTGAATTCTTATCTCTTATGAGCTTGCTAACTTTTAACACAGAACAAAAAATTCAAAGCAGACAAACATACACAGACAGACACAGAGCTCTATTTTTCTTAACTTTTAAGCCTCTTTCTCTAAAGCTTTCTTTTAAGATCTTTCCTTTTAACCTTAATTCCTCGTTCCCTAAAACTCTCTTTAAGATCTTTAACGAAAGTCTGTTCTTTAGAAAGGTGGGAGCCCATGATTGCGACGGATTGGTTCACTTACCCTGTATGTGAAGATTCTCTTCAGGGTCCTTAGACGGGGGCCTGGCCAGGCGGTTCATCTCTCCTTCTCTTCGTCAATCCGTCGGGCTGATATGGATCTTCAGGTCCCTGTTCGGGCGCCAATTTGACCCGGCCTGCGGGTCTCGAACTAGGGATGGCTGAAGTCACACATCAGTCTGTAAGCCGGAGGCTGGGGGAGGCGTTTGCCTGGGGATGGGCTGAAAAGAAAGAATGGAAACCACTCTGTGTAGTGACAGAATAGCTCGTTTATTGAGGCAAAGCAAAGGGTTTTTATATGTTGTGGAGCGAATGCCACGTAGCAAAGTAAATTTCCATAGAACAAAAGATATAACATCTGTTGACCATATATCAGGAAGTCAAGGCAATATGTGACAGTTTGTGGTTGAAACATTTGTCATGTTTTTGACAGGTTTAAGATCTAAAGAATAACAACTGGGTCAGAAAAACCTTGGGGCAGGGAGTTCTCACACATCCAGGACATTCCTTTGGGGCCAAGACTTTTATCTAATCTTAAAATGGTTTGTAGATGTCTGGGTGAAGGGTCTTGGCAGATAATGCATCAACTAAGTGAAATCCTTTAAAATAACTATATAACTTTAGGTTTCCAACAAGTGTCCTGTAGGCTAAACAACCTCTTTTCCTGTAATTTATTGTCATACAAAATTGTTTCCAATTCTTTCATATGTCAGGTATAATCTTTATTGTTGTCCAAAGTCTTTCTTCACATTTAAAGATGGGTAGCATACTGAATAGTAATGAGTCTGATATGAGAAAAAACAGAATTATAATATCATGTCATATTTACTAGCTTCATAGTTCTAGACAAATCACTCAACATTTGTCTGAATCAATCCCTGTCTGATCTCTTTATCTATAAAATGGAAATAATAATATCATCTTCTTTCCAAAGTTTTTGTAAGGATAAAACTGCAAAGTAGTTATGAATGTCTTTATAAACTTTAAAGTGTTATATAAATGCTAGCTATCATCTTTATTACTAATTGTCATAGTTTATATTTTTAAGTAAAAATAGAATATTCTATGTGACCTAATTAGGAAATGGTACAGCAATGCTATTTCTTTTTTTAATATACTCACATTCTTACTCTTAATGTTATGCAATAGCATTGTTTTTTTAATCTTTTATTTCCTTATTCATTATTCTGAATTTATATTATTTTAACCTTCTATGATAATAATGGAGTGCTTATAATAATCTGGATCAGGGCATCTAAACTTATATCTGTTAATTTTTATAAACTATTTTGAAAATTATTTTTCAGTATAACATTTCCTTCATAAGTCCGTGTTTTTATTTAATTTGTTTAAACTAATATTTTTCTGATAAAATATAATGTCTGCAGATATGAAAGGAGTCTACACACACACACACACACACACACACACACACACACACACACACATACACACACACACATTCAGAATATAAGACATAATTTCCAAAAGGGCTTAGTGAAAGTACTTAATTCAGTTGTTGTGTTTGGAGGGTAGAAGAGGAGGCCTGGAGAAAGGAAGTACTGAAATGGATAGAAAAATGTATTCTAGATACTATTTAAATTATACTTCTAGGATGTGACAATTTTCCAAATTCTGAGAAATTATCATTTGTCAGTTTCATTATTATTTTATTATGCACTTCAACTAAGATTTTTGAAAATATACAAACATAGTGGTAAATACTACCAACTTGGGAGAAAAGTGCTAAAAATGGAAGAATTCTTTATATAAATGAAAACATGAAGTCACTCTGGGGAGGTGGGTTTAAGCCACAGTATGAATGTACTATTATAAAGCAAAAGATTTAAAGTTTTCTGTGGATAACAGGGTACCATTGAAAATTTCCATGTAACAAAATCTAATCTATTTGTTAAAACTTTTTTTTTTTTTGGCATCAAGGTGAAGAATAGACTGGAGAGGAGATAAAGAGACTGCATGTCTTGAAATCAACAGCAAGTCAGCAATTGTTTAGCTTTGGCCTCAGCTTCTGAACAACCAAGTCATATAATGATTATGGGATCTTTTCTAAGCTCATAACCTCTCAGTGTCATAGGAAACTGGTTTTGGCTATAAATTTCCCAGTTGTTATGGATATTGAAAGTTCTCCAAATGGATGAAATCATAGATCTAATTAAAAAATTTAAAAAACACAATTTTGTTTTAGCTTTTACCATGTAATTTAAAATAAAAGTTCAAATATATTACACAAGTAACAACTTCTATTTTCACAGTGTCTAAGAGGTGATATCATTTGATGCTCACAACAACCTTTTGAGTAAGGTAATTTTCCCCTTATTTTAAAGATAAAAGTATTAATCCAGACTCAAAGATCACACAATTAACAAATGGCTAGGAGTAAGTGTAGGGATTTTAATTAAACACAGCTCTTTCTAGCTTCAAATATACTATTCTATGTACTATAACTTCCCTAAATCACATTCTCTATTTTTCCCACTAAAACTGAGAATTTTGCTTTTGGAATCCAAACTTTTTGCTTATCTACCCCAGCTTGGCAAACCACACACTTTTGAGGGTCATCCCTTAAATGGTACATGCCCTTCCCCAACCCACTCCTCTCTTTTCACTTCCATTCCTTATTTCCTTTCCTTGATGGAAAGTATGATCTTTGAAAGAAGGAACTGTCTTCATTTCTTGTTTTCCATGATTTTCATTTTGGTTTTGGTTTTACACAGTGCTTTGACCAGTGTCTGACACATAATTAGCACATAACAAATGATTTTTCATTCTTTTGTCAAATGTCTCTCATGAAATTGAAGAACAAAAAAAAATTAGAAATCTAAACTGAAAAAAGCAGTTATTCATGCCTTTTATGTGGTCTAGTCAGAATTGTATTGAATTTATATCTAATTACTAGTAATGTGTTTTTTTGCAGAAATGAAGCTGCTTACCAAGAAAAACTGAATAAACATCTTTGAAAGCAGAGCACTATGCTAGGTACATGAAGAGACGAAGCTTATTCAATACCTTATTACTACTTTGCTCTTAGAACTTAGTCTAATGGATTTATACATATATATACATATATATTCACCCACAAAACATACACAAACACATGTATGTTGTATTTTGAAAGAAAAATATTAACTTAATTTTGGATATCAAGTAACTTTTCTAGTGGAAAAGCATTTGAATAGGATCAAAAGAATGAAACAACATTATATATATAGCAAACAAATAAACAGAGTCATGGATTCAGAAAGCTACAAGTTTTTAAAAATAATTTCCTCTTCATTGGTGGAAAGTTCTCCCTTTTCATTTTTTTAAGACTAATAATTTGATTTTCCTCTATCATTTTTCTAAACAGATTTACCAAAGGTTTATCTATTTTATTGTTGTTTTTTTTCATAAAACCAACTCTTAGTTTTATTTATTACTTCAGTACTTTTTTTTTTTACTTTTAATAGTATTAATTTTTCCTTTTAGAATTTAGAAATTTTAGAATTTCAAGTTTAGTATTTGATTGGGGGATTTTAATTTGTTTTTTTTTTTTTTTAGCTTTTTGAGATGCAGGCCCAATTCATTGATCTTCTCTTTCTCTATTTTATTCAAGTAACCTTCTAAAGTTATGAAATTTCCACTTATTACCACTTTGACTGTATCCCATAAATTTTCTTATGATGTCTCATTGTTTTCATTATCTTGAGTGAAATTATTGATTGTATCTATAATTTGCTGTTTCACCCATTTTTAAAGATGAGATTATTTAGTTTCCAATTATTTTTTGTCTATATACTCCTAACTTTTTTGCTGAATGTAGCTTTTATTGCATCATGATCTGAAAACAAAGCATTTACTATTTCTGCCTTCCTGCATTTAATTTTGATGTCTTTATGTCCTAATATATGGTCAATTTTTGTATAGGTTCTATAAATGGCTGAGAAGAACGTATACTCCTTTCTGTCACCATTCAGTATTCTCCAAAGATCTATCATACATAATTTTTCTAATGTTCTATTTACCTCCTTAATTTCTTTCTTATTTGTTTTGTGGTTTGATTTATCTAATTTTGAGAGTGCAAGGTTATATATTATACTATTATATATATTATAGTTTTGATGTCTATTACTTTTTGCAACTCTCTTATCTTCTCCTTTAGGAAGTTAGATGCTATACCACTTGGTGCATATATGTTTAGTATTGATATTGCTTCATTGTTTATGTTACCCTTCAGCAAGATATAGTTTCCTTCCTTATCTCTTTTAATTAGACCAGTTTTAAGTTGGTATATATTTTCTATCCAATTTAGAGATTAAAATCTTTTTATTTGCTTCCCAGTCTTAATGATTCTCTTCATCTGTGAGGAATTTAAACTCTTACAGAGTTAGCAACAAAGTTAGCTGCTCAGTTTTCAGAAAAAAAATTAGCATGCTGGTAGAAATCCAGGTAATTAAAGTTAATTATCTGTACTGTATATTAACATGCCACTTGAGTTTTATGATAACATATTCTTCTTCTGGCTAAGTAGTGTGCAATACCATTTCCCTTTCCTTTTGTTCTTACTCAAATATTTACTATTAAGTCTTCCCTTGTAACATACCTAGGCCTCTGCAATTTCTTTGCATAATATGCACTTTCACTTGATCTAATCTTTTCCTTAAAGTGATCATGAACCTTTTCATCATTATTTTCCTCTCTTAACTAGCATGTTAAAAAGTCTTAGTGACCACTATGCAGTTTGATTTCTTTCTTTATAGTAAGAACACTACTTCATTTAATTAGAAAAAACTTTATGATCATCAGGACCTGAAACAATTAACATTATTGCTGCCACTTTTATTGATCTGTGTCTCCTGTGAACAAACATTTATTCATACTTATGTAATTCTCCATATAGCTCAAAAGCTTATATTCAGTAATATTAATTGAAAATGTATATATATATATATTTTCAATTAATATATATATTTTAATATTATATATGTTTTAATTAATTATGTATTAATTAATATATATGTATATTTAATTAATTAATATTAATTTATATATATATATATATATATATGTATATGTATATTTATTTCCTTTCAGCTAAAATATCTCAAAGCTATATTTCAAACTCTAGGGAAGAAAATTATGTGCATCTTAGTATACACACAAATATGCATTTTACATATACACTATATATGTATATGAATGTGTATATATCTATATCTATTCATCCATCCATCCATTCATTTATATATCTATATTCATTATATGTACTTTTATCTCTAGCAAAGCCCCTGCAATATTATGTTCTTAAATCCTTGACCAAGAATCCATAAAATATTTTTCAGTGCCTATTTTTAAACAAATTACAGAGCAGAATAGGATAATTTAAATAATTTTTGACAGTATAAGAAAGATATGAATCTTTTTCATTCAGGAATTAATAAATCTTGTATAAAGGATAAGTTTTTGAATGTAAGATACAATTTTCTCTAACAAAACTAGGATCCTATTTTAAGTTCACTGATGATAATGATATCTAAAATGCTTCTAATCTTGAGATGTAGCCAAGAAAGCACAGAGGACACATATGTTTCTGAGCTCCCCTACTACCTTCAAACTATTAAGAAATTCAGCCACTGAAATAGTGGAAAAGTGGAGGTAAAAAGAAGAAAACTAAATGTCATGAAGAGGCAAAGGAAACCTATTATATCTGTGGGAAAGAAGGGAAGGGGATGAATATTGTGTGAATCTTTCATTAGATTTGGCTCAAAGAGGAAATATTAGATATATTTAAAGAGAAACTTCTCTTATCTCATTAAAAAGTGGGAGGGAAAAGTCAAAAAGGAAAGAGTAGGCTAAACAGAATAAGATAAAAAAATAGTAGGGGAAAATTTTAAGAAAGGGGAAGGGGTTCTAAGAAGAAAGGAGAGATTCTAAAGGGGTATAGCTGCTTGAGGAAAGTAGTGCCCATAAGTTTAATACTAGGGAAAAAAAAGAGAAAAGCATAATCTGGGAATATCAAGATATCAAGATGACAGGAAATACAGAATTAGTACTTTTAACCATAAATGTAAATGGAGTGAACTCTCTCATAAAGTGGAGGCAGATAGTGGACTGGATTAAAAGCCAGAATCCTACAATATATTGTTTACAGGAAACACATTTAAAACAGAATGATACATACAGAGGAAGGGTAAAGGCTGGAGTATAATTGACTATCTTCTTCAGGTGAAGTAAAAAAAAAAAAAACAGGAGTAGCTATCCAGATCCCAGATAAAACAGAAGGAAAATTGATCTAATTAAAAAAGATAAGAAAGAAAAAATATCTTGCTAAAACATAGCACAGATAATGAAGCAATATCAATATTAAACATATGTGCACCAATTGGTATAGCATCTAAATTACTAAAGGAGAAATTAAGAGAGTTGCAAGAAGAAATAAACAGCAAAGCTATAATAGTTGGAGAACTCAACATTGCACTCTGAGAACTACATAAATCAAATAACAAAATAAATGGTAAAGAATTTAAATAGGTAAATAGAACAGTCAAAAAGACAGGTTATGATAGATGTTTTGAGAAAACCGAATAGAGACCGAAAGGAGTGCATATTTTTCTTGGCAGTCTGTGAACTTTTACAAAAATTGATGATATATTAAGATAAATTCATCCATTTCAGGTCCTGATACAATAAAACCTAGATTCGATAAAAAGCCAAGGAAAATAGACCAAAAAGTAATTGGAAACTAAATAACCTCATCCTAAAGAATGAATGGGAGAAAGAGCAAATCATAGACAATTAATAATTTCATTCAAGAGAATGACAACAATGAGACAATCTACCAAAATTTGTAGGATACAGCCAAAGCAGTAATAAGAAGAAATGTTATATATTTAGAGGCTTATTTGCATAAAATAGAGAAAGAGAAGACCAATGACTTAGGCTTGCATCTAAAAAAGCTAGAAAAAGAGCAAATTAAAAAAAAAAAATCCAATCAAACATTAAACCGGAAATTCTAAAAATAAAAGTAGCAATTAATAAAATTGAAAGCAAAAAAAAAAAAAAAAAAATGAATTAAATAAAACTAAGTTGGTTTTATGAAAGAACCAACAAAACAGATAAACCCTTCATAAATTTGATTAGAAAAAGGAATGAGGAAAATAAATTTGTTAATTTTAAAAAAGAAAAAATAGAGCTTTCTACTAAGGAAGAAGAAATCAGAACAATATTTTAGAGTTACATTGCCTAACTTCATGCAAATAAACTTGATAACCTAAATTAAATGGATGAATACCTTCAAAAATTTGGGCTGCCCACATTAACAGAGGAAGAAATTAACTGCTTAAACAGTTCCATTTTAGAAAAATAAATAGAAAAAGCTATTAGTCATCTCTGTAAGAAAAAAATCCGCTTGACCAGATAGATTTATATATGAATTCTAATAAACATTTAAAGAACAATTAACTCCAATGCTATATAAACTATTTGAAAAAAAAATAGTGAATGAATGATTTCTACCAATTTCCTTTTATATCACAGACATGGTACTGGCATCACAGACAAAAACAGAGAAAGAAAATAAATTATAGAACAATCTCTCTAATGAATATTGATATAAAATATTAAATAAAATATTAACAAAAAGATTTCAGAAATCATGCCCAGGATAATACATCATGGCCAAGTAGGATTTATACCAGGAATTCAGAGCTGGTTCAATATTTGGAAAACCATTAGCATAATTGACTATATCAATAACCAAATTAACAAAAAAACATAGGATTATCTTAATAGATGCAGAAAATACATTTTATAAAATCCAACACCCATTCCTATTAATAATACTAGAGAGTATAGGAATGAATGGACTTTTGCTTAAAATAGTCAGTAGTAGTACAAAGTTTTT
Source organism: Sminthopsis crassicaudata (assembly GCF_048593235.1). Taxonomy (NCBI): domain Eukaryota; kingdom Metazoa; phylum Chordata; class Mammalia; order Dasyuromorphia; family Dasyuridae; genus Sminthopsis; species Sminthopsis crassicaudata. The sequence continues at coordinate 126,895,351 of NC_133617.1, forward strand.
CGGACTTCTGGCCAAGATGGCGGCATGGAGGCAGACAGCTGCCTGAGCTCCTCACTTTCTCTCAGGACTTACTGCATGACAAGCCTCAGAGTTAATGCTTGACCAGAAAAGAAACCCACAAATAATCACCAAGAGAAGACATCCTTGAAATTCGCCAGAGAAGGTCTGTATTTGCTTGTGGGAGGGTCAAACAGATTGGGCACAGACAGAGGGCAGGCATGCCAGGGCAAGACAGACAGCTCACACCAGAGGGGGGAGAGGTACTATATCTGCCACTCCTGCAAAAAGTCTTTTACCCCAGTGTGGATGTTCGATCTTGGCAGCAAGACAGGAGCAGCAGAGAGGGGGTAAACACCGGAGGTGAAAATTAAAACCCTGGAAAGCTAGTGTCTCTCAGAACCGGCCACCCACACCCCCACCTGGAGTGACTCCAATGTTCTCAGAGCCTCAGAGCACAGATGCAGTGCAGCCATCGCTGTCCTGTTAGTGGCTCTCTGCTGCCCTATCCCCAGTCTGTAGAGGAAGCCCATTAACACCATCCAGCCCCATCCCCCAAAAAAACAGACCAATTGTTTCTCTTATCAACTTGTTTTCTTAGATTCCGCTCTTGACAAAATGAACAAAAAATTCAAAAGGGCTCTAACCATTGACAGCTTCTGTATGGAGAGAGAGCAGACTTCAAATACTGAGGAGACTAAAAACAGACTGTACCCAGAGGAATCCCCTAAGGGGGATATGAGCTGCTCCTCAATACAAAATTATCTAAGAGAGGAAATCAAAAAGGCTCTCACAAGAGAGCTAGAAGAGAAATTGGAAAAGGAAAGGGAAGCTTGGAAAGAGAACCTGGAGAAGTTATCCAGAGTGGATAAAGAGATCAAATCATTGAGAAATAAAATTAGTGAATTAGAAAAGGCAAACAACTCCAAGGAAAACAGGATTAGTGAATTGGAAAAGATAAACAACTCCAAGGAAAACAGGATTAGTGAGCTAGAAAAGGTAAACAACTCCAAGGAAAACAGGATTAATGAGCTGGATAAAGAAATCAGCTCTCTAAAAAATAAAATGGAAAAAAATTCCATAGAAGAAAAAAACTCACTTAAAAACACAATTAGACAATTACAAAAAGATATAAAAAAAGTGAGTGAAGAAAATATATCATTGAAAATTATAGTTGAACAATTAGAAATGAATGACTCAAGGAGAAACCAAGAAGTAGTCAAGCAAAACCAGAGAAATGAAACAATTGAAAAGAATGTCAAGTACCTTATTAGAAAGAAAACAGACCTGGAAAACAGATCCAGGAGAGACAATTTGAGAATAATCGGACTCCCTGAAAAATGTGAGGAAAAAAAGAGCTTGGACACTATTTTCGAGGAAATTATCAAAGAGAACTGCCCCAACATTTTGGAAACAGAGGGTAAAATAGACATTGAAAAAATTCATTGATCACCTACTGAAAGGGACCCTAAAATCAAAATGCCAAGAAATATACTGGCCAAGTTCAAGAACCATCAGACAAAGGAAAAAAATATTGAAAGCTGCTAGAAAAAAATCAATTCAGATATGGAGGAGCCACAATAAGGTAACCCAGGATCTAGCAGCATCTACATTAAAAGAATGAAGGTCCTGGAATATGAAAGGAACTTGGTATGCAGCCCAGCAAGAATGAGCATCGTTTTCAAGGGAAGAAGATGGACATTTAACGAAATAAATTAATTCCATCTATTATTGATGAAAAAACCAGACCTACATAAAATGTTTGATCTTCAAATAGAGAAGTAAAGAGATTTCTAAAAAGGTAAAAAGAAATCTTGAGAACTATACTTCTGCCAAAAAATATGTAAAGAACATATCTAGAGGTGAAAAGGAAATTATATCATAAAAAAGTGTAAAGTGGTGGTACTACATCTCAAGAAGAGGCAAAGGTAAACTATTATATCTGAGAGAAAGAAAGGAGGGAGATGAACATAGTGTGTATCAATAGACATATTTGAATTATGGTGAAACTTCTTCCACCTCACTGAAAAGTGAAAGGTAAGGAGTAAGCTAAGGGGAAGGGAATACAGAAATTGTGAAGAAAAGGGGTAAAATAGGAAGAGAAATTTTAAGGTGGGGGAGGGATACTAAAAGGGAGGGCTGTGAAAAGCAAGTGGTGTTCACAAGTTTAACACTGGGTAGGGGGGTAAGAGGGAAGGAAAGGAGAAAAGAATAAGCAGGGATTAATACTCTGGCAAGCAATATAGAATTAGTCAATCTAACCATAAATGTGAATGGGGTAAACGATCTCATAAAGAGGAAGCAGTAAGCAGACTGGATTAAAAGTCAGAATCCTACTATATGTTGTTTACAGGAAACACACCTGAAACAGGGTAATACATTCAAAATAAAAGTAAAAGGGTGGAGCAGAATCTATTATGCTTCAGGCAAAACCAAAAAAGCAGGAGTAGCCATCCTCATCTCAGATCAAGCCAAAACAAAAATTGATCTAATTAAAACAGATAAGGAAGGGCATTATATCCTGCTAAAGGGCAGCATCAATAATGAAGCAGTATCAATATTAAACATATATGCACCAAGTGGTGCAGCATCTAAATTCTTAAAAGAGAAATTAAGAGAGCTGCAAGAGGAAATAGATAGCAGAACTATGATAGTTGGAGATTTCAACCTTGCACTCTCAGAATTAGATAAATCAAACTGCAAAATAAATAAGAAAGAAGTCAAAGAGGTAAATAGAATACTAGAAAAGTTTGATATGATAGATCTTTGGCGAAATCTAAATGGAGACAGAAAGGAATATACTTTCTTCTCAGCAGTTCATGGAACCTATACAAAAATTGATCATATACTAGGGCATAAAAACCTCAAAATCAAATGCAGAAAGGCAGAAATAATAAATGCATCCTTTTAAGACCATAATGCAATCAAAATTAAATTTAATAAAAAGCCAGGGGAAAATAGACCAAAAAAAAAATTGGAAACTAAATAATCTTCTACCAAAAAATGATTGGGTAAAACAGCAAATCATAGACATAATTAATAACTTCACCCAAGAAAATGACAATGATGAAACATCATACCAAAATGTGTGGGATACAGCCAAAGCAGTAATAAGGGGAAGTTTTATATCTCTACAGGCCTACTTGAATAAAATAGAGAAAGAGAGGGCCAATGAATTGGTCTTACAACTAAAATTGCTAGAAAAGGAACAAATTAAAAACCCCCAGACAAACACAAAACTTGAAATTCAAAAAATAAAAGGTGAGATTAAAAAAACTAAAAGTAAAAAAAAAACTATTGAATTAATTAATAAAACTAAGAGTTGGTTCTTTGAAAAAGCCAACAAAATAGACAAACCCTTAGTAAACCTGATTAAAAAGGAAATAGAAAAATCAAATTGTTAGTCTTGAAAATGAAAAGGGAGAAGTCACCAATAATGAAGAGGAAATTACAACAATAGTTAGGAGCTACTTTGCTCAACTTAACTCTGATCAACGATAACTTAAATGAACTGGAAGAATACCTTCAAAAATATAGCTTGCCCAGATTAACAGAGGAAGAAGTAAGTAGTCTAAAGGGTCCCATCTCAGAAAAAGAAATAGAACAAGCTATTAACCAACTTCCTAAGAAAAAGTCCCCAGGACCAGATGGATTTACAGGTGAATTCTACCAAACATTTAAAGAACAATTAACTCCAATGTTATGTAAACTATTTGAAAAAATAGGGATTGAAGGAGTCCTACCAAATTCCTTCTATGACACAGACATGGTACTGATACCTAAACCAGGTAGATTGAAAACTGAGAAAGAAAACTATAGACCAATTTCCTTAATGAATATTGATGCTAAAATCTTAAATAAGATATTAGCAAATAGACTTCAGAAAATCATCCCCAGGATAATACACTATGACCAAGTGGGAGTTATACCAGGAATTCAGGGCTGGTTTAATATTAGGAAAACTATTAGTATAATTGACCATATTAATAATCAAATTAATAAAACCATATGATCATCTCAATAGATGCAGAAAAAGCATTTGATAAAATCCAACATCCATTCCTACTAAAAACGCTTGAGAGTATAGGAATAAATGGACTACTCCTTAAAATAATAACAAGCATATATTAAAAACCTTCAGTAAACATCATATGTAATGGGGATAAACTAGAACCTTTCCCTGTAAGATATGGAGTGAAACAAGGTTGCCCACCATCACCATTACTATTCAATATAGTACTAGAAACTCTAGCCTCGGCAATAAGAGCCGAGAAAGAGATTCAAGCAATTAGAGTAGGAAATGAGGAAATCAAATTATCACTTTTCACAGATGACATGATAGTATACTTAGAGAACACCAAAGACTCTGCTAAAAAGCTGTTAGAAATTAATCAGAATTTGAGCAAAGTTGCCGGATACAAAATAAATCCACATAAATCCTCAGCATTTTTATACATTACCAACACAATCCAACAGCAAGAGATACAAAGAGAAATTCCATTCAAAATAACGGTCGATAGTATAAAATATTTGGGAATATATCCACGAAAGGAGAGTCAGGAATTATATGAGCAAAATTACAAAACACTTGCCACAAAAATAAAGTCAGATTTAAATAATTGGAAAGACATTCAGTGTTCTTGAATAGGCCAAGCGAATATAATTAAGATGACAATACTCCCTAAACTAATCTATTTATTTAGTGCTATAGCAATCAGACTTCCAAGAAACTATTTTAATAACCTAGAAAAAATAACAACAGAATTCATATGGAACAACAAAAGGTCAAGAATTTCAAGGGAAGTAATGAAAAAAAAATTAAATGAAGGTGGTCTATTGGTACCTGATCTAGAACTGTATTATAAAGCAACAGTAACCAAAACCATTTGGTATTGGATAAGAAATAGACTAGTTGATCAGTGGCATAGGCTAGGTTCACAGGGTAAGACAGTGAATAAAAATAGCAGTCTAGTGTTTGGCAAACCCAAACATCCCAAATTTTGTGATAAGAATTCATTATTTGACAAAAACTGCTGGGAAAACTGGAAATTAGTATGGCAGAAACTAGGCATGGACCCACATTTAACACCACATACTAAGATTAGATCAAAATGGGTCCAAGATATAGGCATAAAGAATGAAATCATAAATAAATTGGTGGAACATGGGATGGTTTACATCTCAGACTTGTGGAGGAGGAAGGAGTTTGTGTCTAAGGGAGCACTAGAGACCATTATTGATCACAAAATAGAAAATTTTGATTACACCAAATTAAAATGTTTCTGCACAAACAAAACTAATGCAAACAAGATTAGAAGGGAAGTAAAAATTGGGAAAACATTTTTACAGTTAAAGGTTCAGATAAAGGCCTCATCTCCAAAATATGCAGGGAATTGACTTTAATTTATAAGAAATCAAGCCATTCTCCAATTGATAAATGGTCAAAGGATATGAACAAACAATTTTCAGATGATGAAATTAAAACTATTTCCACTCATTTGAAAGTGTTCCAAATCACTATTGATCAGAGAAATGCAAATTAAGACAACTCTGAGATAACCTTACACACCTGTCAGATTGGCTAAGGTGACAGGAACAAATAACGATGAATGTTGGAGGGGCTGTAGGAAAACTGGGACACTGATGCATTGTTGGTGTAGTTGTGAAAGAATCCAACCATTCTGGAGATTAATCTGGAACCCAAAAAGTTATCAAAATGTGCATACCCTTTGACCCAGCCATACTACTACTGGGCTTATATCCCAAGGAAATACTAAAGAAGGGAAAGGGACCTGTATGTGCCAAAATGTTTGTGGCAGCCCTTTTCATAGTGGCTAGAATCTGGAAAATGAATGGATGTATATCAATTGGAGAATGATTGGGTAAATTATGGTATATGAATGTTATGGAATATTATTTTTCTGTAAGAAATGACCAACAGGAGGAATACAGAGAGGCTTGGACAGACTTACATCAACTGATGCTGAGTGAAAGGAGCAGAACTAGGGGATCATTATACACTTCAACAATGATAATGTACGAGGATGTATTCTGATGGAAGTGCATATCTTCAACATAGAGAAGAGCTAATAGAATTCCAATAGATCAATGATGGACAGAATCAGGTTCATCCAGAAAAGGAACACCAGGAAATGAGTGTAAACTGTGAGCTTTTTTTGTTTTTTGTTTTTTGTTTTTGTTTTTGTTTTTGTTTTTGATTTTGTTTTTGTTTTTGTTTTTTTCTCTTCCCAGATTATTTTTACCTTTTGAATACAATCCTTCCTTTGCAAAAAACAACAACAAAATTCGGTTCTGCACATATATATTGTACCTAGGATATTCTATAAGATATTTAATATTTATGGGAATGCCCGCCATCCAGGGGAAGGGGTGGAAGGAAGGAGGGGAAAAACTCGGAACAGAAGGGAGTACAAGGGGCAATGTTGTAAAAAAAAATTACCTATGCATATGTACTGCTAAAGAAAATGTTATAATTATAAAAATTAATTAAAAATGCTTAATAAAAATTAAAAATATATATATGTATGTATACATATATATATGTGTATATATATATATATATATGTATATATATATATATATTATATATATAATAAAGTTTGTCTTCTTTGGGATAAAACAAAAATAGTCAGTAAGCATCATATGTAATGGGAATAAACTGGAACCATTCTCAGTAAGATCAGGAGTGACAGAAGGTTGCCCACTATCACCACTACTATTCAGTGTTTTATTAGAAATGCTAGCTTTGACAATAACAGATGAAAAAGTGACTAGTGGAATTAGAGTAGGTAATGAGGAAACCAAATTGTCACTATTTGAGGATCATATGATGGTATATATAGAGAATCTACTAAAAACAAAAGAAATCAACAAACAAACAAAAAACTATCAGAAATAATCCACAACATTAGCAGTGTTGTACGATACAAAATAAATCCACATAATCATCAGAATATTTTGTACCACTAACAAAATCCAACAGTAAGAGATACAAAAAGAATTTCTATTTAAAATAATTGCTGATAGTGTTAAATATTGGGAATCTATCTGCCAAGGGAAAGTAAGGAACTATATGAGCACAACTACAAAACACTTTCCACACAAATAAAGTCAGATCTAAACAATTGGAAAAATTTTAAGTGCTCTTGTATAGGTTGAACAAATATAATAAATATTACAATACTACTTAAACTAATCTATTTATTTAGTGCTATACCAATCAGATTCCCCAAAAAACTATTTTAGTGACCTAGAAAAATGATAAGAAAATTCATCTGTAAAAATGAAAGATCAAGAATTTCAAAAATTAATGAAAAAAAATCAAATGAGTTTTGTCTAGCTGTACCAGATCTAAAGCTATATTATAAAGCAGTGATCACCAAAACCATTTGGTATTGGCTAAGAAATAGACTAGTTGATCAGTGTAATGGGTTAGGTTTACAGAACCATATAGTCAATAACTGTAGCAATCTAGTGTTTCACAAAACCAAAGAACCCAGCTTTTGGGAAAAGAAATTACTATATGATAAAAACTGATGGAAAAATTGAAAACTAGTATGGCAGAAACTAGGCATTGACCTACTCTTAACACTGTAGGCAAAGATAAAGTCAAAATTGATTCATAATTAAGGCATGAAAAACGAGATTATAAATAAATTAGAAGAACATATAATACTTTATCTCTCAGAACCATGGAGGAGGAAGAATTTGGTATAAAGAGGAATTTGATATCATTATTAATCACAAAATATAAAAAAATGATTATATTAAGGTAAAACCTCCTTGTACAATCAAAACTAATGCCAAAAAATTAGAAAGGAAGCAATAAACTTGAAAAACATTTTTACAGTAAAAGGTTCTGATAATGACCTCATTTCCAAAATATAGAGAGAATTGACTAAAATCTGTTAGAAATCAAGCCTTTCTATAATTGATAAATTGTCAAAAGATATGAACAGACATATTTCAGATGAAAAAATCGAAACTATTTCTAGTCACATGAAAAAGGTGCTCCAAATCATTATTTATCAGAGAAATACGAATAATTAAGATGACTCTTAGATACCAATATAGATGTAAAAGACTGGCTTAGATGACAGGAAAATATAATAAAGAATGTTAGAAGGGATGTGGGGAAACTGGTACATGGATACATTGTTTACAAAGTTGTGAATGGATACAAACCTTCTAGAGAGCAATATGGAACTATGCTCAGAATGTTATCAAAGTGTGCCTACCCTTTTTTTCCCCCAGTTTATTTTATTTATTTATTTTTTTTTTAATGCTAACTTTTTATTTTTTTTTGACAGTACATAGGCATGGGTAATTTTTTTCTTTTCTTTTTTTTTTTTTTAACAACTTTATCCCTTGTATTCATTTTTCCATATTTTCCCCTCCCTCCCTCTATTCCTTCCCCTAGATGACAGGCAATCCCATACATATTTAATATGTTACAGTATAAACTAGATATAATATATGTGTGTAAAACCAAATTTCTTGTTGCGTGTTAAGTATTAGATTCCGAAGGTATAAGTAACCTGGTTAGATAGACAGTAGTGCTAAAAATTTCCATTCACTTCCCAGTGTACCTTCTCTGGGTATAGCTATTCTGTCCATCATTGATCAACTGAAAGTGAATTAGATCTTCTTTATGTTGAAGATATCCACGTCAATCAGAATATATCTTCATACACTATTGTTGTTGAAGTGTATAGTGGTCTCCTGGTTCTGCTCATTTCACTCAGCATCAGTTCATGAAAGTCTCTCCAAGCCTCTCTGTATTCATCCTACTGGTAATTTCTTACAGAGATATAATATTCCATAACATTCATATACCATAATTTACCCAACCATTCTCCAATTGATGGGCATCCATTCAATTTCCAGTTTCTGGCCACTACAAAAAGAGCTACCACAAACATTTTGTATCTACTCTTTGATCCAGCAATGTTTCTCCTGAGATTATATCCCAAAGAGATCTTAAAGAAGGTAAAGGGACCTATATGTGCAAAATGTTTGTGGCAGCCCTTTTTGTAGTGGCCAGAAACTGGAAATTGAATGGATGTCCATCAGTTGGAGAATGGCTGAATAAATTGTGGAATATGGATGTTTGGAGTATTATTGTTCTGTAAGAAATGACCAGCAGGATGAATACAGAGAGGCCTGGAGAGACTTACATGAACTGATGCTTAGGGAAATGAGCAGAACCAGAAGATCATTATATACTTTAACAACAATACTATATGATGATTAATTCTGATGGACGTGGCTCTCTTCAACAATAAGATGATCTAAACCATTCTCAATTGTTCAGTAATGAAGAGAATCTGCTATGCTCAGAGAGAGAACTATGGGAAATGAGTGTGGACCACAACAGTGCATTTTCACCTTTTCTGTTATTGTTTGCTTGCATTTTTGTTTTCCTTCTCTTGTTTTGTTTTTGTTTTTACATTCTTTCCATATCTGATCTTTCTTGAGCAACAAGATAACTGTATAATTATGTATACATATATTATATTTTTTAACATTTACTTTAAAATATTTAACATGTATTGGACTACCTTCCATCTGAGGGAGGAAGTAGGTGCAATGAAGAGAAAAGTTGGAACAGAACGTTTTGCAAAGATCAGTTGACCCGACCCGCGGGTCTCGAACTAAGGAAGTCTGAAGCCGCGTATCAACCTGTAAGCAAAGCTGGTAAGGCTACAACCTGGGAATGGGTGAAGAAAGCAAGAGGCGGAGACAACTCTGTGCAAAGCAAAGCAGAATAGCTCATTTATTGGAGGAAAGTACAAGGCTTATATATGTTTCCAGAGTATAGGTTACACAAGCAATTTTGAAAAAACAGTTCTGTGACTACATGACTAGGGGAACGTTTGGTGGTTAAGGAACGTCTGGTGGTTGATATGTGTGACCTTGTGATATTTTATGGCAGGATGTTCTCAGGCTAAGAAAGAATGCTTTATTGTTAACACCTGGGCTTTATGACCTTCAAGGCAGGATGTTCTCATGCTCCACTGAGTGTATTTCTTGACATTAGCCAGTAGCCAAGATGCTTATCAGTTCTTGGTATTTGGGGTGTGGGGCAGTGGCTCCAGCATGTCCCCCTTCTTTATTTAGAAAATAGGAGAGAAGGCATTTTGACTCAGAAGAATCACATCTAGCCAATTTGAAATTTTAATTATTATAATCCTGTTGTTATGGTTTTTCTCAATTCTATGCATAGGGAGGAGAGCACTGAACAGAGCGGAGAGTTAGCAGAGGCTTCTATCCCTAGGGTCAGATGGTCCACTGTGACTAACAGCTATGGGGAACAACAATTTTTGTTGAGTTTGTCTGTCTTTGTTAGGCCGTTGAGTCATAGGTGGTCCTGTCTATTCTACGGTAGGCAGAATTCCTAATGACCATATGTATTGCAGGCCGATTTGAGACGGGTATCAAGCATACAGTCCTGATGATCTTCCGGTGCTCGTGTGTTGCTGAGGTCAGTACCTTTCTGCCTTTCAGGGAACAGCCAGTGCATTATGACTTTTGCATCTCCATCTCCGTATTTCTCTCCCCTAGCAAGAGTATGAGAAAGCCTGGCCTTTTATAAAGGCTTATCAGCCAATTAGAGGTTAGAATTTGAGGGACTAGCTCTTATGAATATCATTTTGCCTTCTCTCTTATCAAAGGTGGGAAAAAAGATTTTTGTGAGAGTAAAGGCCAATGCCTATTTACATGGGCAGAACATAGATCCAAACCTTCTGTACCAAGGCTCCTTAAGTAAATATTCTTCAAATTTTAAAGGGTGTACATAATTTTGTTCTGAGGACAATTCCTCAGTTGATCTGCTATCAGGCAAATGCTGATAGAATATGTGTGCCTTTTTAGAAACAGCCGTGTCTATTTGGTTTTTGACAAAGGTGGTCAGTCTATTGAAAGCCCAAGGGCCGAAGGATATCAGGAGTAAAAGTCCTATAAGGGGGCCAAGCAAGCTGGGGAGGAGAGTCGATAGCCATGGTGATGTAGAAAACTAATTTTTATACCAGGATTCCTGCTGTTCCCTCTCCCTTTTCCTTTTTTCTAGACTATCCCTTACTTTCTGCAAGCTGTTGTCAACCAGTCCTAATTTGTCTGTGAAAAAACAACATTCTTCTTTAAGGGCGGCACATAAACCTCCCTGCTGTAAAAAGAGAAGATCCAAACCTCTTCTATTCTGTAACACTACTTCAGCCAGGGAGGCTACAGAGTCCCTAAGGTGTTGCAAGCCTGTCTGTAGTTCTAAAATATCTTTGTCAATGACTGCGCTTAATTGGTGAAATTGGTTGGTGGACTGGACTAGGGAAGCTATGCCTGTTCCTGTCCCTATGGCACCAAGGCCCAAGATGGCAGTAAGGGTTAGGGCTGTGAGTGGCTCTATTTTTTGTCTAAGGTGGGAAGAGGTCTGTTTATCTAAAAAGGTAAGAAATTCATCAGGGGAGTATATAGTGACATGTGGGAAAAGGGCAACGAGGACACAATAATCATGATCAGATACAAAATCATATTGACAATGAATGTAGTTAAGCCAGAAGAGCATGCAAAATAGGAGCCTTCGGGGGCAGAGGTATATATAGAGGTGGGGTTAGGGACAAAGGAATGGTTGCATAGGGGGGCTAGTGTATAGGGTGGGAACATAGAGGGACCGAGGATGCAAGTACCAATACCGGTTATTTTGGTAAGTGTCATTCCCTGAACATTGTCAGGGGCCCATCTAAGTTGTGAGGGGTCGTCGGTAGATATAGGTGTGCCTATTTGTGCTATCCCTTCATAGAATGGGGGGGTGGAGGAGTAGCAAACCCAACATTCTTCTAAAAAGGAAATATTGAGATGGTGAATAGCGTGGACCATCGCATTAATAAGAGCTAATATAGTAGACGAAGGGGAGGAAGGACCAGAGGGGATAGTAGGGTACCACATAGGTGCAGGGTGAGAGTGGGGGGTAGGGGCTAACAAGGGGGGTGTTGGGGTTTCTTTTCGCGGTGGAAGAGGCTTATGATTAGGCAGTAACTGTACATTAGATCCAATTCCGACTTGGGTCTTGGGTGTGGGTGCAGTTTTCAAAAGCTTAATGGTAAAGAGCAGTCCATTGTCATAATTGTCCTTATAGAGGCGCAGTTCCCACAATGGAGACTGTTTCCCTGGTTCAGTAAATTTGATCCGCAATGGATGACACCAGGTATCACACCTAGGATCTGTCTTAGGGGTGCCATCTTTGAACCTATCTATGTTTTTGTGGTCATAATCTGCTTCGACAGTAACATAGTCCCAACTAGATGATGGTTTCCAATAAGTGTCGCCTGTGGTCTCACATCCCCATGATGCACAGAAGAAACTCTCAGGGCCTCCGCATATATGTGTCAGTGATCTGTCCCTATGTTTGCTCCCGGGGCATACATAAAGTGTCATCTGTGTGGTGACAGAGCGATGCCATGGGGACATGCATCCCCATCCCCCATTGAAGCGTTGGTTGGGTGGTGTGTTACCGTGGTAATCTTGGGAGTCCCAGCCTGATGCTCCTCTAGCCAGGAGGCATAGGTCGGGGGTCAGGTCGGGCCAGGGGATGGAGCTGTGTAGCTGCGAGGTGCTCCATGCTGTGTCTCCCCAGGAGTTCGTGACGATCCATGTGTAGTTGTGGATTTGGTAGGCTGAGTGGGCCTGGTGCAGCAAACTCAAAAGAGCAATGACAGGAAGCAACATTTTCTGCCTGCAAAAGAACAGAAATCATTTTTTCTCCTCAGGGTTATTCCCTGGGTGGATGTTAGCAGGGTTAATCCCTGGGTGGGTGTTAATTTGTTTAATTAGTCTGTCTGGAAGCCATCTGGCATTTTGGGCTTGGGTGTCATAGACACATGCATGTCCTTTTCCCCAAATGAGGACAGGGTCCGGACCATGCCATTGGTTGGTGAGAGCATCCTTCCATTTTACTTGAGCATAAGTGTTTTTTGTGGAAGGGTGCCAGAGGCGATCTGCAGCAGATTTTCCATCCTTATCTAGGTTTAAGTAATTGAGCACAAAGAGTGAATGATTTAGCAATATCTTATGATTGCCAGTTCTTGGGTAGAGGATCTCAGGACCAGATTGTAATTTTGAGATCATTGTTTTCAGTGTCTGGTGCGCCCTTTCAACTATACCTTGACCTTGAGGATTATATGGGATACTCATGATGTGTTTGATACCCATATGTGCACAAAACTGTCTAAAAGAAGAGCTGGTGTATCTGGGGCCATTATCTGTTTTAAGAATTTTGGGCTTAGGTGCAGTGACCAGAGAGGCCATGATATGGCTGATAACATGTTTGGTAGCTTCTCCAGTTTGTAAGGTGGCAAAGAGGAAACCACTAAAGGTATCAATGGATACGTGAATGTATTTAAGTTTGCCAAATGGTGTAAAGTGGGTAACATCCATCTGCCAGATTTCCCCAGGGACAAGACCGCGGGGGTTGACTCCTAGGTGTGGCTCAGGTAAGAGCACTAGACATCCTGAGCATTGTCTAACTATTTGTCTGGCTTGTTCTCTAGTAATCCTATATTGTTGGTGCAAGGTATGAGCATTAAGGTGGTGTAATTCATGTGCTTTAGTGGCGGCATCCACAGGGGAGGTGTTTAGTAATGTGGCTAGGAAGGCTTGCCTGGAGGCAAGATCTACTACATCATTTCCTTCTGATAAGGGGCCGGGGAGGGGAGATCAGAGTGTGCTCTGATATGACAGATAAAGGGATGATCTCTTTCTAGGATAAGCTTTTGTATCTGGGAAAACATGGGAGAGGCATTAGTAGAGGGTCTAATATAAGGGACGGTCTCAAGCAATGGGATGGAATTGGCAATATAGGCACTGTCAGTATAAATGTTCATCGGGCCAGAGACGTTTTTAAATACCCAGAAAATGGCCGCTAATTCTACAAGTTGAGCTGAAGCATAAGGGGTATGGAAATAAGTAAGGGCTGCATCAACTGTAACCGCAGCCTTGCCTGAGGAAGATCCATCAGTAAATATCAGGTGAGCCTGTTTTATAGGGGCTTTTTTAGTAACACGTGGAAAGGTAACAGAGGTTTCTACAAGGAATTTTATAAGCTTATCTGAGGGGTATTGATTATCGATAGTTCCTTGATAGGAGATAGTATCTATAGTCCAGGCATCATTTTTTTTTGTTGGAGCTGAGATAGTTCTGTACTAGTATATGGACAAACAATATGATCAGGGTCTTTTCCAAAGAGTTTGACAGACAGGGTCCTTCCTTCTTGTAAGAGCTCTGCTATGAGGAGGGGGTAGGTAGAGAGTACCTTATTAGGTGTTGCTGGGCTGTGAATCCAGTATAGAGGCATGTCTTGCCATAATAGTCCAGTGGGAGAAAAGGTTGTGGAAAAGATAAGGAGCCATAATTTTCTCTTTGGGTCATAATATCCCATTTTTTGAGTGGAAATTGCCTGGTTAACTTTTTGTAGAGCAGTTTCGCCCTCTACTGTCATAGTACATGGTGAGGTCGGGTCCGAATCTCCTTTTAAGATATCAAAGAGAGGTTTAAGATCTCCTGTAGTTAGTTTTAAGTAGGGGCGTAGCCAATTAACATCTCCCAATAATTTCTGGAAATCATTTAAGGTGTGAAGGTGGGTGGTACGTATCTGGGTTTTCTGGGTTATTACGTGGTTGAAATGTAGTTCAAACCCAAGGAAAAATTGAGGGGAGGTGAACTGAACCTTATCTGGAGAAATAAACAACCCTCTGTTTTTTAAGGCAATTATCAGTTGACGTGTTATTTTAGTCAATTCGTGCTCAGAAGGTGCGGCAATGAGTATATCATCCATGTAATAGATAACGTAAAGATGAGGGTAGCGTAGTCTAAAGGGGTCTACTGTTTGGGCAACATATTTCTGACAGAGTGTGGGGCTATTAGTCATGCCTTGTGGGAGGACCTTCCATTGGAAGCGAGGGGAGGGGCCTATGCAATTAGTGATAGGGATAGTGAAAGCAAACCTTTTGGAGTCCTCAGGGTGCAAAGGAATAGAAAAAAAAGCAGTCTTTGAGATCTATAACAATCTTATGAAAACCTGCAGGGATTGCTATAGGGGTGGGTAAGCCTGGTTGTAGGGCTCCCATAGGGACCATGGTTTTATTCACTGCTCTCAGATCATGGAGTAGTCTCCATGAACCTGATTTCTTTTTGATGACAAAAATTGGAGTGTTCCATGGTGAGTTAGAGGGCTCTATGTGACCTGCAGTTAATTGTTGTTGGATTAAAGTTATGGCAGCCTCTAGTTTTTCTTTTGGAAGGGGCCACTGGTCGATCCAGACGGGGGTGTCTGTTTTCCACGTGATTTTGTCCGCCTGTAGGCTGGGGGGACCAGTGGCCCTTATGAAAAATGGTTTTGAAAACCTACGCCAGTGCGATCGGAGTGTGGTTGTATCTGTAGAGGCTGAGTGATACCTTGACTATTTTTCCTAGCCCTTGATGGGGGAGGAATCCCTGGCTTAGCATTTGTTCCATGATAATGGAATTGGGGCTACACATAATGACTCCCATTTGCAAGAGAATATCTCTCCCCCACAAGTTAACAGGGAGATTTGGAACTACAAAAGGACGGACTGTTCCTTTGTTTCCCTTTGTGTCTTCCCAGTGTAACAGCTGGGAGGATTCCATGGTGTTACAAGTTTGTCCTATGCCTTGTAGATGCGTGTGTGAGGGCTGTGTGGGCCAGGTAGTGGGCCAGTAGGTGGCGGAAATGACTGTGGCATCGGCTCCTGAATCAATTAAGCCTGAAAAGGGTTTGCCTTGTAGCTTAAGCGTTAAAAGTGGGTCTTTCTTGGGATAGGGCCTGGACCCAATAGAGGTCCGAGGACCCGGGTGTGGATTTCCCCCTTTGTGTTTTAACTGCCTGGTAGGTGGTATCTAAGGGGAGCAGTAGGGCTTGGGCCAAGCGTTGATAAGGCTGGATTTCTATAGGATTTTGTGTAGCTGAGGCTAGGATTTTAATCTCCCCTACATAATCATTGTCAACCAGTGTAGGGTGTATCATCAGCCCCTGAAGGGTGGAAGAGGCGGGGCCAATGATAAGAAAAAAAGGATTTGTGAGGGGGGGCGGGGCGTAAACGCCTGTGGAAAGGATTTGAGGGCCATCTTCAGGTTTTAATATTGTATGGGCGGTGGCACACAGGTCCACTCCCGGGCTGCGCTGCCTGCTGTGGCTCTTAAGAGTTGTGTGCGGGCAGGGTCCCCGTGGCTGTCTGAACAGATCCTTGAGGGGTCCGGGGCAGACCCCATTGGCCGTTTCCCTGTAGGGGGCCTATGACTTTTCCGTCCACATCATGAATGGAGCTGCAAGTATTGCTCCAGTGATAGCCTTTCCTACATCTAGGACAGAGGGAAGCTGGTGGTGGGCGTTGAGTGGGCATGTTAGGTGTATTATTATTAAGGGGACATTGTCTAGCAAAGTGTCCCTCCTTGCCACATTTGAAGCATGTCTTAGGGCCCTTAGCTTGCTGGAAGGCGGCACCTATAGCTAGATGGACTGATTGTGACATTTTGTCAGCTGCCTCTCTAGTTGCATTGGCCGCTTCTTTTGTAGCCCTGGTTACTGTATCAGTAGCGGGGTCGATATCCCTACATAATTTAATCATTTCATCAAGGGTTTTGTCTCTCCAATGTCCGCGTAGGGCATCGCGGCAAGGGCCATTAGCATTTTCATAAGCAAGTCTCCTAACAAGGTGGTTTTCTACTGCTTCTGCCCCTATAGTTCTTTCTGCAGTTTCTAAAAGTTTACTAATAAATTCTGAATAATCCTCTCGATTGCCTTGTACAACTTTGCTCAGGGGGGCTAAGGAGGAACCTGCCGTTGGCAGCGCCCTCCATGCGCCATAGCAGCCGCAGAGGCTTGGGCCAAGAGTCCCCAAGGGAGTGTCTTTTGTTTGTCTTCTGAAACATACGCACCCTGTCCTGTCAATTTGTCAAAAGTCCAATTTTTTGTGCCTTTGTTGGATCTAACATTTTCCTTTTCAAGGGTGGCACATCTATCGAAAAAGTCAGTTTTCCATGTAAGGAATTGTGCTCTAGAGAGAGCGGCCTGAGCTACTCTGATCCATTCTCCAGGAAGTAAATAGCCTCCTTGGCCGATAGCCTCTAGGGCCGAAATAGTGAACGGGGCGTTAGGGCCATAATTTTTGACGCCAGAGTGAAGATCTTTAATGTTTTTTAATTTAGCCGTCTTATAAGTAGTCTTAGGGTCATTTTCAGTGTCCTGGCTCAACTCCTCATTGTCTGAGTCTTCTGCTTCTGATTCATGATCCTCCTCTATAGTTATAGATATATCATGTGTATGGGGGGGGGGGGTCGTTTTATGTGTCTGAGAAGAGGCCTGTGGCCCTGTCTGGCTCCTCAAAATGGGAAAAGTCAGGGGGCCATTCCGGGGGATCTTATGTTTTGATTGTTGTTTGCCAGGAGTCATGGGCATGGCGGTGGGTGCATTTATAGATAGTGAATCTTTGAAAGACTCCTGAATGTCTTTAAATTCTTTTGTCATTCTAGCATATTGATTTTGTAAGGCCATAACCTCTTTTAATTTATGTAATCTCCTAATAAGATCCTCTCTTGCATTATTCAGATTTACATCTGAGGAATTGGGAGGGCAGTCACAATTTGTTGCAACAGGTTCTTTGTTAGCAAGAAATATATCTTGGGGATTATAAGCGGCGGCTTCTGCTTCTAGATCGGCCATGTCAGTATCATCTAAGGGAGTGTCTTCTGGGGTTTTGTTTTTAAGAGATTTTTTGTGACTTATTGGAAAGACAGGGAAGGAAAAACTTTCTGGGGCTTCCGAGGGAGGCGGATATGTAGGTAATGGGGGATAAATAGACTTGGCCATTTTGGTTTGGGGAGGGGGAGTCCCTAGAGATGGCAATGGGGCTTTAGGGGGGGTTTTAATTTCTTCTTTTGAAACATCCTTCTTAAAGATAGATTGCTCAGAGGAAGTGCGAGACAGCGGTCACAAGCAGGATTCTGCACTGATAATTAATTTTTTTTTTAATTTTTTTTATTATATATATATATATATATATATATATATATATATATATATACACATATATTTATAATATTATCCCTTGTATTCATTTTTCCAAATTACCCCCCCTCCCTCTATTCCCTCTCCCCATGACAGGCAATCCCATAGATTTTACATGTGTTACAATATAGTCTAGGTACAATACATGTGTGTAAATGTCATTTTCTTGTTGCACAATAAACATTAGAATCCGAAGGTACATGCAACCTGGGCAGACAGATATTAGTGCTAACAATTTACATTCCCCTCCCAGTGTTTCTTCTCTGGGTGTATCTACCTCTGTCCATCATTGATCAACTGGAAGTGAGTTGGATCTTCTTTATGTTGAAGATTTCCACTTCCATCAGAATACATCCTCATACAGTATCGTTGTTGAAGTATACAGTGATCTTCTGGTTCTGCTCATTTCACTCAGCATCAGTTGATTTAAGTCTCTCCAACCCTCTCTGTATTCTTCCTGCTGGTCATTTCTTACTGAGCAATAATATTCCATAACTTTCATATACCACAATTTACTCAACCATTCTCCAACTGATGGACATCCATTCATCTTCCAGTTTCTAGCTACAACAAAAAGAGCTGCCACAAACATTTTGGCACATATATGTCTCTTTCCGCTCTTTATTATTTCTTTGGGATATAATCCCAGTAGTAGTGCTGCTGGGTCAAAGGGTATGCACAGTTTGATAACTTTTTGGGCATAATTCCAGATTGCTCTCCAGAATGGCTGGATTCTTTCGCAACTCCACCAGCAATGTATTAGTGTCCCAATTTCCCCACATCCCCTCCAACATTTATCATTATTTGTTCCTGTCATCTTAGCCAATCTGACAGGTGTGTAGTGGTATCTCAGAGTGGTCTTAATTTGCATTTCTCTGATCAGTAGTGCTTTGGAACACTCTTTCATGTGAGTGGATATAGTTTCAATTTCTTCCTCTGAGAATTGTCTGTTCATATCCTTTGACCATTTATCAATTGGAGAATGGTTCGGTTTCTTATAAATTAGGGTCAGTTCTCTATATATTTTGGAAATGAGACCTTTGTCAGAACCTTTGTTTTTAAAAATATTTTCCCAATTTGTTACTTCCCTTCTAATCTTGTTTGCATTAGTATTATTTGTACAGAAATTTTTAGTTTGATGTAATCAAAATCTTCTATTTTGTGATCAATAATGATCTCTAATTCTCCTCTGATCATAAATTCCTTCCTCCTCCACAAGTCTGAGAGGTAGATTATCCTCTGTTCCTCTAATCTATTTATTATATCCCTCTTTATGCCTAAATCATGGATCCATTTTGATCTTATCTTGATATATGGTGTTAAGTGTGGATCCATATCTAATTTCTGCCATACTAATTTCCAGTTTTCCCAACAGTTTTTTTCCAAATAATGAATTTTTATCCCTAATGTTGGAATCTTTGTGTTTGTCCAAGATTAGATTGCTATAGATGTACCCTTTTTTATCCTTTGTATCTAATCTGTTCCACTGATCTACCGGTCTATTTCTTAGCCAATACCAAATGGTTTTGGTGACTGATGGTATATAATATAGCTTTAGATCAGGTACACTTAGACCACCTTCCTCTGAGTTTTTTTTCATTAGTTCCCTTGCTATTCTCGACCTTTTATTCTTCCATATGAATTTTGTTGTTATTTTTTCTAGGTCATTGAAATAGTTTCTTGGAAGTCTGATTGGTATAGCACTAAATAAATAGATTAGTTTGGGGAGTATTGTCATCTTTATTATATTCACTCGGCCTATCCAAGAGCATTGAATGTCTTTCCAATTATTTAAATCTGATTTTATTTTTGTGGCAAGTGTTTTGTAATTTTTCTCATATAATTCCTGACTTTTCTTTGGTAGATGGATTCCCAAATATTTTATACTCTCAACATTTGTTTGGAATGGAATTTCTTTTTGTATCTCTTGCTGTTGCATTTTGTTAGTGATATATAAAAATGCCGAGGATTTATGTGGATTTATTTTGTATCCTGCCACTTTGCTGAAATTTTGAATTATTTCTAGTAGCTTTTTAGCAGAGTCTTTGGGGTTCTCTAAGTATACCATCATGTCATCTTCAAAAAGTGAAAGTTTAATTTCCTCATTTCCTACTCTAATTCCTTGAATCTCTTTCTCGGCTCTTATTGCCGAGGCTAGCGTTTCTAGTACTATATTGAATAGTAATGGTGATAGTGGGCAAACTTGTTTCACTCTTGATCTTACTGGGAAAGGTTGCAGTTTATTTCTATTGCATATTATGCTTACTAAAGGTCTTAAATATATGCTCCTGATTATTCTAAGGAATAGTCCATTTATTCCTATACTCTCAAGAGTTTTTGTAGGAATGGATGTTGGATTTTGTCAAATGCTTTTTCTGCATCTATTGAGATGATCATATGGTTCTTATTAATTTGATTATTAATCTGGTCAATTATATTAATAGTTTTCCTAATATTAAACCAGCCCTGCATTCCTGGAATAAATCCTACTTGATCATAGTGTATTATCTTGGAGATGATTTTCTGAAGTCTTTTTGCTAATATCTTATTTAAGATTTTAGCATCAATATTCATTAAGGAGATTGGTCTATAATTTTCTTTCTCAGTTTTCGATCTATCTGGTTTAGGTATCAGTACCATGTCTGTGTCATAAAAGGAGTTTGGTAGGACTCCTTCATCCCCTATTTTTTCAAATAATTTATATAACATTGGGGCTAATTGTTCTTTAAATATTTGGTAGAATTCACATGTGAATCCATCTGGCCCTGGGGATTTTTTCCTGGGGAGTTGATTAATAGCTTGTTCTATTTCTTTTTCTGAAATGGGACTATTTAAGCAATTTATCTCCTCCTCTGTTAATGTAGGGAGCCTATATTTTTGGAGGAAGTCATACATTTCACTTAAGTTATCAAATTTATTGGCATAAAGTTGGGCAAAGTAACTCCTTATTATTTCTCTAATTTCCTCTTCATTGGTGGAAAGATCCCCCTTTTCATTTGTAAGACTATCAATTTGATTTTCCTCTTTCTTTTTTTTTTGATCAAATTTACCAAAGGTTTATCTATTTTATTGGCTTTTTCATAAAACCAACTCTTGGTTTTATTTATTAATGAAATAGGTTTTTTACTTTCAATTTTATTGATTTCTCCTTTTAATTTTTGTATTTCAAGTTTAATTTTTGGTTGGGGGTTTATAATTTGGTCTTTTTCTAACCTTTTAAGTTGTAAGCCCAATTCGTTAATCTTCTCTTTCTAAATTTTCTTCAAATAAGCCTCTAAAGATATAAAATTTCCCCTTATTACTGCTTTAGCTGCATCCCAAAGATTTTGATATGATGTCTCATCATTATCATTATCTTGGGTGAAATTGTTAATTGTTTCTATAATTTGCTCTTTCACCCAGTCATTCTTTAAGATGAGATTATTCAGTTTCCAATTACTTTTTGGTCTATTTACCCCTAACTTTTTACTGAATGTAACTTTTATTGCATTGTGATCTGAGAAGAAGGCATTTATTATTTCTGCCTTCCTACATTTAATTTTGAGATCTTTATGTCCTAATATATGGTCAATTTTTGTATAGGATCTATGAACTGCTGAGAAGAAAGTATATTCCTTTCTATTGCCATTCAGTTTTCTCCAAAGGTCTATCATACCTAGTTTTTCTAATATTCTATTTACTTTTTTAATTTCTTTCTTGTTTGTTTTGTGGTTTGATTTGTCTAAATCTGAGAGTGCAAGGTTGAGATCTCCCACTATTATGGTTTTACTGTCTATTTCTTCTTGCAGTTCTCTTAACTTTTCCTTTAGAAAGTTAGATGCTATACCACTTGGTGCATATATATTTAGTATCGATATGGCTTCATTATTTATGCTACCTTTCAGCAGGATATAGTTTCCTTCCTTATCTTTTTTAACGAGATCTACTTCTGCTTTTGCTTGATCTGAGATAAGGATAGCTACCCCTGCTTTTTTGGCTTTAACTGAAGCATAATAGGCTCTGTTCCAACCTTTTACCTTTATTCTGTATGTATCTCCCTGCTTTAAGTGTGTTTCCTGTAGGCAACATATTGTAGGGTTCTGCTTTTTGATCCAATCTGCTATCCGTCTCCGTTTGATGGGATCGTTCATCCCATTTACCTTTACAGTTAAAATTACTAATTCTGTATTTCCTGCCATCGTATTATCCCCAGATTATGCTTTTTTCCCTTGACCCCCCTGATCCCCCTCCCCGATATTTAATTTACAGACCCCCCTTGTGACGTGCAACCCTCCCTCTCTTTTTTTTTTTTTTTTTTTTTAGGATCTCTCCCCCCTCCCTCTAAGTCCCTTTACTTATTCTCCTTTTCCTTTTCCCTTTTCCTCTCCCCCCTTTTAATGAGGTGAGAGAAAATTCTCTGAAAAACAAATATGTTAATTATTTACTCTTTGAGCCTCTCCTTATGAGAGTAAGATTCACACAATGATTCTCCCCCTCACTAAGTTCCCTCAGATATGGTGTATTTTCTATGCCTCTTCCTGGGATGTAGTTTCCCTCTTTTTATCACTCCTTCCCCTTTTTCTGTACCGACTTCCTTCCCTTTACTACACCCCCCTTTTTTTCTTTTATATCAGTAAAATCAAATTATCCTTGAGTATTTTTTATATACCCACAACAGAGTTACAGTTCTCAAGGTTTCTGAGTACCTTTTTCTGTTTCTCTTCAGTCTTGTGGATGTAGATCAAATTTTTTGTTTAAGTCTGATTTTTTTCTTAGAAACATATAGAATTCCTCTGTTTCATTGAATGACCATCTTCTTCCATGGAAAAAGATGCTAAACTTAGCTGGGTAGTTCATTCTTGGTTGCAGTCCTTGATCTTTTGCCTTACGGAATATCAGGTTCCAGGCCCTTCTATCTTTTAATGTGGAGGCAGCCAGATCTTGGGTGACCCTTATTGTGGCACCTTGGTATTTAAATTGTTTTTTTCTAGCTGCTTGCAGGATTTTCTCCTTTGTGTGGTAATTCTGCAGCTTAGCCACTATATTCCGTGGTGTTCTTTTTTTAGGGTCTATTTCAGAAGGAGTTCGATGAATTCTTTCCACATCTACTTTCCCCTCTGTTTCTATTATCTCTGGACAGTTGTCTTTGATAATTTCCTGTAAAATAGAATCTAGGCTCTTTTTTTGGTCATAGTTTTCTGGAAGTCCAATAATCCGCAGATTATCTCTCCTAGATCTATTTTCCAGGTCTATAGATTTTCCCAGTAAGTATTTGACGTTGTTCTCCAGCTTCTCATTTTTTTTTTTTTTGTTTTGTTTGACTGATTCTTGGGTTCTCTGTGAATCATTCATTTCTATTTGTTCCATCCTGACTTTTAAGGAGTTATTTTCTTCTTTCACAGTGTTTAGTTCTTTTTGTAAATGCCCAATTTCGTTTTTAAATGAATTATTTTGCTCTATTGAATTTTTTTCCATTTCCCTAATTTTTTTTTTGAGAATTATTTTCTTTTTCCAATTCAGAAATTCTATTTTCTTGAGACTTTTTTATCTTTTCCATTTCAGAAATCCTACTTTCCTGTGTTTTTTTAACCTTTTCTAATTCATAAATTTTGTTTCCCTGCATCTCCTGTGAATTCTTTATTTTTTCCAACTCCAATTTCAGGACGTTGTTATTCTCTATCATAGCTTCCCTTTCCTTTCCCCATTTTTCTTCAATCTCCCTCAATTTTTTAAGAGTTTCTTCTAGGAGAGAGTTATGTGATGGGGGGCAGGAATCGTTCCCCTTTGGGTTGTTATCTGCTGACTCTCTGCTGTTAACTTCCTCCGGGTTGGATACCCGCTTTTTCTCTGTATAGAAGGAATCTATAGTTTTTCTAGCTTTTTTGCTCATATTTAAAAAAATCTTTTGGGGTCTGTCCCTGGGGTAGGAAATTATTTATTTACTTCTTTACCAGCTTCCTCCCAGACCAGATGGATGCAGAGGCTCCTGCGCCTGAGCTAAGATAGAGCTCTGGGAGAGAGTTCCCCACCCCCTCCCTGGAAGTGCCTCAGAGGTGATTAGCACTGCTGTGCTTTGAGGGCGTAGAATAGTAAAGACAGCACAAAGCCCAGCCTATGTGTCCGGGTGGGGAGTGGATGTCTGCGGCAGGTGACATGAAAAGCCCCTGTGCTCAAACTGGAAGTGTCTGCCAGAAACCGCGGTCCCTAGTTCAAAGGTTCTGCTTCTCTGGGACTTCCTGGAGCTGAGTTCCACTCCCTCCAGCTAAGCTAGGCACACATGTGTGTTGCCTTGGGCCGTATCCACCCACTTGTCAATCTCTTAACTATTCTCAGGAGGTAGCTGAGGCCACACCCCCTGGTGCCGAGATCTGCTGAGTCACCTCCAGGGTCGGGGGAAAATCTAATCTGAGTTTTAAAATATTTTGTCTTTCTTTTCTGAACTGCTAAATAATTAGTAGAGAAGAGCTAACAGCCTGTGCCAGATTCCTTTACCTCAGTGGCTTCTCTGATCCCAGAGCCCTTCCCAGCGCAATGGGCGCAGTGTGCCACTACCCCACCATCTGTGCTGGTCTCTCTCATTCCTCCCCTGGGAACTGACCTTTCCTGTTGAAACTCCAGATTCTCTTCAGCTGGTAAGTCGTGCTTCCAGTCCTTATGGTATCTATCAGTCCTGAGCTAATTCTGAGACTTAATTTATCTAATTGGTTGTGAGGGAATGAGGACGTTCACAGAGATGTGTGTTTCTTCTCCGCCATCTTGGCTCCGCCCTCCACTGATAATTAGTTGTCTTATTCCGCCGTCAGAAGCGGCACTTTCTACAACTTCATTAATTAAAGTCCAATAAGGGAAAACATTTATGGGGACGGAATCAGGTCCTTCTCGTTTAAGAACTTCATTCAGATCACGACCAACTTTCTGCCACTTAGCGGGGTGTATTTCTGGACCGTTTATTATAAACCAGGGACAAATTTTGTCAATATAGATAAAGAATTTTATAAGATACTTTTTCTTAACTTTTAGGCCTCTTTCTCTAAAGCTTTCTTTAAGATTGTTTATAAAAGCTTGTTCTTTAGAGAGTTGGGAACCCATGAATGCGGCAGATGGCGTACTCACCTTTTCGCAGTCTTTTGGTTGCTGAACTAGGGGGGTCTGGCCAGACGGGTCCATTCCTTCTTCTCGCCAATCTGCCGGGCTGCCGCGAATCTTCAGGTCCCTGTTCAGGCGCCAATTGACCTGACCCGCGGGTCTTGAACTAAGGAAGTCTGAAGCCGCGTATCAACCTGTAAGCAAAGCTGGTAAGGCTACAACCTGGGAATGGGTGAAGAAAGCAAGAGGCGGAGACAACTCTGTGCAAAGCAGAATAGCTCATTTATTGGAGGAAAGTACAAGGCTTATATATGTTTCCAGAGTATAGGTTATGCAAGCAATTTTGAAAAAACAGTTCTGTGACTACATGACTAGGGGAACGTTTGGTGGTTAAGGAACGTCTGGTGGTTGATATGTGTGACCTTGTGATATTTTATGGCAGGATGTTCTCAGGCTAAGAAAGAATGCTTTATTGTTAACACCTGGGCTTTATGACCTTCAAGGCAGGATGTTCTCATGCTCCACTGAGTGTATTTCTTGACATTAGCCAGTAGCCAAGATGCTTATCAGTTCTTGGTATTTGGGGTGTGGGGCAGGGGCTCCAGCAATCAATGTTGAAAAACTGCCCATGCGCATGTTTTGTAAAGAAAAAGCTATACTATAAATATTATGGGGACCTGTATGTACAAAAATATTTCTGGCAGCACTCTTTGTAGTGGCTAGAAAGTGGAAATTGAATGGATGCCCATCAATTGAAGAATGGCTGACTAAGTTGTGGTATATGAATGTTATAGAATATTATTGTTCTGTAAGAAATGAACAACAGGAGGATTTCAGAAAGGCCTAGAAAGAATTACATTAACTTATGCTGAGTGAAATGAGCAGGACCAGGAGATCATTATATACTTCAGCAAGAATACCATATGATGATCAATCCTGATGGACATGGCTCTCTTCAAAAATGAGATAAACCAAATCAGTTCCATTTGTTCAATAATGAATGGAACCAGCTATACCCAGCAAAAGAATCTGGGAAATGAGTTTGAATCACTACATATTATTTCCAATCCCTCTGTTTTTGTCCACTTGCATTTTATATTTCCTTCTCAGTTTAATTTAACATTATTTCAAAGTCTAATTCTTCTTGCTAAGCTAAATAACTGTATGGATATGTGTGCATACATTGTATTTAACATGTACTTTAATATATTAACATGTATTGGTCTACCAGCCATCTGGGGGAGGGGGTGGGGAGAGGGGGAAGGAGAGGAAAAGTTGGAATGTAAGATTTTGCAATGGTCAATGATGAAAAATTATCCATGCATATATCTTGTAGTTAAGAAGATATAATAAACAAATTTAAATCCTGTACTAATTTTGATCTTTTGGTGGTATTTGTATGAGATGTTCATCTATACTTTGTTCCAGATAATTTTCCACTTTTCCCATAGTTTTTGTTAGTTATGCCAAAATCTGGAGTCTGAGTTCATCGAAGAGTAGACTACTATAGTGATATATTACTATCTTGTGTATCTAATTTATTCCTCTGGTCCATCAATATTTCTTATCCATTACTAAATATTTTTTGATGATTGTCACTATATAATATAGTTTCAGATCTGATAAAGGTTGACGAACTTCTGCCCTTGTTTTTTTGTTCTTTGATCTTCTTGATATTATTCAGTTTTTGTTCTTGTCCATAGTTTTGAAGAAATATGACATTTTATTATATTGCTATTTATATTCATAGTCAATATTCATATACCACAACTTGTTTAGCCATTACCTAATCTATGGTCACCTACTAATTTACCAACTATTTGCTGCTGCTATAAACCTTTTTGGTCCCTTTTGTTGGTCCTTTTTTCCTCTTTTTTGATTTCCTTGGGGTAAAAACTCAGTAGTGAGACTGCTGGATCAAAGGGCATGCATAGTTTTATGGCCATTTGAGAATAGTTCCAAATTGCTCTCCAGAATAGTTGCATTATTTCACAGGTCCAACAACAATGCATTAGTGCCCCAGTTTTCCCACATCCCTTTCAATGTATATCATGATTTTTTTTTCTCATCTTAGCCAATCTGAGAGGTATGAAGTGGTACCTCAGAATTGTTTTAACTTGCATTTCTTTAATAAATAGTGATTTAGAACATTTTTTCATAGGACTATAGATGGCTTAAATTTCATCATCTGAAAGTTGTTCATATCTTTTGATCATTCATCAATTGGGGAATGGATTCTTTCTTACACATATGGCATGGTCCTTTATATCTTTCAGAAATTAGATCTTTATCAGAAACATTGCCTACAAAATTTTTTCTGCAGTTTTGCACTTCCCTTTTAATCTTTTTTTTTTCTGTTGATTTTGTATGTGGAAAAAAATAATTTAATATAATTAAAGTAATCTATTTTGCACTTCATAATGTTTTCTAGTACATTTTTGGTCATAAATTACTTTCTTTTCCAAAGATCTGATAAGTAAACTAACCCTTGATTTCCTAAATTGCCAATGGTGTTATCAGTTATATCCAAATCATGTAAACATTTTGACCTTATTTTGGTATGTGGTGTGAGATGTAGGTCTATGCCCAGTTTCCAACATATTTTCCAGTTTTCTCAGCATTTTTTGACAAATAATTAATTCATATCTCAGAAGCTGAAGTTGGCGTCTTTCTCAAATACTATGTTAATATAGGCCTTGATTATTGTATCATGTGTTTCTAATCTATTTCACTAATCCTCCAATTTATTTCTTAGCCAGTATCAATGATTTTGATGACTGTTGCTTATAATATAATTTTAGGTTTGGTACTACTAAGCCACTATACTTTGTACTTTTTTCCAATAATTCCCTTGATATTTTTGACCTGATTTCCAGATGAACTTTGTTATTATAATTTCCATTTCATTAAAATAATTTTGGAAGTTTGATTGTTTTATCATTGAACAAGTAAACCAATTTATAGAAAATTGTCATTTTTATTTTATTAGCTAGGCATACCTATGAACAATTGACCTTTTTCCAATTGTTTTGATCTGATTTAATTTTTATGAAAGATGTTCTGTAATTACTATCATATAATTCTTGCATTTGTTTTGTCAGGCAGACCCCAAGTATTTTATTTTATGTACATTAATTTTAAATTGAATTTCTCTCTATCCCTTGCTGATGGGCTGTGTGAGTAATATATAGAAATATATAGAAGATTTCTGTGGATTTGTTTTGTATGCTGCAACTTCACTAAAGTTGTTAATTATTTCTAATAGTTTTGTAATTGATTCTCTAAGTATACCATCATATCATCAGTAAGGAGTGTTAATTTGATTTCCTCATTACCTACTCTCATTTTCTTCTCTTATTGCTAAGCCTAATATATGTAATACAATATATAATAGTGATGAAGATAATGGATAACCTTGTTTAACCCCTGATGTTATTGAAAATAGTTCTAGTTTATCACCATTACTTATCATGCTTGTTGATAATTTAAATAAATACTTCTTATTGTTTTAAGGAAAGTGTCCTTTTTTTCCTAGGCTCTATTCTTTTTAAAGGTAATGGCTCTTGCATTTTGTCAAAAGCCATTTCTGCATCTATTGTGATTATAATATGACTTCTGTGGACTTTGTTATTGATATGTTCTTTTATGTTCATAGTTTTCCTCATATTGAACCAGCCCAGCATTTCTGGTATAAATTCTACTTGGTCATAGTGTATTATGTTGCTGACAAATTGCTGTAATTTATTTGCTAGCATTTTATTTAATTTTTTTGCATACTATTCATGAGGGTGACTGGTCTACAGTTTAATTTCTCTTTTTGGCTTTTTCTAGTTTAAGTACACAATACTATCTATATTTGTGTCATAGAAGCAATTTGTTTGGCATCACTGCTTTATTACATATTGCTTTTTTCAAAAAGTTTACATAATATCAGAATTAATTGTCCTTTAATGTTTGGTAAAATTCAATTGTGAATCTATCTGGCCCTGGAGGTTTTTTCTTGGGGAGTTCATTAATGGCTTATTCAATTTATTTTTCTAAAATGGAACCATCTAAGTAATTTATTTCCTCCTCTGTTTTCTGGGCAATTTATATTTTAATAAATAGTCATCCATTTTGGTTTGATTGCCAGACTTGCTGCCATGCAGTTGGGCAAAATAGCTCCTAGTTTAATTACTTTGATTTAATTTCTTTGATAAGTTCATCCATTTCCTTTTTTATGTTAGTGATTTTTTATTGTTTTTGCTGATCAAATTAATCAAAGTTTTATCTATTTTGTTAATTTTCCATTAAACCAATACTTAATTTTATGTATTAATTCAATATTTTTCAGAATTTCTAATTTGATATTTAATTGAGAGTTTTTAATTTGTTTTTTCTAGCTTTTTTAGTTGTATGTACAATTCATTGATCTTCTCTTTCTCTATTTTAGTTAATAAGCATCTAGAGGTTAAACAACAACAACAACAACAACAACAACAACAACAAAAACTTTTTTTTAAAACTGCTTTAGCTGTGTCCCAAGAGTTTTTGTATGTTGTCTCATTAATGTTATTGTCTTGGACTAAATTACCCAATCATTCTTTAGGATTAGATTATTTAGTTTCCAATTCTTATTTGGTCTATTTTCCCTGGACTTTTGTTTTATATAATTTTTTATTACATTATGATGTGAAAAAGATGCATTTGAGGTTTTTATGCCTTAATAAATGATCAATTTTTTTGTGTAGCTTCCATGTATCACTGAGGAAAAAAAATGTTTCTTTCTGTCTCCATTTCATTTTCTCCAAATGTTCATCATACTTAACTTTTCTAAAATTCTATTTACAGTACAGACATTTTACCACCACGTGGTATCTATTTGTTTGATATCATCACTTCAAAGTCCATTCACTATGATACCCTTATTCCCTGTGATGCCCTACTCTGCCTACCCCATTAAGAGGTACAGTTTTCAAGAATTATAAACATTATTTTCCCATTTAGGGAAACTGCTACAAAATTATTTTTTGTAGTAATGTTTTTTCCTTTTTAATAGACATTGCTTTATGCATCATGTTGGGAGAGGGGGAAAAAAAAGCAGAGCAAAAGGGGGAAATCATGGAAGAAATTTAAAAAAAACAGAAAAAATAAATAAACATAGAATATGCTTTTATAATTCCTGACTTTCCCTTGGTAGACTTGGCAGATAAATTCCCAAATATGATATATTATCAATAATTATATTAAATGAAATGTCTCTTTGTAT
This sequence comes from Sminthopsis crassicaudata, assembly GCF_048593235.1. NCBI lineage: Eukaryota > Metazoa > Chordata > Mammalia > Dasyuromorphia > Dasyuridae > Sminthopsis > Sminthopsis crassicaudata. Next base: position 126,925,755 of record NC_133617.1, read on the forward strand.
CTATTGCTGTTGGATTTTGTTAGTGATGTATAAAAATGCTGATGATTTATGTGGATTTATTTTGTATCCTGCAACTTTGCTAAAGTTATAGATTTCTAATAGATTTTTAGTAGGTCCTCTGGAGTTCTCTAAGTATACATTATATCACCTGCACAGAATGATAATTTGGTTTCCTCATTACCTTCTCTAATTTCTTCAATCACTTTTTCTTCTCTTTTTGGCAAGAATAACATTTCTAATACAATACTGAATAGCAATGGTTAAAGTGGGCAACCTTGTTTCATCCCTCATCTTATTGGGAATGGTTCTAGTTTATCCCCATTACATATTATTCTTCCTGATGGTTTAAATAAATGTTACTGACTATTTTAAGGAAAATTCAATTTATTCCTATACTCTCTAGTGTTTTTAACAGGAATGGGAGTTGGATTTTATCAAATGCTTTTTCTGTATCTGTTGAGATAATCATATTGTTTTTGTTAATTTGTTTATTGATATACTCAATTGTGGTAATAGTTTTCCTAATATTGAACCAGCCCTTCACTTCTGGTATAAGCCTATTAGGTTGTGGTGTAGAATGCTGGGGATGATTATTAGTAATCTCTCTGCTAATATTTTGTTTAAGATTTTTGCATCAATATTCATTAGGGAGACTGGTCTATAATTTTCTTTCTCTGTTTTCATCCTATCTGGTTTAGGTATCAGTACCATGTCTGTGTCATAAAAGGAATTTGTTAGGACTCTTTCATTCCCTATTTTTTCCAATACTTTATATAGTATTATAGTTAATTGTTCTCTAAATGTTTGGTAGAATTCACATGTAAATCCATCTGTTCCTGGGGATTTTTTCTTAGGGAGATGATTAATAGTTTGTTCTATTTCTTTTTCAAAAATGAGACTATTTTACTAATTTATTTCTTCTTCTATTAATATGGGTAATCTACATTTTTGTAGGTATTCCTCCATTTTGCTTAGGTTGTCAATTTATTGGCATAAAGTTGGGCAAAGTAACTCCTGATAATTGCTTAAATTTCCTCTTCATTGGAGGATAGTTCTCCCTTTTAATTTTTGAAACTAACAAGTTGATTTTCCTCTTTCCTTTTTCTAATCAAATTAACTAAAAGTTTATCTATTTTGTTGGGGTTTTTTTAGTTTCAATTTTATTGAACTCTCGTGTTATTTTTAGAATTTGAAGTTTGTTATTTGATTGGGGATTTATAATTTGTATTTTTCCCTAGCTTTTTTATTTGCAAGCCCAATTTATTGATCATTTCTTTATTTTATGCAAGTAAATCTCTAAAGATATAAAATTTCCAATTATTATCACTTTGGTTGCATCCCAAAAATTTTGGTATGTTGTCTCATTATTGTATTCTCCTGGATGAAAGTACTGTGCCTATGAATTTTTGTTTCAAACATTTATTCGTTAGGATGATATTATTTGGCTTCCATTTAATTTTGGTCTATTTTTATTGCATTGTGACCTGAAAAAAATGAATTTACTATGTCTGTCTTTCTGCAATTGATTTCAACGTCTTTATGTCCTAATGCATGGTCAATTTTTGTATAGGCTCCATGAACTGCTAGATGTAAGCGTACTCCTTTCTGTCTCCATTCAATTTTCTCCAAAGATCTATCATATATAGTTTTTTTCTAATATTTTATTTCTCTCTTTAACTTTTTTCTTATTTATTTTGTGCTTTGGCTTATCTAGTTATCAGAGAGTAAGTTTGAAATCTACCAGAGTTAAAGTTTTGTTGTCTATTTCTTTTTGTTTATCTTTGTAACTTTTCATTTAGGAATTTAGATGCTACAATTTTGTTGCTGTTGGTGCATATATGTTTATTAGTGATATTGCTTCATTATCTATGGTACCCTTTAGCAAGATATAGTTTCCTTCCTTATCTCTTTTAATCAGATCAATTTTTGATCCTGCTTGATCTGAGATGCAGATGGCTACTCTTGCTTTTTATTTATTTATTTATTTATTTTTTACTTCTCCTGAAACATAATAGATTCTACTCCAGCCTTTTACCTTTACTCTGTACGTATCATAATGCCTTTCTTGTAAACAACACTTTGTAGGATTCTGGATTTTAATCCAGTCTTCTTTATATTTACTTTTATGGGAGAGTTTACCCCATTCATATTTCCTCTAATTCTGTATTTTCTGCCAACTTATTAACCCCAAATTATACTTTTCTCTTTTCTTTTCCTCTTTCCCTCCTCCCCAGTATTTTACTTATGAGCACTACTTGCCTCAAGCATTCTATCCCCTTTAAAGGCTCTCCCTTTTTCTTATACCTTTCTCATTATATTTCTCTTTTTCCTTCTATTTGGCCTATCCCTTCCCATTTCCTCTTTCCCCTCCCATGTTTCTATAAGATGGGAGACATTTGAAACCAAATATATCTAATATTCTTTAGGCCAAATCTGATGAGAATAAGATTAACACAATATCCATCACCCTCACTTCTTTCTCTCAATTATGTTTTCTTTCCCTCTTCATGAGATATAGTTTCCCTTATTTTACTTCCACTTTCTATTTTTTTTTCTGTTGCAATCTCCTTTCCATCTCTAGTTTGTTTTTATAACAGTAAAATAATATTATAATGTATTCTCAATGTTTACCCATAAAAGAAATTCAATTTTCAAGATTTTTTTTTTTTTTACTTTTTTATGCTTCTCTTAAGTTCTATATTTCGAGATCTTTTTTTTTTTTGTTGTTGTTGTTGTTTGTTTTGTTTAGTTCTGGTCTTTTCATTAGAAATATTTGGATTTCTCCAGTTTCATTGGATGTCCATTTTTTTTTCCTCAAGGAAATACACAGTTTGGTGGGCTAATTTATTCTTGATGCATTCCAAGTTCTTTCACCTTTTAGAATGTCAGATTCCAAGCCCTTGGATCCTTTAACTCAGAAGCTGCTAGGTCCTGAGTAATCCTTATTGTGGGTTCTTGGTGTTTGAATTGTTTCTTTCTGGATGCTTGTGATATTTTGCCTTAGTCTGATAGCTCCCAAATTTATCGACAATATTTCTTGGGTTTAAATTTTGGGTTCTCTTTCAGAAGGCATTCAGTGAATTCTTTCAGTGGTCATTTCACATTCTGTTTCTATAATATTCGAGCAGTTCTCTTTGATGATTTCCACAAAGATAGCGTCTAGGCTCTTCTTTTCATCATATATTTCAGAGAGACCAATAACCCATAAATTAGCTCTCCTAGATTTGTTTTCCAGGTTATTTTTTTTCCCCAATTAGTTATTTCATATTTTTTTATAATCTTTATTTTTTGTTTTGCTTAATTGATTCTTGTTGTCTTATTGAGTTATTCATTTCCATTTGTTCAATTCTGAATTTTAGTGTGTTATTTTCTTTATTTACTTCTTTTAGTATTTGCCTAATTGAATTTTTAAATCAATTGTTTTGTTCTATGGATTTCTTTTTCCATTTCACAAATTCTGTTTTTTAAGAAGTTATTTTCTTTTTCTGTTTCATAAATTCTGTTTTTTTTCTGCAAGTTGCTTTCTTTTTCCATTTTATCAAATTTATCTTTTAATTAGTTATATGCTCTTTTACATTTCACTAAGTCTATTTTTTGTTGCCTTTTCCAAACCCTTTTGCCAAGCTTTTGTTTCCTTTCTTCGTTTTTGTTTGTTTGTTTGTTTGTTTTTTTGTTTGTTTGTTTGTTTGTGTTTTTTTTTTTCCTTTTCCTAGCTTTCTTTTAAGGTCCTTTTAAATTTCTTCTAGAAGAACCTTGTGTGATGGGTCCAGCTTATATCACCATCTCCATCTATATCCAAATGCCTTTAGTCTCCTCAGGGTTTGAAATCTGTTCTTTTCTTTTGCCATAAAAGCTGTCAGTTGTTAGAGTCCTCTTTACTTTTTTTACTCATTTTTAAAGTTAAGTTATGGTCCTGCCTTTTCGGTGCCAGATGTTTTTCAAGAAACTGCAGGTTGCATGGATCAGTGCTAAGTCACTCCCAGTGCTGGGTGGGCATTGGCTGGTCGACTGAGATACTGGCATTTTGTAGTTTCACTATTGAACTTTGTTTGTTTTGTGTTGGATGTTTTATAACTTCTCTGCTGATCTACTGGCTTGTAACCAGGGCAGAAATGGGCTAACACTGCTGTAGATTACTGTTGATTTCTCCCCATAGGAGTTTTCTGCCATGTGATGTCTGTAATTCTGGGGGAGTCAGCAATGCCTCAGGTCTCTGTGGTGTTTGTGTTGACCTTTGTGGTCAGCTGTTTGTGTTAGGCTGCCTCACTCCTGTTTCTGATTGAAACATACTTTTTTGGTCTGTTTTCTTTCATAAATTCTCTGCTCATGAAGTTCGTACCACCATACTAAAACTGCTCTTACCCAGGGCTCTGTGGAATCTCTGCTAGTGTATATACTCCCCTGGTTGCACTGGCTACCTCCCTCCTGTTTCCAATTGAAATATACCTTTTATTATTATTAATTATTTTATTTATTGTCTTCAACAATGAGATAAACCAAATCAGTTTCATTTGTTCAATAATGAATGGAGCCAGCTATACCCAGTGAAAGAATCTGGGAAATGAGTTTGAACCACTACATAACATTTCTAATCCCTCTGTTTTTGCCTGCTTGCGTTTTTTTTTTATTTCCTTCTCAGTTTAATTTTACATTGCAGTTTGGATTGTAAATCCATATATGTAACTCATACAAAAGAGCTTGGCTTTGTTGAATGTCCTTCTGCTCTTATAACTAAGTAAATTTACTTTTACAAGTATTCCATTTTGCTCTATTAATTAATTAAGTCTAAACTACAAGGAGATTAGCATAATTCAGGCTCATCACAGAGCAATGAATGCATCAATTATACTTGGAAAGTCATTTTCATATTTTCCATGTAATATGACAAAAAAGAAAAGTTGAAAAATATATACATTTAATCTGCATTAAAAATTCATCAGTACTCTCTCTATAGAGGTGGATAGATTTTTTTCTTCCTGAGTCTTTTCAAATTGTCTTAATGATTATATTGAGTATATAAATCTTTAACAATTGTCAATGTTAGACTATCACTGTAATCATGCACAATGCTCTTCTGATTATTCACATATCACGTATCAGTTCACATATGTCTTTCTAGGTTTTTCTGTAAACATCTCTCCTGTCTTTTCCTACAGGACAATAGTATTTCTTCAAAATCATATACAACATGTTAGCCATATTCCTCCTAAGGACCATATCTTCAATTTTTGATAAAATTATTTTCATTAAAAAATGCTATAGTAGTGATGACAGGGAGGGAGGCAGAATCTGGATGGTAGAGAGAAGCCAGGGAATTTTGGAGTGACAGAACCCCCACACATTTGGAGTGAAAAAATTTCTCAGCTTAAGATATGTTGGAAGGACTTCATGAAATATCTGTCTGACTAGAGCAGATGGAAATGAGGCATAGCACAGATGTGACATGGGGCAATCTAGTAGGAGGCTTTTAGCCAAAATACAGCAGCATTAACCACTCTGTCATAGTAACAAGGGCCAGTAGATCAGTAGGCCATATGCAAAATTCCAAAATAAACTACAAAAGCCAAATCGGGATTCAGTAAATCTCAGAAAAGCAGAAAGCACTAGGCTAGACCAAGTCTATACAGCAGGAAAATGTGCAACACCATTGGCCCCAGTGTAGCAGAAATTCAGAGATAACCTTTTCCTACTGAAAAAGAAAAAGGTATTGGGACAATTTCCCTTGTGTTATATTAATAGAACTCAACTTTTCAAAGTGAGCAAAGCAACAACAACAAAAACAAATAAACAAATAAGACAAAACAAAACAAAACAAACAAAACAAAACAAAAACAAAAACAAAAAAAAATAGCAAAAATAACAAAAAGGGCTCTAACCATAGAAGGCTACTCTGGTGATAAAGAAGATCATAACACAGACTCAGAAGAAGACTGCAATGGTAAAATGTCTACATATGAAGCTTCAAAGTTAAATATGAATTTATCTGAAGCTCAAAGAGATATCTTAGAACAGAAAGGATTTCAAAGACCAAGTAAGAAAAATCAAATAAAAATGAGGAAAAGCAAAGGGAGATATGAAGGAAAATTATGAAAGTGTTTTTTTTTTTTTTGGGGGGGGTCAGAGACTTGGAAAAGGAAACACAGAAAGTGATTAAAGAAAACAATCATGTAAAAATAAATTTGCTAAAATAGGAAATATTCATTCTCTCTCTCTCTCTCTCTCTCTCTCTCTCTCTCTCTCTCTCTCTCTCTCTTTCTCTCTCTCTCTCTTCCCCCCTCTCTCTCTCTCTTTCTCTGTCCCTCTCCCTCTCTCTAAAGAAAATAACTAATTAAATAAAATTGAAGAAATGAAAAAAAATTCCTTAAACAACTTATTATAAATAGAATATTCAAAATTAAAAAGAATCCACTGAACAAAACAACTCCTATTATAGAACAATTGGTAAAATCCAAAAAGCAGGTAATATTTAAACATAACAATTAATTCATTAAAATTATAATTGGACAAATGGAATTGAATGACTCAATGAGAAAATAAGAATCAGTCAAATAAAACTTTTAGAAATAAAAAATAGAATAAAATGTAAAATAAATCATTGGGAGAAAAAGGAGAAGTTAAGAGAGTTGCAAGAAGAAATAGACAGCAAAACTATAATAGTGGGACATCTCAATCTTGCAGTATCAGAATTAGATAAATCAAACCACAAAACAAATAAGAAAGAAATTAAAGAGATAAATCAAATATTAGGAAAATTAGGTATGATAGATTTTTGGAGAAAACTGAATAGTGACAGAAAAGAGTATACTTTCTTCTCTGCAGTTCATGGAACCTATACAAAAATTGACCATATATTAGGACATAAAGATCTCAAAATTAAATACAGGAAGGCAGAAATAGTAAAGGCTTTCTTTTCAGATCATGATGCAATAAAAACTATATTCAACAAAAAGTTAGGGGTAAATACATCAAAAAGTAATTGGAAACTAAATAATCTCATCTTAAAGAATGATTGGGTGAAACAGCAAATTATAGACACAATTAATAAATTCACTCAAGATAATGACAATGATGAGACATCAAACCAAAATGTGCAGAATGCAGCAACAGTGGTAATAAGGGGAAATTTTATATCTTTGGAGGCTCACTTGAAGAAAATAGAGAAAGAGAATATCAATGAATTTGGCTTGCAACTTATAAAGCTAGAAAAAGACCAAATTAAAACTCCCAATCAAATACTAAATTTGAAATTCTAAAATTAAAAGGAGAAATAAATAATATTGAAAGTAAAAAAAAAAACAAAACTATTGAACTAATAAATAAAACTAAGAGTTGGTTTTATGAAAAAATACAATAAAATAGATAAACCTTTCTTAAATCTAATCAGAAAAAAAGAGGAAAATAAAATTGTTAGTCTTAAAAATGAAAATGGGGATCTGTCCACCAATGAGGCAGAAATTGGAGAAATAATGAGTTACTTTGCCCAACTTTATGCCAATAAATTTGATAACCTAAGTGAAATGGAAGACTACCTCAAAAAATATAGGCTTCTCAGATTAACAGAGGAGGAAGTAAATTGCTTAAATAGTCCCATTTCAGAAAAAAGAAATAGACCAAGCTATTTATCAAATCCCTAAGAAAAAACTCTCCATGACCAGATGGATTTACAGGTGAATTCTACCAAACATTCAAAGCACAATTAATTCCAATGTTATATAAACTATGTGAAAAAATAGGGAATGAAGGAATCATGACAGCCATGGTAGGTTGAAAACAGAGAAATAAAACTATAGACTAATCTCCCTAATGAATATTGATGCTAAAATCTTAAATAAGATATTAGCAAAAAGACTACAGAAAATTATCCCCAGGATAATGCATCATGATCAAGAAGGATTTATACCAGGAATGCAGGGCTGGTTCAATATTAGGAAAACTATTAGTATAATTGGCCATATTCATAATCACATTGACAAAAATCACATGATCATCTCAATAGATTCAGAAAAAATATTTGATAAAATCTAACATCCATTTCTATTAAAAATACTTGAGAGTATAGGAATAAATGAACTCTTCCTTAAAATAATCAATAACATCTATTTAAAACCATCAATAAGCATCATGTAATGGGGAAAGATTGCAACCATTCCCATTAAGATCAAGGGTGAAACAAGGTTGTCCACTATCACCATTACTATTCAATATTGTACTAGAAACACTAGTTTTGGCAATAAGAGGGGGGAAAGAGATTAAAAGAATTAGAGTAGGTAATGAAGAAACAAAATCATCACTCTTTGCTGATGATATGATGGTATACATGGAGAACTCCAAAGATTCAACTAAAAAGCTATTAGAAATAATCCACACCTTTAGCAAAGTTGTAGGATACAAAACAAATCCACATAAATCATCAGCATTCTTATATATCACTAACAAAATCCAACAGTTAGAGTTACAGAGAGAAATTCCATTTGAAGTAATTACCAATAGTATAAAATATTTAGGAATCTATCTGCCAAAGGAAAATCAGAACCTATATGAGCAAAACTACAAAAAACTTTCCATACAAATTAAGTCTGATAAAACCAATTAGAAAAATATTAAATGCTCTTGAAAAAGGCAAGCAAATATTTTTTTAAAATGACAATATTACCTAAACTAATCTATTTATTTAGCGCTATACCAATCAGACTCCCAAAAAAATATTTTAATTACCTAGAAAAAATAACAACAAAGTTCATATGGAAAAACAAAAGGTCAAGAATTTCAAGGGAATTAATGAAAAAAAAAACAAAAAACAAAAAACAATGATGGTGGCCTAGCTGTACCAGATTTAAAATTATATTATAAAGCAGCAGTTACCAAAACCATTTGGTATTGGCTAAGAAACAGACTAGTTGATCAGCAGAATAGGTTAGGTCCAAAGGACAAGATAATCAATAACTCTAATAACCTTGTGTTTGCCAAACCTAAAGACCCCAGCCTTTGGGATAAGAACTCAATGTTTGACAAAAATTGCTGGGAAAATTGGAAATTAATATGGCAGAAAGTAGGCATTGACCCACATTTAACACCCTACACCAAGGTGAAGTCAAAATGAGTTCATGACCTAAGAATAAAGAATGAGATTATAAATAAATTAGATAAACATAGGATAGTTTATCTCTCAGATCTGGGGAAGAGGAATGAATTTATTTAAGTCCAAAGAAGAACTAGAGATCATTATTGATCACAAAGTAGAAAACTTTGATTATATCAAATTGAAAAGTTTTTGTACAAACAAAACCAATGCAGATAAGATTAGAAGGGGACCAATAAACTGGGAAAACATTTTTACAATCAAAGGTTCAGATAAGGGCCTCATTTCCAAAATATATAGAGAATTGACTCCAATATATAAGAAATCAAGCCAATCTCCAATTGATAAGTGGTCAAATGATATGAACAGACACTTCTCAGATAAAGAAATTGAAACAATTTCTAGTCATATGAAAAGATGCTCCAAATCATTATTTGTTAGGATTACTAGGTGAGAACTCAGGTTGTCTGGATAGTGATAAGGTGAGAATTAAGATTGTCTGGACAATTACAAGGTGAGAACTTAGGTTGACTTGATAGGAGCAAGCTCATTGGCTGAAGTGGTTCTTCCCAGAAGCCCTTGCATTATTCGACGCCCATTCTCTGGGAAGATAAAAAGAGAGGACACCCAGAGATAGAAGAAGACTCTGCACTACATCTGGCTTGACGTAGCTCTCTGCAGGAAGGGAAGTCACTTCTCTGGACAAGAGTTAACAGCAACTGCCTGGAGACAACGGTTTACTACAGGAAGAAGAATCTGTCTGAAAGATTTGAGTAGACACAGCAGATCTCTTCCCAGAGAGCCATCTGGCAGCTTCTGGAAACAACAACTAGCTACAATTATTAATTAGAGAAATGCAAATTAAGACAAATCTGAGATAGCACTACACACCTAGAATGACAGGGAAAGTTAATGCAGAATGTTGGAGGGGATGTGGGAAAACAGGGACACTGATAAATTGTGTGTGGAATTGTGAACACACCCAGTCATTCTGGAGAGCAATTTGTAACTACGCTTAAAAAAGTTATCAAACTGTGCATACGCAGCAGTGTTGCTACTAGGTTTGTATCCCAAAGAGATGTTAAGGAATGGAAAAAGACCTGTATATGCAAGAATGTTTGTGGCAGCCCTCTTTATGGTTGCCAAAAACTAGAAACTATGGGCATGCCCATGAATTGGAGATTGGCTGAATAAATCGTGGTATATGAATATTATGGAATATTATTGTTCTGTAAGAAATGACCAACAGGATGATTTCAGAAAGGCCTGGAGAGACTTACATGAACTGATGCTGAGTGAAACGAGCAGAACTAGGAGATCATTGGTATATTAGTATATTGGTCATTTTGGTATATTGTTTCATTACTTTTATTCTCTTTAATGAAATTATTAGAGTTATTATTTGTTCTTTGATTTCATTCTTTAGGATTAGATTATTCAGCTTTGAATTAATTTTTACTCTGTTTTCTTGACCATTTATTGAGTGTGATTTTTGCTTTTCTGAATTTGATTCTGAAGTGCATTGTGCCTTGATACACACACACACACACACACACACACATATATATATATGTATATATATATATATATATATATAATGCAGATTTCACTTGGCATCCATTTTATGTCTATTTTTATTTTAATTATTATTATTATTATAACTTTTTATTGACAGTACATAAGCATGGGTAATTTTTTACAATATTATCCCTTGTACTCACTTCTGTTGTGACTTTTTCCTTCCCTCCATCCATGCCCTCCCCTAGATGGCAGGCAGTCTTATACATGTTAAATATTTTAAAAGTACATCCTAGATACAATATATGTGTGCAGAACTGAACAGTTCTCTTGTTGCACAGGAAGGATTGACTTCAGAAAGTAAAATAACCTGAGAACAAGAACAAAAATGCAAAGAGTTCACATTCTTTTCCTAGTGTTACTTCTCTGGGTGTAGCTGATTCTGTCTATCAATAATCAAGTGGAACTGAATTAGATCTTCTCTTTGTCGATGATATCCACTTCCATCAGGATATATACTCATACATTATTGTTGTTGAAGTGTATAATGATCTTCTGGTTCTGCTCATTTCACTCAGGATCAGTTCATATAAGTCTTTCCAAGCCTCTTTGTATTCATCCTGCTGGTCATTTCTTACAGAACAATAATATTCCATAACATTCATATACCACAATTTACCCAACCATTTTCCAATTGATGGGCATCCATTCATTTTCCAGTTTCTAGTCACCACAAAAAGGGCTGCCATAAACATCCTGGTACATACAGTTCCCCTTCCCTTCATTAGTATATCTTTGGGATATAAGCCCAGTAACAACAGTGCTGGATGAAAGGGTATGCAAAGTTTGATAACTTTGGGGGCATAATTCCAGATTACTTTCCAGAACGGATGGAATCGTCTACAACTCCACCAACAATACATCAATGTACCAGTTTACCCGAATCCCCTACAACATTCATCATTTTTTTTTTCTGTTACTTTAGCCAATCTGAGAGGTGTGTAGTGGTATCTCAAAATTGTCTTAATTTGCATTTCTCTGAACAATAGTGATTTGGAACACTCTTTCATATAAGTGGAAATAGTTTCAATTTCATAATTTGAAAATTGTCTTCCTATCCTTTGACTATTTGTCAATTGGAGAATGGCTTGATTTCTTATAAATTAGAGTCAATTTTCTATATATTTTGGAAATGAGGCCTTTGTCCAAACTTTTAACTTTAAAAATGTTTTCCCAGTCTGTGCTTCCCTTCTAATCCTGTCTGCATTAGTTTTATTTGTACAAAAGTTGTTTTTTTTTTTTTTTTTTAATTTGATATAATCAAAATTTTATATTTTATGATCAATGATGATCTCTTGTTCTTCTTTTGTCACAAATTCCTTCCTCCTCTGTTAGGATTCTTACAAGTAGCTAAGCCATTGGAATAAATAGATAACAATAATTATCCAATTCAGTATGATTGATCTGATCCTACAAGGAGACGTTATGGGCCAGAACTTGAGACAAGGTAATGTACTTGGTTTACACCTTCAAAGGACTTCTTACCTTTAAAGGAGTTTATACCTTTAAAGGAGTTCGATCATTGGTTCACACTTTAGACTTCACACCTTTAGGGATCATATAAAAGGACAAGACTACTGGAAGGAGATACACAACAAGGATTGACTTTTAGATGATTCATAACTAGGATTGACTTCTGGGAGATTCATAAGGCAGAAACCCACAAGTCCATGCTCTGGGAGGAAGATTCAAGTTTCATTCCAACTTCCACATTTGTGCTGGCTGGAGACATTCGGAGAAGAGATCTTGGGAACCAAAGAGAGAGGAAGGCCTCCAGAAAACTAGATGAGCCCCAAGTGAAGGAGATAAGGTTTTGGGAGAGATAATATTTGAAGGATACAATAAAGGATCTGGACTTTAATTCCTGGCTGCATTTGGAGTTATTGAACTGAACTGAAACTAAGGCTTGTCCCAGAAACTCCCCAAGAAATCTTTCCCAAGGGAATGATTGCAAGAGAACATTACTCTCCTCCACAAGTCTGAGAGGTAAACTATCCTCTAATTTATTGATAATCTCATTCTTTATACCTAAACCATCGATCAACTTTGATCTTATATTGGTGTTTGGTGTTAAGTGTGAATCCATATCTAATTTCTGCCATACTAATTTCCAGTTTTCCCAGCAGTTTTTGTTAAATAATGAGTTCTTATACCAAAAGCTGGGATCTTTGGATTTGTCAAACACTAGATTGCTATATTTATTGACTATTTTTTTCCTATGAACCTAACCTATTCCACTGATTAACTAATCTATTGCTTAGACAATACCAAATGGTTTTGGTGACCTATGTTTTATAACAGTGGACCTCAAACTTTTTAAATAGGGGGGGCGTCCACTGTCCCTCAGACTGTTGGAGGGCCTGACTATAGTAAAAACAAAAATTCACACTTTGTTTCCACCCCTCAGCCCATATGCCATAACCTGGAGGGCCACATAAACATCCTCAATGGGCTACATCTGGCCTTTGGGCCATAGTTTGAGAACCCCTACTTTATAATATAGTTTTAGATCAGGTTCAGTTAGGCCACCTTTATTTGATTTTTTTTTTTTTAATTAATTCCCTTGAAATTCTCGACCTTTTGTTCTTCCATATGAATCATGTTATTATTTTTTCTAGGTCATTAAAATAGTTTCTTGGGAGTCTGAGTGGACTATATAAGTAGATTAGTTTAGGGAATATTGTCATCTTTATTATATTCGCTAGGCCTATCCAAGAGCACTTAATATTTTTTTTCCAATTATTTAAATCTGCCTTTACTTGAGTGGAAAATGTTTTGAAATTTTGCTTATATAATTCCTGACTTTTCTTTGGTAGATAGATTCCCAAATATTTTATGCTATCAACAGATATTTTGAATGGAATTTCTCTTTGTATCTCTTGCTGTTGGATTTTGTTGGTGATGTATAAAAATGCTGAGGATTTATGTGGATTTATTTTGTATCCTTTAACTTCCTTTCCCTACTCTTCTAGTAGAATCCACCTTTAATTTATTTTTTTTACACCATCACAGCAAAGTCAAATTTTCCTCATTTGGATTCTTTCAATGATCATTTTACCCTCTGGTTCTAGAAGAGCAGGGCATTTGTCCTTGATGGTTTCTTGAAAGATGTTGTTTATGCTCATTTTTTAACATTATTTTCACGGAGTCCAATAATTCTTAGATTGTCTCTCTCACACATATTTTCCAGGTCATTTTTGTAAAATAGGGCATTTTACATGTTTTTAGTTTTTTTTTTTTTTTTTTCCTTTTTTTTTTTTTTGTTTTTTTGTTTTTTTGTTTTCTTTGACTAATTCCTGATGCCTCATTGAGTTATTTTCTTCCATTTGCTCATTGAATTATATTCTTCATTTAACTTCTTTGTCTCCTTTTTCATTTGGCCAATTGAACTTTTTCAATGAGTTGTTTTGTTAATTGGATTTTTTTTTTCCATTTCAGAAATTTTATTTTTAAGGAATTGATTTTGTTTTCCATTTTGCCAAAACTATACTTTAAAGAGTGATTTTCTTCAGATAATTTCTGTATTTCCTTTTCCAGGCCTCTATTTATTCTTTTGCTCATTTCTAAATTTTGAGATCTGCTCTTAGGGCAAAGGAAAGATTGTCCTAAGCTTCCTCTGCAGGTGACAGCAGCTTCATGCTGCCCTGGTGTTGCTGGCTTCCTTCCCCTGCTGAGTGGGAGTGGACAAGTCAGGTTGTTATGCTGGTATTTGGGATATTTGCACTGCAGGTTTTAGAGCTAATCTGCTGATCCAATGATCCATTGGCTTCTGAACCAGGACAGAGTAGCAAAAGCTCTTCTGTTTTGGCTATGAGACACCCACTACATTACCCCAGCAAGTGGAAGCTCTGATTTCTTGGTTGCCCTGCACTACACTGGCCTGCTATCCTGGCCCCCATCCATCCCCACAACCCTGTTGAGACAGAACTTTCCTGAAGGTCTTCCAAAATATCTTTTTCTAAAAGATTGTTACACTCCAAATATTTTTGTCACTCCAAAACCAGTTCAGAGTCTTAATCTGGTGTTGATTTGAGGAAAATCAGGAAGGGTTCAAAGAAGTATCAACTCTGCCATTTTGCCTCCATCCCCCTCCTGCTGTCCTTGAAGAAAATACTGAGAAATATGGTATGGATTGTTGTACACTTACAATAATATAGTATAATATTAAAAGTGCTAGAATGGGAACTAATAGAGATTCAAATTGCATATTAAAATAGACATGTTAATCTGAGATAAAAACATAATTATTAAGCTACATATAAGTGTCATCTCACCACATATTGACTTACAAGATCAAATGTTATCATTATCTCTGTTCCATTAGATATTTATTTATTTTGCTAAATATTTCCCATATACATTTTAATCTATTTCAGGCTGCATATAAGACTTTTAACA
This sequence comes from Sminthopsis crassicaudata, assembly GCF_048593235.1. Classification (NCBI taxonomy): domain Eukaryota; kingdom Metazoa; phylum Chordata; class Mammalia; order Dasyuromorphia; family Dasyuridae; genus Sminthopsis; species Sminthopsis crassicaudata. The sequence goes on from NC_133617.1 coordinate 126,940,810, forward strand.
GGCAAATATGTGTTTCATAGCTCTGCATTAGAATATTTTATAAGCCCACTTAAAACTATACGAAAAGCTCCAAAATATATAGAAGATCATTCATATTGGAATTTTATTTGCTTCACTATACTACTTCAATGCTTTTGAAATAAGTTATTGGCAGTAAGGGAGCTCAAGGGGTAGAGTGCTGGGACAGGAATCAGGAAAACCTTACTTCAAATTTAGCACCAGCATTTACTAACTCTATGACCTTAGGCAAATAATTTAATCTTGTTTATAAATTTAATTTAACTTTATTTTTAATACACATTTCTTTATAAATCATTTTGGGAGAGAAAAATCAGAACAAAAAGAAAAAAAAACACAGTACAATAAAAAATATATATGTTGGTTTAAATTCAATCTCCATAGTTCTTTTTCTGGATAAAGATGGTGTTCTCTATCCAAAGTTTATTGGGATTCTCTTGGAGTAATTTAACTTTTGTATGCCTTAATCCACAAAAAAGGATTTTTGACAAGAAGCCCCCATAAAGGTTATGAAGAATTGAATATGACTGAATTAAACAATAACAAAAACCTGCCATGCTATATATTCATATTTCTTAGCCTAGTCTTTATATCTGAAAAATGAAAGAGTTCAACAAAATGTCCTCATATGATTTCTTAAATTATATAATTTTATATATTCCAAATAGCAATGCAATGTGTTACACACATGATAAATTATATAAAGATTGTTGTGGTAATTATTGCATTGATGAATTTCCATTGGATAAGAGGACATTGTCAAACAAAATTGCAGGTAGTTTGTTTTTTCTGAGGCAATTGGGGTTAAGTGACTTACCCAGGGTCACACAGCCAGGAAGTGTTAAGTTTCTGAGGCCAGATTTGAACTCAGATTTGAACCCTGACTTCAGGGTTAATGCTCTATCCACTGTACCGTCTAGCTGTCCCTACTTTTTATTTTCAATTAAAAAAATACTTATTAAAATAAATTATGCTTTGATAATCTCTCTTAAATTATAAATGGAGAATGAAGGCTTCTAAATTGAATTCTGCTTGTTATTGTTGTCAGTTTTATATTGGTGATAGTGGTATTGAATCTAATGTGAGGCCACAAAAATTTGCATTTTTCCCTCTAGAAGCTATACTTATATTTGAAACTTTTACATGATAACAGGTCAAACTTTAGAATTCATTGTTCTAAGAAGACAAAATATATTATTTGAACTCATAGACAGAAAAGATACAAAAGAAAGGGACCAGAAGATTATATAAATTCATAATAGTTTAAAAAAGTTAATGTCTATAATTCTAAGTACTGCATAAATGAAAAAAAATCTCAAACTTTTGAATATTTAACTTTAAAATGAACTCATTGTTGTTAACTTCATTAATCAGAGTCTGCCAAATTAGAAAAACCTGAATTCACTTCATGGTCTGTGGTATGTAAATGCATTTCTCAGTTAGTGACAGCAGATGCTCATTTCTTCCTCCATGTTACCCACAACTGTGCCCTTTATTTAACTTACTTCACTAATTTCTTAGTGCTGGGTACTAGCAGAGCAATGAAAGGTAAATAGAGGGTATTACATATGTGTTTGTGTGTGTGTAGTATGTATGTATGTATATGTGTGTATGCATATGTGTATGCATATCCACATATTCTTATTTAGGAATCAAATTAAATAAGAATTCACTGTCCTTTTCATTGTAAGGTTGTTTATAGATAACAATAGAAGTAATGAAAATCATAGGAAGCATAATTTCTATCTTCTATGATACCAATAGAATTTTTATTTACTTTTTTCATTAAAATTCATTGGGTAGAAAACTATAAAGGAAATCAATTCATTACCTGTTTACCTATCCACATTTTTCATATTTGTTCTTTTCTTTGACATTATCTAAAACCATTCCTGTATTACTGCTCTCACTATTTTATCTGTCCTCCTATTTTCATATTTTTACCTCATTTCATCTTTGTATTTTCTCAAAGTCCTTCACTGTCATTTTAATAATCAAAACATAGTGCTCCTCTGTTAAAGATTAGTGATGTGAAATATTTTCTCTAAGTGTCATGACTTCACAGCTGCATGTGGGCATATCCAGTTGCCCACAGGAAAAAATAGACACACCTTTTAAAATGTTGAAAGGATATTTATAATCTGTAGAGTTTAGAGAAAGCTAACAGATTGTAAAAAGAGCCTGAAGTTCATGACATATGAAGATCACTGTAGGAATTAGAGGTGTTTATTTTGGATAGGAGAAGATTTAGGAGGAATGTTACATCTGTCTTTAAGTATGTAAAGAGCTTTTATATGGAGAAAAAACTAGTTTTGTTAGGCTTGGCAAAAGAGGGAAAAGCTTGGAGCCAGGGAGAGGTTACAAAAAAAGGTAAATTTAGCCTTCATATACAAAAAGGCTTTTTTATGGTGAGTTATTCCAGGATAAAATGACATGTTGCAGAAGGTAGTGCTTCACTCTCTGTGTTGGAATCTGTCTTCAAGTTATGTTTTAAAGAACCTTTTTTTTTTTTTTTTTTCCAAACTCTAAAGCATTACATAAGTGCTAGTGGTTGATTTGATTATTATTATTATTATTATTATTATTATTATTATTATTATCATAATTTAGCATTATAATCATTATAAACATTACCCTTATTTTAGTAGTAGTACTATCACGATAAGGAGGAAGAAAATAAATTGGAGAAATTAAAAATATTAATAATAGTTGTAGTAGTAATAGTAGCCAGTCACAGGAGTCATAGAAGTAATAATAATAGCACTATTAGTTATAGTCAGAATCATAGCCACACCACCACCACCAGCAACAATGATAGTAGCAATAGTGGTAGTAGTTATTTTTGTTGCTCTTAGATCCTTGTCTGCTTGGAAGTCTCTGGGGCTGAACTATATCCCAGAATGCTATTGGCCCCAACTTCCTTTATATTAGTAGCGAAAGCCAAGAAAGCAACAAAAAGTAATGAAAGTCTTTGGAAGAAGAAAAAATAATATTAGATAGTTGTAGGGTGAGGTTCTGAGCTTAAAAAATAAGTTCTGAGCTAAGAAGCGATTCATATCCTCTAATTCTCTCTTTATATCTGTCTATCCTTGTGTTTCTATCTCATTGTTTCTCTCTGTCTTTCTGTCTGTATCTCTCTCTTTCTCCTTCCCTTCCTTGCTCTCTTTGTCCTTTCTCCCTGCCCCCCCCCCACACAAACACATACATAGAGTCAAATGTATGTTGTGCTTGTCTATCCATACTAAATTCCTATTTACCATCAACTTCAAAATACCAGAAATTCTATGGTGAATATTGCATATTATTTACTTGTTAGAAACATGGGAAAATGGTCAAAAGTGTTAGATTCTCTTTTCTGTTGATGAGATTGTACATAATTGAGTTAGACCTGAAGTTTGGTATTAAAAATTATAAGCATTAGGAGGCAAAGGAAGGAGACCAGAATGACTCCTTGGAAAGAGCAAGATCAGTAAAATGAGGATTCAGCATGTTAGGAAGAATACAATATAGTTTTAGATTTTTGAGGGCAAACTTACTTCAGAATTTACAGAGTCCAAAATTAATATGAGGAAGTACAATGACTTAGAATTTTGTCCTTTATTGCTTCTATGAGCTAGTCTTACAATTCAAATGTGATGGGAAAAAATGAATTTTTCTCTCCAACAAATGAAAGTCTATTCTGAAGTGTTTAAGTCCTGAAGATACATCTGGAACCCAGAAACCATTGTAGATTTTTATGTTGAAAGGATATCTGTTCAACTATTAAGGGACTGCTTCTGTAGAAATATCATTTTTTTTTCTGTTTTAGGAGATTCAAAATCACAAGTTGAAAATAAAATTTGTAAGGATTTATAGGGAATTTTGAAACTTACTAGAAAAAAGGCTAAATGTCATAATAACTTTTAGAAGTTACTAAAAATTCTTTAAACATGTAACTCTTTTTCCATAGAGTAAAAATGTACTGTCACTCATTTATGTTATTACTTAGGGAGTTTAAACTTTGTCTATATCTTTGCAGATATAGACATGAAATATATTAAAGATATATTCTGAGATTGCTGAAAGATGCACCTAGATGTTAATACATTAAACCAAAGAAGAATATGATTTACTGGGTAGGTGTGAGAAGACACTGCTTCTAAAATTGAGCCCAGTATTATGTTACATCTTGGGACACTGATTTATGGGTTTCACACATATCTGATAAATGTTTATTGAAGTGAACCCCAAAAAACATTTGTTTTTAGGAAAAAGGTTTTTGCCTTTAACTGGACTTGAATTTGATTTGTCATAAAATTTTAAAATGTAGCAGTAGATGAATATTTCTAAATAGCTTGAAATCAAAATGAAATAAGAAATTAATAAATACAAAAAATCCTTGAATTGGAGGAGAGAAGTTGAAATGAAGAAAGTTGTGGGAGGATAATCAAATTATATTATATGAATATTGTATGGCTGGAACTTGAAGAAGTATACTAGAAACAAAGATACTTAACATTGATTTGATTGATGAGATGATAGTTCTCTAGTATACATGTAGTATAATATGTATATATATATATATATATATATATATATATATATATATATATAAAACATATATATATATATATATATGAAACCATTATATAGTTCTGAAATTCTATTGACATTGGGAATAAATTAAAGAAGAAATAATAGTATTTAGCATGGTGATATAATGATTCTCTAGTTCACACATAATCAGTATGCTGTAATTATGTAATTATAATAGGGTATATAAGGGCTGAGAAGGAATGGAAAACAAACATTCCATTTTGAAATTATCAAAAATCTGAAAAAGGCTTGCACTTTTTATGGTCTACATCATCTTATGTTAAGATAATATTAGAAAATTTGCCTTTTGAAATTTTAACCCCTAAAGGACATGTTTAGAACTTAGACAAAACTTGTTCTGGCTTTCCAAGTATAATGAACTCTGAAGCATACAAGCTCAACAAAATAGGCCACCTGGAGTTAATATACCAGTCCCCTCTGACCAACTGACAGGTGTAGGTCATTATGCAGACACTTTAGTACAGATTAATTACTCTTTCACAGTACATAGATAAATTACTTCTGCTGCTATCAAAGTATGGGGCAAACTCCCAGTAAAACAAAATAGAGGGGATCCTTCACAAAAGTAGAGCAAGTCTTTGTTTTTTCTCAGGTTGTTTTTACTTTCTTTCTAAATTCAATTTTTCTTGTCATCAATATAACTGTATAAATATGTGTACATATATTGTATTTAATATATACTTTAACATATTTAAAATGTATGGGACTACCTGTCATCTAGGGCAGGAGGTGGAGGGAAGGGGGGGGGAAGATGAAACTTTGCAAGGTTCAGTGTTGAAAAATTACCCATGCATATGTTTTGTATATAAAAAGCTATAATTAAAAAAAAAAGAAGAAGAAAAGAAAATAGAGCAAGGTCCAAATGAACCTTTTGTTGATTTCATGGGACGTCTGTAGACAGCTGTCAAATGAACTCTTGGTGAAAATGTAGCAATAGAAATTATGAGAAGACAACTTGTTAAAGAAAATGCTAATGTGGTTTGTAGAAGAATTATACTAGGACTACATAAGGATGCTCTTTTAGAGAATATCATAAGATGATGTGCCACAGTAAGCACAAAAAGCTTTTATACCCAGGTTATGATGCAGGCTTCTCAAGATTCAAACATGTGAAGACAGGGTCCCTTTTGGCAAGGGATTTCCAAAAAGACTCAGTGATATTTTCAATGTGTTAAAGTAGGACATCTGCAAACTCAATGTTATGTGTGTAGGTGTATATGTGAATACATATGTATATTGTGTGTGTGTGTGTGTGTGTGTGTGTGTGTGTGTGTGTGTGTAATCATGCTTGCCTGTAAGCTATCTGAATTGTGGGGAAGAAAAGGAGAAAAGAATAAATTAAAAACTGCATCGCAAAGAACAAAAGAATACACACAAGGAAGCAAAGAAAAGATTGGCTGCTCTGAGTATAATGTGTTTTATAATTTTCTGAAAATATTTCAGAGATATATTTCATAAATACAAATTTGTTGGTATTTATTTTAAGGCAATTAATTTTTCTTTCTATATTTTTATTTTTGCTTGAATTTTTTTTTATATTTAAATTTAAAAAGTTGATAAATTTTAAAATAATTTGAATGCTTAAAATAATGTGAAAACAACCAATTTTCAAGACATAAAAATCTGATCAAAATCATTGCTAATAATAATTCTGGAGCACTGGAGAGGATCATCTTTTTACATCTCCTTTAAGAAAGGCTATTTGGGATAGAGAAAGAAGCATACTTTTTCATATAGACAATATGCAAATTTGTTCTTCTCTTTTGTGGCTATGAACATTTGTTACAAAGCTATTTGAAATCAATTGGGTAAAATTCAATTGGTTAAGTGAGGAATAAGAGGAAATAAACTCTTGCAAATTTCAGGTTATCATAGAATTATGGTGTCTCAGAACTACAAGGTATGTTGGAGATTGGTTATAAAACAAAGAAAAAAAAAAAGAATCCCTGCTGTCACATACCTGAGAAATGATGAGATTTTTTCCGAAGATCTCCCAAGATTAAATACTCACTACTTATAAAAGCAACATTTTCTATTTTTATGGGGATATAATTTTTAAGAAGTATTTCCAAATGTTAAAATCACCTTTCTTTAATTTTCACTCACAGCTAATCATCAACAGCTTAGGTAACAATTAGAGTAAGTTTAATGAAACAAACAAATGATAATTCCATTTTCACAAGGTTGTTGCAAATGGAAGCAATTATATGTCTTCATTCTTTTTACATATGAACTCATCTGCATTGATAAATCCTCAGTTCTTCCTTAGCATATGGAGATCACTTCATTATAAGTCCTTTGGAATTGTATGAAGTTATTATGATGCTAAAATAGTTAATTCATAAACAGCTGATTATAATACAATGTTGATTATTTAGTTTTCAATATTCTCTTGGTTCTGATTACTTCACTTTACATCAATTTATGTAAGTCCTTCCAGATTGTTCTGAGAGCATCCTGCTTGTCATTTCTTAAAATACAATAGTATAATACATTTCTGCCATGTTTAATATATATTGGACTATTTGCCATCTAGAGGATGGGGGTGAGAAAATGGTGAAAAAAAAAGCTAGAACACAAGGTTTTACAGCAACTAATGTTGCAGAATTATCTATGCATATTATTTTGAAAAGTAAAAAGCTTTAATTATGAAAAAGAATAATTAAACAAAATAAGAAGTCATCATAATCACTTTTCTTCCCTTTGACAACAAAGCTGAAAAGCTCCCTTTGTGTAATCCTTCCCAAACTTCAAAATAGCATTGTTTCGACTTCCAGCCAAAATGGTGGCGTGGAGGCAGACAGCTGCTTGAGCTCCTCATTTTCTCTCAGAACTTACTTCATGACAAGCCTCAGACGTAATGCTTGACCGAGAAAGAAATCCACAAATAATCACCAAGAGAAGACATCCTTAAAAGTTGCCAGAAAGGTCTGTGTTTGCTTGGGGGAGGGTCAATCAGACTGGGCGCAGACTGAGGGCAGGCAAGCCAGAGTGAGACAGGCAACTCACACAGCTCAGAACAGAGGGGGAGGGGTACGATCTCTGCCGTTTCTGCAAAAAGATTTTTTCCCCCAGTGTGGATACTCCGTCTTGGCAACAAGCTAGGAGCAGCAGAGAGGGTGTAAACACCGGAGGTGAAAATTAAAACCCCAGAAAGCCAGCATCTCTCAGAACCTGGCCACCCCAACCCTCACCTGGACTGACTCAGCAAGTTCTCAGAGCCTCAGAGCCCAGACTCAGTACAGTCATTGCTGTTCTGTTAGTGGCTCTCTGCTGTCCTACACCCAGTCTGTAGAGGAAGCCCATTAATACCATCCAGCCCCATCCCCCCCAAAACAGACCTATTGTTTCTCTTGTCAATTTGTTTTCTTCTATTCCCACTCTGACAAAATGAACAAAAAATTCAAAAGGGCTCTAACCATTGATAGCTTTTATATGGAGAGAGGTCAGACTTCAAACATTGAGTAGACTAAAAACAGACTGTCCCCAGAAGAATCCCCTAAGGGGGATATGAGCTGCTTCTTAATACAAAAGAATCTCGTAGAGGAAATCAAAAAGGCTCTCACAAGAGAGCTGGAAGAGAAATGGGAAAAGAAAAGGGAAGCTTGGCAAGAGAGCCTGGAGAAGTCATCCCATGCATTCAAAGACAGAGGGATAAAGAAATCAAATCATTGAGAAACAAGATTAGTGAGCTGGAAAATGTAAACAACTCCAAGGAAAACAGGATTAGTGAGCTGGAAAAAGAAAACAGCTCTCTAAAAAATAAAATGGATAAAATGGAAAAAAAATTCCATAGAAGATAAAAACTCAATTGGACAATTACAAAGAGATATAAAAAAAGTGAGTGAAGAAAACACATCATTGAAAATTAGACTGGAACAAGTAGAAATGAATGACTCAAGGAGAAACCAAGAGGTAGTCAAGCAAAACCAGAGAAATGAAACAATTGAAAAGAATGTCAAGTACCTTTCTAGAAAGACAACAGACCTGGAAAACAGATCCAGGAGAGACAATTTGAGAATAATCAGACTCCCTTAAAAAAGTGAGGGAAAAAAAGAGCTTGGAAACTATGTTCGAGGAAATTATCAAAGAGAACTGCCCAGACGTTCTGGAAACACAGGGTAAAATAGACATTGAAAAAATTCATCGATCACCTACTGAAAGGGACCCTAAAATCAAAACGCCAAGAAATATAGTGGCCAAGTTTAAGAAGCATCAGACAAAGGAAAAGATATTGGAAGCTGCTAGAAAAAAGCAATTCGGATATGGAGGATCCACAATAAGGATAACCCAGGATCTAGCAGCATCCACATTAAAGGAACACAGGGCCTGGAACATGATATTCACAAAGGCTAAGGAACTTGGTATGCAGCCAAGAATAACTTACCCAGCAAGAATGAGCATCGTTTTCCAGGGAAGAAGATGGACATTTAACGAAATAAATGAATTTCATCTATTTTTGATGAAAAAACCAGACCTACATAAAAGGTTTGATCTTCAAATACAGAACTCAAGAGATTTCTAAAAAGGTAAAAAGAAATCTTGAGAACTATACTTCTTTTTTTTTTATCAGTATTCATATTTTAATAGGTTTACTTTTGCTGAACATTTTAATTACCTTAGTATTCCTTTTTTAAAAATTAATTAATTTTATTTTTTATTAATTTTTATATTTATAACATTTTTTGACAGTACATATGCATAGGTAATTTTTTTAACAACATTATCCCTTGTACTCCCTTCTGTTCCAAATTTTTCCTCTCCTTCCCTCCACCCCCTCCCCTAGATGGCAGGCATTCCCATACATATTAAATATCTTATAGTATATCCTAGGTACAATATATATGTGCAGAACCAAATTTTGTTGTTGCTATTGTTGCAAAGAAAGAATTGGATTCAGAATTACCTTTGTATTTCAATGGATTCACTATCTAGGATCTCTAAGAATTTAAAAAGCTTTAAAAATTTAAACGTTATTCAACAAATAACTATACTTCTGTCAAAAAATATGTAAAGAACATAAATACAATTTGTCTTAGAAACTAGAGGTAGAAAGGAAATTATATCATAAAAAAATGTAAAGTGGTGGTACTACATCTCATGAAGAGGCAAAGGTAACCTATTGTATCTGAGAGAAAGAAAGGAGGGAGATGAACATAGTGTGTATTAATACACATATTTGATTTATGGTGAAACTTCTTCCACTTCATTGAAAAGTGAAAGGGAAGGAGTAAACTAAGGGGCAGGGAATACAGAAAATTGGAGGAAAAGGGGTAAAATAAGGGGAGGAACTTTAAGGTGGGGGAGGGATCCTAAAAAGGGAGGGCTGTTCACAAATTTAATACTGGGTAGGGGGGTAAGAGGGAAGGAAAGGGGAAAAGCATAAGCAGGGGTTAGTAGGATGGCAAGCAATATAGAATTAGTCCTTCTAATCATAAATGTGAATGGGGCAAACTGCCTCATAAAGAGGAAGCAGTTAGCAGTTTGGATCATAAGTCAGAATCCTACTATGTGTTTTTTACAGGAAACACACCTGAAACAGGGTGAGACATTCAAACTAAAAGTAAAAGGGTGGAGCAGAATCTATTATGCTTCAGGCAAAACCAAAAAAGCAGGAGTAGCCATGCTCATCTCAGGTAAAGCAAAAACAAAAATTGATCTAATTAAAAGAGATAAGGAAGGGCATTATATCCTGCTAAAGGGGCTGCCTTCAGCATCAATAATGAAGCAGTATCAATATTAAACATATATGCACCAAGTGGTGCAGCATCTAAATTCTTCAAAGAGAAATTAAGAGAGCTGCAAGAGGAAATAGATAGCAAAACTATAATAGTGGGAGATCTCAACCTTGCACTCTCAGAATTAGATAAATCAAACCACAAAATAAATAAGAAAGAAGTCAAAGAGGTAAATAGAATATTAGAAAAGTTTGATATGATAGATCTTTGGCGAAAGCTAAATGGAGACAGAAAGGAGTATACTTTCATCTCAGCAGTTGATGGAACCTATACAAAAATTGATCATATACTAGGGCATAAAAACCTCAAAATCAAATGAAGTAAGGCAGAAATAGTAAATGCATCCTTTTCAGACCATAATGCAATCAAAATAACATTTAATAAAAAGCCAGGGGAAAATAAACCAAAAAATAATTGGAAACTAAATAATCTTCTACTAAAGAATGATTGGGTAAAACAGCAAATCATAGACATAATTCATAACTTCACCCAATAGAATGACAATAATGAGACATCATACCAAAATGTGTGGGATACAGCTAAAGCAGTAATAAGGGGAAGTTTTATATCTCTACAGGCCTACTTGCATAAAATAGAGAAAGACAGGGCCAACGAATTGGGTTTACAACTCAAATTGCTAGAAAAGGAACAAATTAAAAACCCCCAGACAAACACAAAACTTGAAATTCAAAAAATAAAAGGTGAAATTAATAAAATTGAACGTAAAAAAAAAATTGAATTAATTAATAAAACTAAGAGTTGGTTCTATGAGAAAACCAACAAAATAGACAAACCCTTAGTAAACCTTATTAAAGAAAGGAAAGAGAAAAAGCAAATTGTTAGTCTTGAAAATGAAAAGGGTGAACGCACCACTAATGAAGAGGAAATTAGAACAATAGATAGGAGCTACTTTGCTCAACTTTATGCCGATAAATTCGATAACTTAAATGAAATGGAAGAATACCTTCAAAAATATAGCTTGCCCAGATTAACAGAGGAAGAAGTAAGTAGTCTAAATAGTCCCATCTCAGAAAAAGAAATAGATCAAGCCATTAACCAACTTCCTAAGAAAAAGTCCCTAGGACCAGATGGATTTACAGGTGAATTCTACCAAACATTTAAAGAACAACTAACTCCAATGCTATGTAAACTGTTTGAAAAAATAGGGATTGAAGGAGTCCTACCAAATTCCTTCTATGACACAGACATGGTACTGATACCTAAACCAGGTAGATTGAAAACTGAGAAAGAAAACTATAGACCAATTTTATTAATGAATATTGATGCTAAAATCTTAAATAAGATATTAACAAATATATTTCAGAAAATCATCGCCAGGATAATACACTATGACCAAGTGGGATTTATACCAGGAATGCAGGGCTGGTTTAATATTAGGAAAACTATTAGTATAATTGACCATATTAATAATCAAATTAATAAAAACCATATGCTCATCTCAATAGATGCAGAAAAAGCATTTGATAAAATCCAACATCCATTCCTACTAAAAACGCTTGAGAGTATAGGAATAAATGGACTATTCCTTAAAATAATAAGGAGCATATATTTAAAACCTTCAGTAAACATCATATGTAATGGCGATAAACTAGAACCTTTCCCTGTAAGATCAGAAGTGAAACAAGGTTGCCCACTATAACCATTACTTTTCAATATAGTACTAGAAACTCTAGCCTCAGCAATAAGAGCCAAGAAAGAGATTCAAGGAATTAGAGTAGGAAATGAGGAAATCGAATTATCACTTTTCACAGATGACATGATGGTATACTTAGAGAACCCCAAAGACTCTGCTAAAAAGCTATTAGAAATAATTCAGAATTTGAGCAAAGTTGCAGGATACAAAATAAATCCACATCAATTCTCAGGATTTTTATACATTACCAACACAATCCATCAGCAAGAGATACAAAGAGAAATTCCATTCAAAATAATGGTTGATAGTATAAAATATTTGGGAATATATCTACCAATGGAGAGTCAGGAATTATATGAGCAAAATTAGAAAACACTTGCCACAAAAATAAAGTCAGATTTAAATAATTGGAAAGACATTCAGTGTTCTTGGATAGGCCGAGCGAATATAATTAAGATGACAATACTCCCTAAACTAATCTATTTATTTAGTGCTATAGCAATCAGACTTCCAAGAAACTATTTTAATAACCTAGAAAAAATAACAACAGAATTCATATGGAACAACAAAAGGTCAAGAATTTCAAGGGAAGTAATGAAAAAAAAATTAAGTGAAGGTGGTCTATTGGTACCTGATCTAGAACTGTATTATAAAGCAACAGTCACCAAAACCATTTGGTATTGGCTACGAAATAGACTAGTTGATCAGTGGAATAGGTTAGGTTCACAAGATAGTGAATAAAAATAGCAATCTAGTGTTTGACAAACCCAAACATCCCAAATTTTGGGATAAGAATTCATTATTTGACAAAAACTGCTGGGAAAACTGGAAATTAGTATGGCAGAAACTAGGCATGGAACTACATTTAACACCACATACTAAGATTAGATCAAAATGGGTCCAAGATGTAGGCATAAAGAACGAAATCATAAATAAATTGGAGGAACAGGGGATGGTTTACCTCTCAGACTTGTGGAGGAGGAAGGCGTTTGTATCCAAAGGAGAACTAGAGACCATTATGGATCACAAAATAGAACATTTTGATTACACCAAATTAAAAAGTTTCTGCACAAACAAAACTAATGCAAACAAGATTAGAAGGGAAGTAACAAATTGGGAAAACATTTTTACAGTTAAAGGTTCTGATAAAGGCCTCATCTCCAAAATATACAGCGAATTGACTTTTATTTATAAGAAATCAAGCCATTCTCCAATTGATAAATGGTCAAAGCATATGAACAGACAATTTTCAGATGATGAAATTAAAACTATTTCCACTCATATGAAAGAGTGTTCCAAATCACTATTGATCAGAGAAATGCAAATTAAAACAACTCTGAGATATCATTACACACCTGTCAGATTGGCTAAGATGACAGGAACAAATAAGGATCAATGTTGGAGGGGCTGTGGGAAAACTGGGACGCTGATGAATTGTTGGTGGAGTTGTGAAAGGATCCAACCATTCTGGAGAGCAATCTGGAATTATGCCCAAAAAGTTATCAAAAGGTGCATACCCTTTGACCCAGCCATACTACTACTGGGCTTATATCCCAAGGAAATACTAAAGAAGGGAAAGGGACCTGTATGTGCCAAAATGTTTGTGACAGCCCTTTTCATAGTGGCTAGAAGCTGGAAGATGAATCGATGTCCATCAATTGGAGTATGGTTGGGTAAATTATGGTATATGAATGTTATGGAATATTATTGTTCTATAAGAAATGACCAATAGAAGAAATACAGAGAGGCTTGGAGAGATTTACATCAACTGATGCTAAGTGAAACGAGCAGAACCAGAAGATCATTATACACTTCAACAATGATACTGTACGAGGATGTATTCTGATGGAAGTGGATATCTTCAACATAAAGAAGAGCTAATCCAATTCCAATTGATTAATGATGGATAGAATCATCTACATCCAGAAAAGGAACACTGGGAATTGAGTGTAAACTGTTATTTTTACCTTCTGAATCCAATTCTTCCTGTGCAACAAGTAATTTGGTTCTATACACATATATTGTATCTAGAATATATTGTAATATATTTAACATGTATAAGACTGCCTGCCGTCTTGGGGAGTGGGTTGGGGGAGGAAGGGAAAAAATCTGAACAGAAGTAAGTGCAAGGGATAATGTTGTAAAAAATTACCCATGCATATGTACTGTCAAAAAAAAGTTATAATTATAAAATAAAATAAAAATTAAATTAAAAAAAAATAGCATTGTTTCCAGCAATTACCTCCCCTTTTATCTGTCTGTTGGCATCCATCCATCTACCTAGCTAGCTAGTTGTCTATCTCTCTGTCTATTTCTCTCTTCCATTCTGAGAGCTTGAACTCATGCCTGTCTTCTCTGCCCTCTGAATCTCTCTGAATCTACCTGGCTGAGGCTTCTAGATTGTATGCAATGCACTGAGCATAAACTAATCATTATATAACTAGAAAACCATTATTTGTTGTAGGATTCAATCAATCATACTGAACTATGCTAAACTAGATGAGCATTGTATCCTCAATTCCACTTGGAAAGCATCCTTGTTTCAAGTTCAGAATCCTGGCCCATAACAACTTTGTTTTGTTTGAAGTTCTCCAATATCTCATTTTATACCATCATTTTCATATACATTATTTCCATCCTGGAACTAAAAGGTCCTTCCAAATAGACTTTTTCTCTATTCAGGCATCACTGAATTTGGGTTCCTAGGAACTGAATTCAAACCACATTTTGGGAATGAAATGAAGAAAGACCAACAAAGGAGATTATGCAATCTAAAAAGGAAAATCTAAAAAGGAAAAAAAAAAAAAACAATCTAAAAAGGAAATGGAATATAAGTGATCACTCACTTTGTGTTCCTTTTTCCACTATCAAATTAATCATATGTTAATTTGCGTTATTATTCCTTTAAATTAGATGCATTTCATCTTTATCAGATTGTTTGCTGTCTTGGGAAGGGGGGAGGTAGGAGAAGAACATAGTAAAAAAATTGGAATTAAAAATATTACATAATTGTTTTGAAAGCTATCTTTACCTGTAATTGGAAAAACAAAATATTATTGTATAAAAAATGAAAAATACTGTAACATACTATAAAAATCATATGTGTCCCAGGTCGGAGGCAAGATGGTGGAGAAGGCACATGCGACTTTCTAAGCTCCTCTGATGCCATCATGACTAATTGTTGAATTCGACCTCAAAAATAGTGCTTGGCTGGTGAAATTCATCAAGATTAAAGGTACAATGATTTACCAGTGAAAGATAATAATGAGGACCACCAGAGCAAATTTGTCCTGGGAGTTGGAACAGACCAACACAAGCAGGAAGATAGGAGAAACTGGCATCTGTTAGGATTACAAGGTGATAATTTAAATTGTCTAGACAGTTTTCTGGCTCAGAATTAGCAACTTTGGTTTGGACCTTTGAAGGGAGTTTACACCTTTAGACTTCTGAAATGGAGTTTACACATTTGAAGGAGTTTTCACCTTTAAAGGGAGCAAGTTCATTGGCTGTAGGAGTTCCCACAAGCCCATTCTCTGCAAGGATAAAAGAAGGCAACATTGAGTTTGAAGAGTCAGTCTAGACTGGGGCATTCAGGTGGGACAGCAGTCTGAAAGGAGCAGTCTAGACTGGAGAAGAACAAGACTTCCCGGGAGAACTTCAGGGAAGCTCGAGAAGATTCTGAGCCAGAATTCAGGAAGAAGAAGTTTCGAGATTCTACCTTCACTCTGTCTGGAGGCTCCAGAAGCCTCCCAAGAAACCTGCTCACAGAGGAAAAGATTATACAGAAAAGAAAAGTCCTCCCAGAGAAGGGTTATTATTTAGAGACGAACTATACAATTTGGTGCCCAACATTGGGCAAAGACTTTTGCTTATCCTGACTAAGACTTATTCTGACTTCAGAGGAGCTAGCCCGGCCTTGACAATTTGGCGCCCAAACAGGGACAGACATGATCCAGATCTCAGTGGAAAAGTCTCTCTAATCTGGAAATAACCATGAGTAACAAGGAAACTTTGTTTAAGAGTTAAAGTAGAATTTCAGTGAAATGGAGCAAATTTTTAGAAAACAATCTTCTGTTTCTGTTCAAGGAAAATTTTTAGAGAGCATCATCAAGGTTATGAAAAGCCAAGGACTGATTATAATGTTGGAGGAGATTACTGAACTTTTAAAAACTGTGCAGGTCATATGTCCTTGTTTTTCTCTGGAAAAAGAATTGGATATAAAGGAATGGAAATTATTAGGAGAAGAATTTTGTCAATACTATAACAAAAATGGACCTAACTCAATTTCCAAAGGTACACTTCAAACTTGCAATATAATTCAACTGGCTTTAGGAAATTATATCAGTTATAGAATAAGAAAAAAGAAAAAGGAGCAAAATGGGGAGGTGTCAACTAAAGTAGGTGAAAAGGATGAATCAGATAACAATGAAGTTAAGTACAATTCTGAGCAACAGGAGCATTTCCCATCTCCTCCCTCAATTAACCTTTCAGGGGTGGAGGAAGAAGGAGGAGGGGAAGAGACAGAAACATAAACAGAATCGCCTCTGAAACAGCCTATGACAAGATTAGAAAAAGCATTGATTAAGGCTAAGAGAGAGGGATAGGATGTAAGTGATTTTTTACATGCATATCCTGTGATTGAAGAGCAATTCACTTTTGAGCAATTAGTTGGTGAAGGTCAGTATGGAGGAAATGTAGCTATAGAAATAATGACCAGACATCTGGCTAAGGAAAATGCCAATGAGATTTGTAAAAGAATTATATGGGGACTAGACAAAGAGGAGATCATAAGACGCTGTGATACAGTGGGAACAAATACTTTTTTACACCCAGACGATGATGAACATGGAAAGACAGGGTCCCTCATAGCAAAGGACTTCTAGAGAAACTCATAGATGTTTTCAATGTGTAACAGTTGGACATCTAAGAGCTTAATGTAGATATGGGGATAGAGTGAGAAGATAGGCTGAGAGAAGACCTAAAACTCCATGTCCAAAATGTCACAAGGTCTTCCACTGGTCCTCCAAATGCAGATTGATCCAGGGAAATGAGAGGCCAACCCGAGTTCCAAGATATCAATCAAAAGATAGGTGGGGCATAATGGCAACTGAGGTTACACCAAAAGAGTCTTTAAAAGGTCAGAACTCTGATGTGATCTGCTCTCTATCCATATAGAAGCTATCAATGGTTAGAGCCCTTTTAAATGTTTTGTTCAATTTGTCAGAGCAGAATCAAAGAAAACCAATTGACAAGAAAAACAATTGGTCTGCTTGGGGTGGGGGGATGGAACTGGATGGTGTTATTGAGTTTCCTCTACAGACTGAGGGAGATAACAGCGAGGCACTAACAGGACAGCAATGGCTGCACTGCATCTGCGCTCTGAGACTCTGAGGCTTTAAGAACACACTGAGTCACTCCAGGTGGGGTTTAGATAGCCAAGTCCAGAGAGACACTAGCTTTCATAGGGTTTTATTCTTTACTGCTGGTGTTTAAACCTTCTCTGCTGATCTTGGCTTGCTGCCAAGACAGAATATCCACACTAGGGTAAATGTTGTTCCACCAAAACAGCAGAGATCACACCCCTCCCTCCTCCAGTCTGAGCAGTGTGAGCTGCCTGCCTGCCTCGCTCTTCCTATTTCCCCTCAGTCTGTGCCCAGTCTGGTCTTCCCCTCCACCAAGGAAACACAGACCTCTTCTAGCGAATTTCAAGGATGCCTTCTGTTGGTAATTATTTGAGAGTTTTTTTTTTTTTTTTTTTTTTTTTTTTTTTTTTTTTTTTTTTCTGGTCAAGCATTCATTTCGACATGAAATAAATTTTGAGAGAAAATGTGGAGTTCAAGCAGCTGTGTGCCTCCTCTCTGACATCTTGGCCAGAATTCCAAAGCAGTTTTTTATGTTTTTAGAAATTAGGCTTTTTTCAGAAATATGGGGCTGTAAAGATTTTTTCCCCAATTTTTTACTTCCATTTTAATCTTGTTTCTATGGGCTTTCTTTGTGTAAAAACTTTTTAATGTAATTAAAGTTGTCCATTTTGCATTTCATAATTTCTCTGGTTCCTCCCTTCTTCAAACAATTTTCTCCTATTTTATGCCTTTATTGAGATTATCAGGTGATTTCTATTTATTTTGTTATTGATATGGTCAATGGTGGTAATAACTTTCCTGATATTGAACCAGGCCTTTATTTCTGTTATAAAACCCACTTGGTCATAGTGTATTATCTTGCTGATATTTAATCTTTGCTAATATTTTATTTAAATTTTTCCATCACTATACATTAGGGAAATTGGTCTGTAATTTTGGTTATCTGTTTGGCTCTTTCTGGTTTAGCTATATTTGTGCCATAAAATTTGACACTACATTTTATTTACCTATTTTTCTAAATAATTTATATACTATTGGGATTAAGTGTTATTTAAATGTTTGGTAGAATTCACTTGTGAATTCATGTGGTTATGGAGATTTATTCTTAGGAAGTTCATTAATGGCTTGTTCAATTTATTTCTCTAAATTGGGGATCATTTAAATAATTTTCCCTTTTCTTTTTATCTGGACAATTTATATTTGTGTAAATATTCATCCACTCCAGTTAAATTGTCAGATTTACTCTCATAAAGTGGGACAAAATAGCTCCTAATTATTGCTTTAATTTCTTTTCCACTGAAGATAAATTCACCCTTTTCATTTTTAGTGGTGGTTATTTGTTCTGCTCTTTCCTTTTTCTAATCAAATTAACTCAAGATTTATCTATTTTGTTGTTTTTCTCTTAAAAACAACACTTAGTTTTATTCATTCATTTAATAATATGTTTAGTTTCAATTTTATTAATCTCCCTTTTAAGTTTCAGAATTTCAAATTTGTTATTCCATTGAGGGTACTTAATTTGTTTTTATTCTACTTTTAAAAATTTTTGAGCAAGTCATTGATCTTCTCTTTCTCTTTTATATTAATATAGCTACTTAGAGATATAAAATTTCCCCTAAGAACTGCTTTAGTTGCATCCTCTCGGTTTTGGAATGTTGTTTTATTATTGTCATTCTTTTGAATGAAATCATGGATTGCTTCTGTGATTTGTTATTTGACCCATTATTTTTGAAGATTAGATTATTTAATTTCCAATTAGTTTTTGTTCTATCTTTCCCTTGTCTTTTATTAAATATAATTTTATTTCATTGTGATCTGAAAAATAAGCATTTATTTTTTTTTCCTTTTTTCATTTGATTCTGATGCTTTTATGACCTAATACTTCATCAGTTTTTGTGTAGGTACCATGTATTGCTGAGAAAGTATTGTGTTTTTTCTGTCTCTATTCCTTTTTTCTCAGAAGACAATCATATTTAGATTTCCCATTATCCTATGAACCTTTCTACTTTGTGTTTGTGTGTGTGTGTTTAACTTTTTTTTTCTTCTAATTTTAAGAGGAATGTTGAAGTCCCTCCTTAATATAGCTTTGCTTACATATAACTAGCTTAATATAGGATCCAGGGAATAGTATACTCTACCACTTGGTGCATATACATTTGATATCTTTATTACTTCATTGTTTATAGCATTCTTTATCAACTTGTACTTGTTAAAATCACTTTTAGTTAGCTCAACTTTTGCTTTTGCTTTATCTGAGATCAGAATTGCTACCCCTGCTTTTTTGCTTTAACTGAAACATAATAAAATTATTTTCCAACCTTTTACCTTTATTCTATATATGCCTTTATGTCAAACGTGTTTCTTGTAAACATCATAGTGTAGGATTTTGTTTTCTAATATAATTTGCTATTAGCTTCTGCTTTATGGGAGAGTTGCACCCATTCACATTCACAGTTATGACTACCAATTCTGTATTTGTCTTGGTCATATCTTTCTTCCTTATATCTACTTTTGTTCTCTCTTTCCACAGTATTACTAGTAGTGTTTCTAATGTCCTCCACCCACTACCTCATTTTCTATCATCCTCCAACACTTCTCTTACTTTTTTTCTAGTGTTTCTACTCTCCTTCAACCCAGTCCCTCCCTTTACTTTCCTCATTCTCTTCATATTTCTTTATATGATTAGATAAATTTCTATACCAACTGAATGATTTAATTTATTTCCTTTTAGAGCCAAAACTAATGAGATCAAGGTTCAGAAGATGCCCATTTACCATTCTGTTTCCCTCTATTGTAATAAATCTTTTGTACCTATTCGTGTTATCAAATTTGTCCTATTATACCTTAATTTTCCTCTTCTTCCAGTATAGTTCTTTTTCTAAACCTTAATATCTTTTTCTTTAATATCAAAATCATAATCCATTTAGGACAACAACCACCATTGGTGTAATGCCCTCCTCTGTCTACCTCAGTAACAGATACAGTTCTCAAGAGTTATAAATAGAATTTTCCATGTAGGGATGTAAACAGTTTAACCACTTAGATACATATTTCCCCCCATTTAATTTATCATGGCTTTTTTAATTCCTGTGTTTGTAGACTAAATTTTCTATCTTGTTTTTTTTTTTTTTTCAAAATAAAGGATTAAAAGTATTTTACTTCAATGAAAATCTGTAACCTCCCCCAAAAGATGGTTTTAAGTTTTGCTGGGTAGTTAATTCTTGATTATTACCTCAGGGCCTTTGTTCTCTGGTATATGGAATTCTAGGCCTCCAGTTCTTTACTGCAGACACTATCAAATCTTGGATGTTTCTGACTGTTTCTCCTTAATATTAGAATTGTTTTTGTGTGTCAGTTTGCTGAATTTTTTCTTGAAATTGTAGTTTTGGCATTTTGTAACAATTTTCCTTGGGATTTTCCATGTGTGATCTTTTTTCTGCAGGTGATTAATTAGATTCTTTCAACAATTGTTTCCTTCCCTAAGTCTAGGATATTAGGCCAGTTTTCCTTGATGATCTCTTGAAAAATGCTATACAGGCTCTTTTTTGGGTCATGGCCTTCAGGGAGACCAATATTTTTCTTTAGTCAATTTCTTTTAATCTTTTTTTATTATTTGTTTATCATTATTATTATTATTATTATTATTATTATTATTATTATTATTATTATAGCTTTTATTTACAAAACTTATGCATGGGTAATTTTTCAAAACTGACCCTTGTAAAATCTTCTTTTCCAACTTTTCCCCTTCTTCCCACCACACTGTCCCCAGATGGTCGGTAGTTCAATACATGTTAAATATATTAAAGTATTTATTAAATCCAATATGTTCTTACATATTTATACAGTTATCTTGTTGAACAAGGAAGATCAGATCTAGAAACAAAGAAAAAAAAACCCTGAGAAGGAAATCAAGAATGCAAACAAACAATAACAGAAAAACTAAAAATGCTATGTTGTGGTTCACACTCATTTCCAATAGTTCTCTCCCTGGGTATAGCTGATTATCTTCATTACTGAAGAATTAGAACTGGTTTGAATCAATTCACATCCATCATAATTGAGTTCATCATCATATAAACTTGTAGTTGCCGAGTGTAAGGATCTCCTGATTCTGCTTATTTCATTTAGCACCAATTAATGTACCTATCTACAAGCCTCTCTGAAATTATCGTGTGCATCATTTCTTATAGAACAATAATTTTACATAACATTGATTTTTTAAATTTTATTTATAAATTTTTGACAGTATATATGTATGAGTATGTATATATATATATTTTTATAACATTATCCCTTGTATTCATTTTTTCCAAATTATCCCCTCTCTCCCTCTACTCCCTTCCCTAGATGACAGGAAATCCCATATATTTTACATGTGTTACAATATAACCTAGATATAATATATGTGTGTAAATCCCATTTTCTTGTTGCACATTAATATTAGATTCCGAAGGTATAAGTAACCAGGGTAGATAGATAGTAGTGCTAAAAATTTACATTCACTTCCCAGTGTTCCTTCTCTGAGTGTAGTTGTTTCTCTCCATCACTGATCAACTGGAAGTGAGATGGATCTTCTTTATGTTGAAGATATCCACTTCCATCAGAATACATCTTCATACAACATTGAAGGGTACAGCAATCTTCTGGTTCTATTCATTTCACTCAGCATCAGTTGAAGTAAGTCTCTAAAAGCCTCTCTGTATTCCTCCTTCTGGTCATTTCTAACAGAACAATAATATTCCATAACCTTCATATACCATATATTACCCAACCATTTCCCAAGTGATGGACATCCATTCATCTTCCAGTTTCTAGCCACTAAAAAAAAAGAGCTGCCACAATCATTTTGGCACATACAGATCCCTTTACCCTCCTCAATATTTCTTTGGGATATAAGCCCAGGGTATGCACATTTTGATAACTTTTTGGGCATAATTCCAGATTGCTCTCTAGAATGGTGGGATTCTTTCACAACTCCACCAACAATGCATCAGTGTCCCAGTTTTCCCACAGCCCCTCCAACATTCATCCTTATTTGTTCCTGTCATCTTAGCCAATCTGACAGGTGTGTAATGATATCTCAGAGTTGTCTTAATTTGCATTTCTCTGATCAGTAGTGATTTGGAACACTCTTTCATATGAGTGGAAATAGTTTCAATTTTATCATCTGAAAATTGTCTGTTCATATCCTTGACCATTTATCAACTGGAGAATGGCTTGATTTCTTATAAATTAAAGTCAATTCAATGTATATTTTGGAGATGAGGCCTTTATCAAAATCTTTAACTGTAAAAATGTTTTCCCAATTTTTACTTCCCTTCTAATCTTGTTTGCATTAGTATTGTTTGTGCAGAAACTTTTTAATTTGGTGTAATCAAAATGTTCTATTTTGTGATCCATAATGGTCTCTAGTTCTCCTTTGGACACAAATTCCTTCCTCTTCCAAAAGTCTGAGAGGTAGACTATCCCATGTTCCTCGAATTTATTTATGATTTCGTTCTTTATGCCTAAATTTTGGACCCATTTTGATCTTATCTTAGTATGTGGTGTTAAATGTGGGTCCATGCCTAGTTTCTGCCATACTAATTTCCAGTTCTCCCAGCAGTTTTTGTCAAATAATGAATTCTTATCCCAGAAGTTGGGATCTTTGGGTTTGTGAAACACTAGATTGCTATTTTTTTTATTTTTTATTTTATTTTATAATTATAACTTTTTTTTGACAGTACATATGCATGGGTAATTTTTTACAACATTATCCCTTGCACTTACTTCTATTCAGATTTTTTCCCTTCCTCCCTCAACCCCCTCCCCCAGATGGCAAGCAGTCTTATATATGTTAAATATATTACAGTATATTCTAGATACAATATATGTGTGTAGAACCAAATTTCTTGTTGCACAGGAAGAATTGGATTCAGAAGGTAAAAATAACAGTTTACACTCATTTCCCAGTGTTCCTTTTCTGGATGTAGCTGAGTCTGTCCATCATTAATCAATTGGAATTGGATTAGCTCTTCTCTATGTTGAAGAAATCCACTTGCATCAGCATACATCCTCATACAGTATCATTGTAGAAGTGTATAATGATCTTCTGGTTCTGCTCGTTTCACTCAGCATCAGTTAATGTAAGTCTCTCCAAGTCTCTCTGTATTTCTCCTGTTGGTCATTTCTTATAGAACAATAATATTCCATAATATTCATATACCATAGTTTACCCAACCATTCTCCAATTGATGGACATCCATTCATCTTCCAGCTTCTAGCCACTATGAAAAGGGCTGCCACAAACATTTTGGCACATAAAGGTCCCTTTCCCTTCTTTAGTAGTTCCTTGGGGTATAAGCCCAGTAGTAGTATGGCTGGGTCAAAGGATATGCACATTTTGATAGCTTTTTGGGCATAATTCCAGATTGCTCTCCAGAATGGTTGGATTCTTTCACAACTCCACCAACAATGCATCAGTGTCCCAGTTTTCCCACAGCCCCTCCAACATTCATCGTTATTTGTTCCTGTCACCTTAGCCAATCTGACAGGTGTGTAATGATATCACAGAGTTGTCTTAATTTGCATTTCTCTGATCAATATTAATTTGGAACACTCTTTCATAAAAGTGGAAATAGTTTTAATTTCATCATCTGAAAATTGTCTGTTCATATCCTTTGACCATTTATCAATTGGAGAATGGCTTGATTTCTTATAAATAAAAGTCAATTCTCTGTATATTTTGGAGATGAGGCCTTTATCAGAACCTTTAACTGTAAAAATGTTTTCCCAATTTGTTACTTCCCTTCTAATCTTGTTTGCATTAGTTTTGTTTGTGCAGAAACTTTTTAATTTGGTGTAATCAAAATTTTCTATTTTGTGACCCATAATGGTCTCTAGTTCTCCCTTGGACACAAACTCCTTCCTCCTCCACAAGTCTGAGAGGGAAACCATCCCATGTTCCTCCAATTTATTTATGATTTCGTTCTTTATGCCTACATCTTGGACCCATTTTGATCTAATCTTAGTATGTGGTGTTAAATGTAGTTCCATGCCTAGTTTCTGCCATACTAATTTCCAGTTTTCCCAGCAGTTTTTGTTAAATAATGAATTCTTATCCCAAAATTTGGGATCTTTGGGTTTGTCAAACACTAGATTGATATTTTTATTCACTATCTTGCCCTGTGAACCTAACCTATGCCACTGATCAACTAGTCTATTTCTTAGCCAATACCAAATGGTTTTGGTGACTGTTGCTTTATAATATAGCTTTAATACACTTAAACCACCTTACTCTGACTTTTTTTTCATTAGTTCCCTTGCAATTCTCAACCTTTTATTCTTTAATATGAATTCTGTTGTTATTTTTTCTAGGTTATTAAAATAGTTTCTTGGGAGTCTGATTGCTATAGCACTAAATAAATAGATTAGTTTGGGGAGTAGTGTCATCTTTATTATATTCGCTCGGCCTATCCAAGAACACTGAATGTCTTTCCAATTATTTAAATCTGACTTTATTTTTGTGGCAAGTGTTTTGTAATTTTGCTCATATAATTCCTGACTCTCCTTTGGTAAATATATTCCCAAATATTTTATACTATCGGCTGTTATTTTGAATGGAATTTCTCTTTGTATCTCTTGCTGTTGGATTGTGTTGGTAATGTATAAAAATCCTGAGGATTGATGTGGATTTATTTTGTATCCTGCAACTGTGCTCAAATTCTGAATTATTTCTAATAGCTTTTTAGCAGAGTCTTTGGGGTTCTCTAAGTATACCATCATGTCATCTGCAAAAAGTAATAATTCGATTTCCTCATTTCCTACTCTAATTCCTTGAATCTCTTTCTTGGCTCTTATTGCTGAAGCTAGAGTTTCTAGTACTATATTGAAAAGTAATGGTGATAGTGGGCAACCTTGTTTCACTTCTGATCTTACAGGGAAAGGTTCTAGTTTATCGCCATTACATATGATGTTTACTGAAGGTTTTAAATATATGCTCCTTATTATTTTAAGGAATAGTCCATTTATTCCTATACTCTCAAGCGTTTTTAGTAGGAATGGATGTTGGATTTTATCAAATGCTGTTTCTGCATCTATTGAGATGATCATATGATTTTTATTAATTTGATTATTAATATGGTCAATTATACTAATAGTTTTCCTAATATTAAACCAGCCCTGCATTCCTGGTATAAATCCCACTTGGTCATAGTGTATTATCCTGGCGATGATTTTCTGGTCTATTTGCTAATACCTTATTTAAGATTTAGCACCGATATTCATTAAGAAAATTGGTCTATAGTTTTCTTTCTCAGTTTTCAATCTACCTGGTTTAGGTATCAGTACCATGTCTGTGTCATAGAAGGAATTTGGTAGGACTCCTTCAATCCCTATTTTTTCAAATAGTTTACATAGCATTGGAGTTAGTTGTTCTTTAAATGTTTGGTAGAATTCACCTGTAAATCCATCTGGTCCTGGGGACTTTTTCTTAGGAAGTTGGTTAATAACTTGGTCTATTTTTTTTCTGAGATGGGACTATTTAGACTACTTACTTCTTCCTCTATTAATCTGGGCAAGCTATATTTTTGAAGGTATTCTTCCATTTCATTTAAGTTATCGAATTTATTGGCATAAAATTGAGCTAAGTAGGTCCTAACTATTATTCTAATTTCCTCTTCATTAGTGGTGAGTTCACCCTTTTCATTTTCAAGACTATCAATCTGCTTTTTCTCTTTCCTTTTTTTAATCAGGTTTACTAAGGGTTTGTCTATTTTGTTGGTTTTTTCATAAAACCAACTCTTAGTTTTATTAATTAATTCAATAGTTTTTTTTTTTTTTTTTTAACTTTCAATTTTATTGATCTCACCTTTTATTTTTTGAATTTCAAGTTTCGTTTTTATCTGGGGGGTTTTAATTTGTTCCTTTTCTAGCAATTTGAGTTGTAAGCCCAATTCTTTGGCCCTCTCTTTCTCTATTTTATGCAAGTAGGCCTGTAGAGATATAAAACTTCCCCTTATTACTGCTTTGGCTGTATCCCACACATTTTGGTATGATGTCTCATTATTGTCATTTTCTTGGGTGAAGTTATTAATTATATCTATGATTTGCTGTTTTACCCAATCATTC
Organism: Sminthopsis crassicaudata; assembly: GCF_048593235.1. Classification (NCBI taxonomy): domain Eukaryota; kingdom Metazoa; phylum Chordata; class Mammalia; order Dasyuromorphia; family Dasyuridae; genus Sminthopsis; species Sminthopsis crassicaudata. The sequence goes on from NC_133617.1 coordinate 126,967,290, forward strand.
TTTAGTAGAAGATTATTTAGTTTCCAATTATTTTTTGGTTTATTTTCCCCTGGCTTTTTATTAAATGTTATTTTGATTGCATTATGGTCTGAAAAGGATGCATTTACTATTTCTGCCTTACTGCATTTGATTTTGAGGTTTTTATGCCCTAGTATATGATCAATTTTTGTATAGGTTCCATGAACTGCTGAGATGAAAGTGTATTCCTTTCTGTCTCCATTTAGCTTTCGCCAAAGATCTATCATATCAAACTTTTCTAGTATTCTATTTACCTCTTTGACTTCTTTCTTATTTATTTTGTGGTTTGATTTATCTAATTCTGAGAGTGCAAGGTTGAGATCTCCCACTATTATAGTTTTGCTATCTATTTCCTCTTGCAGCTCTCTTAATTTCTCTTTGAAGAATTTAGATGCTGCACCACTTGGTGCATATATGTTTAATATTTATACTGCTTCATTATTGATGCTGCCCTTTAGCAGGATATAATGCCCTTCCTTATCTCTTTTAATTAGAACAGTTTTTGTTTTTGCTTGATCTGAGATGAGGATGGCTACTCCTGCTTTTTTGGTTTTGCCTGAAGCATAATAGATTCTGCTCCACCTTTTACTTTTAGTTTGAATGTCTCACCCTGTTTCAGGTGTGTTTCCTGTAAACAACATATAGTAGGATTCTGACTTTTAATCCAGTCTGCTAACTGCTTCCTCTTTATGAGGCAGTTTGCCCCATTCACATTTATGGTTAGAAGGACTAATTCTATATTGCTTGCCATCCTATTAACCCCTGCTTATGCTTTTCCCCTTTCCTTCCCTTTTAGCCCACTACCCAGTATTAAACTGGTGAACACCACTTGCTTTTCACAGCCCTCCCTTTTTAGTATCCCTCCCTCACCTTAAAGTTACTCCCCTTATTTTACCCCTTTTCCTCAAAATTTCTGTATTCCCTTCCCCTTTACTTACTCCTTCCCTCTCACTTTTCAATGAAGTGGAAGAAGTTTCACCATAAATAGAATATGTCTATTGATACACACTATGTTTATCTCCCTCCTTTCTTTCTCTCAGATATAATAGGTTACCTTTGTCTCTTCATGAGATGTAGTACCACCACTTTTCCCTTTTTTATGATAAAATTTCTTTCCACTTCTAATTTCCAGGACAAATTATACATACGTATAGGTCTCAAGATTTCTTTTTACCTTTTTAGAAATCTCTTAAGTTCTGTATTTGAAGATCAAATATTTTATGTAGGTCTGGTTTTTTCATTAAGAATAGATGGAATTCATTTATTTCATTAAATGTGCATCTTCTGCCCTGGAAAATGATGCTCATTTTTCCTGGGTAAGTTATTCTTGGCTTACCAAGTGCCTTAGCCTTTTGGAATATCATATTCCAGGCCCTTCGTTCTTTTATTGTAGACACTGCTAGATCCTGGGTTATCCTTATTGTGGATCCTCCATATCTGATTTGCTTTTTTCTAGCAGCTTCCAGTATTTTATCCTTTATTTGATGGTCCTTGAACTTGGCCACTATATTTCTTGGCGTTTTGATTTTAAGATCCCTTTCAGTAGGTGATCAATGAATTTTTTCAATGTCTATTTTACCCTCTGTTTCCAAAACGTCTGGGCAGTTCTCTTTGATAATTTCCTCAAAAATAGTGTCCAAGCTCTTTTTTTCCTCACATTTTTTAGGGAGTCTGATTATTCTCAAATTGTCTCTCCTGGATCTGTTTTCCAGGTCTGTTGTCTTTCTAATAAGGTACTTGACATTCTTTTCAATTGTTTCATTTCTCTGATTTTGCTTGACTACCTCTTGGTTTCTCCTTGAGTCATTCATTTCTACTTGTTCGAGTCTAATTTTCAATGATGTATTTTCTTCACTCACATTTTTATATCTTTTTGTAATTTTCCAATTGAATTTTTATCTTCTATGGAAGTTTTTTCCATTTTATCCATTTTATTTTTTAGAGCTGTTTTCTTTTTCCAGCTCACTAATCCTGTTTTCCTTGGAGTTGTTTTTTACCTTTTCCAGCTCACTAATCTTGTTTCTCAATGATTTGATTTCTTTATCCACTCTGTCTTTAAATGCATGGGATGACTTCTCCAGGCTCTCTTGCCAAGCTTCCCATTTCTCTTCCAGCTCTCTTGTGAGAGCCTTTTTGATTTCCTCTATGGGATTCCTTTGTATTAAGAAGCAGCTCATATCCCCCTTACGGGATTCCTCTGGGGACAGTCTGTTTTTTGTCTCCTCAGTGTTTGAAGACTGTTCTCTCTCCATACAGAAGCTGTCAATGGTTAGAGCCCTTTTGAATTTTTTGTTAATTTTTCAGAGTGGGAATAGAAGAAAACAAATTGACAAGAAAAACAATTGGTCTGTTTTTGGGACGATGGGGCTGGATGGTATTAATGGGCTTCCTCCACAGACTGGGGGAGAGCGTAGCAGCGAGACACTAACAGGACAGAGATGGCTGCGCTGAGTCTGCCCTGTGAGGCTCTGAGAATGCTCTGAGGCTCTGAGAAGGCACTGAGTCACTCCAAGTAGCGGTTGGGGGTAACAGGATTCTGAGAGACACTAGCTTTCTGGGGTTTTAATCTTCACCTCTGGTGTTTACACCCTCTCTGCTGATCCTGGCTTGCTGCCAAGACAGAGTATCCACACTGGGGTAAAATCCTTTACTAGAAATGGCAGATATGGTACCCCTCCCCCTCTGTTCTGAGCTGTGTGAGCTGTCTGTCTTGCTCTGGCTTGCCTCCCAGTCTGCGCCCAGTCTGATTGACCCTCCCCCACCCCAGCAAACACAGACCTTTTCTGGCGAATTTCAAGGATGTCATCTCTTGGTGATTATTTATGGGTTTCTTTCTTGGTCAAGCATTAACTCTGAGGCTTGTGATGAAGTAAGTTCTGAGAGAAAACAAGGAGCTCAAGCAGCTGTCTGCCTCCATGCAGCCATTTTGGCTGAAAGTCCTTTAGCCAAATTCTAATACTCCCAGATTAAAGAGAGTAAATTTAAACAAAAGAGAAAAAAAAATTAAATAAAGGCACAGTCAAAAATCACAGAAATTTAGCAGGTTCTATGATAGAGGAGTTTGGTATTTGAGAGGTCAAAGGATCTTGTGCAGTAACCAAGAATGTCCTACAAGGCACAAGAATATGTGTATGTCTTTGTGTGTGTGTACAACATATATACATATATATATGTAGGATTCATTCAATGAAACAGAGGGATTTCAAGCATTCCTAATAAAAAAGATCAAACCTAAATGGGAGTTTTGACTTTCAAATGCAAAACCCAAGGGAACCATATAAAGATTAGCAGATAAGAAAAGTAATTTTAAAAAAATCACTTACATTCCTGTATTGGAAGGTGATAATTTTAACATCTTCTTAACTTTCTCATTATCAGGGAAGTTAGAATAACCATTTGTAGACTGAGGACACATGGTTGAGTTAAATGTGGTAAGATAATACCTTAAAAATTAAATTAGAAGGTGAGAAATCTATCTATCTGTCTGTCTGTCTGTCTATCTATCTCTATCTCTATACATATATACCTCCCAATTCATATATGTGTGTGGATAATTTTCTCAGATAAAAGATGCTTGAAATTTTTTTTTAACACTGAAGAAGGAAATGGGGGAGATATAGAACATAACTTGAACCTTATTCTCAATATAATTTGTTCAAAGAGAAAGTAACAAACACACACACTTATTTGGGAATACAAATCAATATTATCCTATAGTGCGGTGCTAGTTAAAGAGGAGGAAATAAGATGGTGGAAAATATAGATAGTTATCACTATTGTAAAAATAAATATAGCTTGTTTATCTAACAAAGACTTCATTTCTCAAATATATAGTTAACTGGGCCATTTTTTTTTAATAGGAGCCATTTCTCAATTGGTAAAATGTGAAAGAATATAGACCAATTACTTTCACATGTTGTAATCAAAGTTATCTATAGTCATATAAAAATGTTCTAAGTGGCTATTGATTAGAGAAATGCAAATTAAAACAACTCTGAGATATCACCCTGCTAAAAATAAATTGGTTTATTTAACAACAAATTGGAAAAATTACAACACTAATGCACTTTTGGTAGAATTGTGAATTAATATAACTATATTGAAGAACAATGTGGAACTATGTTCGAAGTGCCACAAAACTGTACATACTCTCTGACATAGCAGTATATATACTAGTTTTATATCTTAGGAATATAAAAAAGGAAAATGATCTTTTGCACACAAAAAATATAATAGCAGCTTTTATAGTGATGACAAAGAATTAGATATTGAGAATTGGACATATTCAATAGGGATACATATTTTTATTTTTAAAAATTATTTTAATTTTAATTGATTAATCAATTTAATCAATTTTTACAAAAAATTTATGCATAGGTAATTTATCAGAATTGATAATTGTAAAAACTTTTGTTTCAATTTTTCCCCTTCTTCCCTGCATCCCTTCCCCCAGGTGGCAGGTTAACCGATACATGTTAAATATGTTAAAGTATAAGTTAAATGCAATATATGTATAAATGTCCAAACAATTATTTTGCTGTTCAAAAAAAAATAGGACTTGAAACAATGTGCCATTACCCTGTGAAGGAAATCAAAAATGTAAGCAGACAAAAATAGAGGGATTGAGAATTCTATGTAGTGGTTTATAGTCAACTTCTACAGTTTTTTCACTGGGTGTAGCTTGTTCAGTTCATTACTGCTGTATTGGAACTGATTTGGTTCATCTTATTGTTGAAGAGAACCTCGTCCATCAGAATCAATAATTCTCCCTTTTCATTTTTGAAAATAACAATTTCATTTTCCACTTTCCTTTTTCTAACCAAATTAACTGAAGGTTTATTTCTTTTGTTGTCATTTTCACAAAACCAAGTCTTAGTTTTATTTATTAATTGAATAGTTTTTTTTTTGTTTTTTAATTTAAATTTTGTTGATATCTCTTTATTGGTATTTGATTATGGAGTTTTAATTTGTTCTTTTTCTTGCTTTTTTAATTGCAAGCTCAACTTAATGATCTTCTTGTTTTCTATTTTATGCAATTAAGCATATAGAAATATAAAAATTTTCCTTTTTACCACTTTGGTTGCACTCTATAAATTTTGGTATGTTCTATCATTATTGTAATTCTTTTGCATGAAATTATTGATTATGTTTATGATTTTCTGTTTCATCCATTCATCCTTTAGGATAAGATTATTTAGTTTCAAAATTATTTTTGTTTATTTTTCCCTGGCCCTTTATTGAATGCAATTTTTATTGCATCGTGATGTGAAAAAAATACATTTGCTATTCCTGCCTTTCTGCATTTGATTTTGAAGTCTTTATGTCCTAATATATAGTCAATTTTTGTATAGGTTCCATGAACTGCTAAGAAGAAAGTGTGCTCCTTTCTGTCTCCATTTAGCTTTTGTCAAAGGTCTATCATATCAAACTTTTCTAGTATTTTATTTACCTCTTTGACTTCTTTTTTATTTATTTTGTGGTTTGATTTCTCTAGTTCTGAGTGAGCAAGGTTGAGATCTCCCACTATTATAGTATTGCTGTCTATCTCTTCTTGCAACTCTCTTAATGTCTTCTTTTGGCATTTAGATGTTACACTACTTAGTGCATATATTCTTAATATTGATAATGCTTCATTATCTTTGGTACCCTTTAGCATGATAATGTTTATTTTTCCTTATCTTTTAATTAGATCTTTTTTTGCTTTTCCTTGATCTAAGTAGAAGGTGGTTAGCTCTGCTTTTTTTTTTTTTTTTTTTTTTTTTTTTTTAATTTTTTTACTTCACCTGAAGCATGATATATTCTTCTCCATCATTTTACCTTTACTCTGTAGGTATTGTTTTGCTTTCTGGTTTTTAATCCAGTGTGCTATCCACTTATGTTTTATGGAATATTCCAACCAATTCATATTTAAAGTTAAAACTACTAATTCAGTATTTCCTGCCATCTTATACACCTCACATACTTTTCTCTTTCTTTTTCCACTTTTCCTACTCCCCAGTCTTTTTTTTTTTTTATGAGCACTACTTGCCTCAAGCAGTTCTCCCCCTTTAGAGACCCTTTTCCTTTCTTATACCTTTCCCCTAGTATTTCCCTTTTCCCTTCTATTTATTCTACTCCTTTCCTTTTCCCCTTTCTCCTACCACTTTTCCATAAAATGAGAGATGTGTCTTGTTGAAACCAAATATATCTAATATTCTTTCTTTAGTATAAATCTGATGAGAGTAAGATTCATACAATATTTGTCACTCTCCCTTCTTTCCCTCAATTATAATATGTTTTCTTTGCCTCTTTCTGAGATGTAATTTCCCTTATTTTACCTCCACTTTTCCTTTTTTTTTTGTTATAATCCTCTTTCCATCTCTAGGTTTTTTTTTATATTATAACAGTAAAATCAGATTATGCATGTACTCAATGTATATCCATAACAGAAATACAGTTCTCAAGATTATTTTTTCTTTTTATGTTTTTTATCCTTTTCTTGAGTTATATATTTGGAGGTCAAATGTTTGGTTTAGCTCTGGTTTTTCATCAAAAACAAATGGAATGAGTTTCATTGAATTTCGATCCTCTTCCCTGAAAGAAAATTCTCAGTTTAGCAGGGTAATTTATTCTTAGCTATATTCCAATTTTTTTTGCACCTTTCCTTTAAAGTTAAAGCTGTTAGATGTTGCATAATTCTTAAGATGGCACTTCTGTATTTGAATTGTTTCTTTCTGGCTTCTTATAATTTTTTTTTTGTTTCATCTGATAGTTCTCAAATTTAGCCATGATATTCTTTGGGGTTTTAATTTTGAAGTGTCTTTCAGGAGGTATTTGCTAAATTCTTCCAATAGTCATTTTACCTTTTGTTTCTATGATATCTGGGCAGTTCACTTTAATGATTTCCTGAAAGATAGTACCTAGACAATTTTTTTCATCATGTATTTCAGGAAGTTCAATAATCCTTAGATTGTTTGTCCTAGATCTATCTAGATCTATTTTCTAGGTCAATTATTGTCCCAATTAGGTATTTTACTTTTTTTTTTTTTTCTTTTGCTTTACTGACTCTAATTGTCTCATTGAGTCATTCATTTCCATTTGTTCAATTATGAATTTTAGTGAGTTGTTTTTTAATTTACATTTTTTATTTCTTTTTGTATTTGTCCAATTGAATTTTTAAATTAGTTGCTTTGTTTTGTGATTTTTTTTTTTCATTTCACAAATTCTTTTTCTTAAGGAGTTATTTTATTTTTCCATTTGACAAATTCTGTTTTTTTCAAGAATTATTTCCTTTTTCTGTTTCACAAATTTTATTTTTCTGGGAGTTGCTTTCTTTGTAATTTTATCAAATTCATGTTTTCATCAGTTATATGATTTTTCTTTTTCACTAAGTCTATTTTGTAGTGATTTTTTTTTCAGATAGGTCTCTGTAGCTTTTTCCAAACTCTCTTGCAAATTTTTCATTTCCTTTCCAAATTTTTCTTCTCTCTCTATTTTAAGATTATTTTTTAATTTTGTCTAGGAGAGCCTTGTGTGATGGGGACCAGGGTGTATTGTCTTTTGAATCTTCATCTGGAGACAATCTGCCTTTAGTATTTTCAGGGTTTGAAATCTGGTCTTCTCTTTCACCATAAAAGCTGTCAATTGTTAGAGTCCTCTTTACTTTTCTACTCATTTTTTTAAGTTAAAAGCTGTAATTAGGGTGGGGAAGGTTTTCCATGTGGCTGAAGCTGAACTAGGTCAATGAGTATTCACTCCTGGTGCTGGGTGGGCATGGCCAATTCCCTTGAGATTCTGGCATTTTGGGGCTTACTATTGATCATTTGTGTTTATGTGGGATGTTTTATAACTTCTATGCTGATCTCCCAACTTGCAATGGGACACAGTGTCCAAAACTGCAGTAGATTCCTGTTGATTCCTCTTTGTAGGATTTCTGCAGTGTGGAGTCTGCACCACCTTTCAGAGTCAGCAATGTCTTCAGAGCTAGCAATGCCTGTAGATTCAACAATGCCCCTGAGACTCTGCTTTGTCTGTGATGGTATTGTGCTCATCTGTTTGGTTAGGCTGCCTTCCTCCCATTTTAGACTTATACAGACCTTTTCTGCTCGGTTTCCTCCCATAGATTCTCTGCCACACAGAGTCTGCACCACCCTTGCACTGGCTGCCTCCCTCCCATTTCTGGTGATCTTCAAAATTACCTCTTCCTGATAGTTTGTTGCGCTCCCAATATGTGTGTGTTCTGCTGGTCCAGAGCTAATTCAGAGGCTGGATTTTGTAATTATTGTGAGGGTTGTAGAGAAGGTCAGAGAGAAACATGTGTTATCTCTACCATCTTGGCTTTGCCCCCCAAAACACATTTGTATAAGTAAAATCAGAAATTAACAATTGGTGAAAATATCAATTGCTAAAGGGTAGGGTGAACGAATATGATAATTCTACCCAAATTAATCTACTAATTCACTGCCATATGATGTTATCAAAAATATTTTATAGAGTTAGAAAAAAAGAACAAATTTCACTTGGAAAAACAAAAGGTCAAGAATATTAAGGAAATTGATGGGGGGGGGGAATGCAAAGATAGTTGGTCTTTTTGTACTAGACCTAAAACTGTATTTTAATGTGGCAGTCAAAAAAAAACCCTATTTAGTACTAGGTAAGAAATAGAGTGAAGAAAATCAGGTTAAATATACCAGACACAAGACACCTCAGTAATCTGCTGAGGTATTATTTGACAGTTGCCAAAAAAATGAATATAGAATTCACTGCTTCCTTCATCATCTTTGCTTCCAGAAATCTACATTCTGTATTTTTCAATACTTCTGAGCTCCCTCCCATTCACAGTTTCTGTGAGTTAAAAACTAGAATGCTAAGAATTTGTAATGAATACATTTATTTTAAGTATTATTAAGTTCATCTGTTGATAAGAATATTTAATTTACTTTCTTTCATGAAGCAATTTAAATCTCATTTTAATATTCATAGTATGTTTTCTGTTTACAATTCCATTCAAAAGTAATGTGCTGTGAAAAAAGAGATTTAAGCTATTTAAGAAAACAGTTTGTACTATAGGATAGTTCTAAAAGATAAACTCTTTCAAAAACAACTAAGGGAATTTTTGTTTGTTTCTTTGTTTTGCTTTTTTTCCCTTACAAATAAAGACTTAATATGAAATAAAAATAGAGGCTTTTCTCAAATAGAAAAAGTACAAAAAAAACAAGATTAAAGTTTTTGAAAGGATTGGGGTGAAAACAAACTAGGGTTTTTATAATCTCAAGATTATCAGAGTTTCTTTTTCTTTCTTTTTTTTTTTTTTTTTTTTTTTTTGTGTTAACCATATATTATATAGAGGAGGAGGGAGAAATGTAATAAAAAATCCAGAATTTTGGACAGGATTTGATATGTAAAATACTGGTAAAACATTTTGTTTTGGTTATTTCTAATTTCCTACATTGGTTGAATATATTGTGTCTTGCTGTGGCAGAGAAAAGCCATTGTTGGATGAACATTGATTAAAAAAGAGAGCATTTCCTGAAGATAATGTGTTTTATTTAATGAAGAGATCAAGAAATACTTACACTCATGAAAAGCAAATGGGAGAGAAGAGTATCATAATGTATTCAAGGATATGATGGAACTAATGTGGGAAAGTTGTTAAACATGTTTTACTTAACTCTAGCAGGTAGAACTGGGGAAAAAGCTAAAAGTTGCAGGGAGGAAAATAAATGTTCAATGGAAGGAAATATTAATTAATTGGACAATTTTAGAATAGAATTTGGTTCCTTAGAAGCCAATGACCATTCACTTATTGAAGACATTGAAGTAACAATATATATTTTTCTACTGAATGATGGAATTCTGCTTCAGAACATAATATGTTAGTCTTTGACATACTGAATACTGAGAGGCCTGGGAGAAAAATAGCTTTTGACATCAATCCAAACTTGTCTCAGAGCATTAATTACTCACTATATACTTTACCATTACATTACTACTGATAGATTTGAATCAAAATACCAGCTACCACACCAATCAACATTCATTTAAAAATATAGTTTTCTGTTTGTTTATTTTTCATTTTTAGCATACTCCAAATTCTGTTTCTTGCAAAATGTGTGAAGGCTCAAATTTGGATGTGGCTGGCATGAATCATGTACTATACTACATGTATAGTAGAGTGTTAGGATTCTTACAAGGTGCTAAGTCACTGGAATGGATAAGAGACAATTATTATCTAATTTAGCATGGTTAATCTGATCTACAAGGAGATGTTATGGACCAGAACTTGAGACAAGGTAATGTACTTGGTTCACATCTTTAAAGGAGTTTAAACCTTTAAAGGAGTTTACACCTTTAAAGGAGTTCGCTCATTGGTCCACACATGAGATTCACACCTTTAAGAGAGCATACTTTGAGCTCCTCACAAGCCCAGAGAGTACCCACAATCCCATTCTCTGGGAGGATATAAGGAGCCAGGATTCAGTGGGAAGGCTCAGAGTCTGGATTGAGTCAAGGAGAGGACTTCCTGGGAGAACTTCTGGTGACTTTGGAGAATAGGACTTTGGGAGATTCAGGGCCAAAGAGGACTTTGGGAGATTCAGAACTAGTTTTGACTTCTGGGAGATTCCCAAGGCAGAAACCCACAATCCCACACTCTCGGAGGCAGAGTCTGATTCATTCCCACATCTACCTTTGAACAGGCTGGAGACATTCTGACAAGAGCTCATGGGGGAAGCAAGGAGAGAGATAGGCCTCTATTAAAGCTAGCTGGACCCTAGGAAAAGATTCAGGATTTTGAAAGACACAATATAGAATCTGGACTTTAACTCTTGGTGGCATTTTGGGATTATTGAACTGAATTGAAGCAAAGACTGCCTTCAGAAGCTCTCCAAGGGATCTGCTCTCAGAGAAGGATGAGAATTTAGAGACAACAGAACATTACAGTAGAGTACATGAATTGGCATTTTCTCAACTCACATAGCCACCATTGTAATTTAGAGTTTTAGAACATTCATGTGAACTATTAAACAGCCTTCTAATTCATACATATGCCTCAAGCCCCAACTCTAATTCAATCTCCACTTAACTGTCAAATTAATTTTCAAAGCCAAAAGTATTTTTGTATCTTTTCTCCAATCAATGAGATTCAGTAGTTCCATGTTGCCTTCAAGATTTATACAACAAAACAAAAGAAAACAAAAATCCTTTGACATTTAAATCTTCTCAGGTCCTTCTCATCTTACCATTCTTTTTTATATTTTACTCCCATTCAAATATGTTCCTATCTAACAACACTGCCCTGCCTGCTATACTTAAAAAAAAAAAAAAAGAAAAAAACCCTCTATTTCTCAACTTCATGCCTTTGTATTAGCAGTCCCTTATGTACAGAATGTTATTTCTCTCTACATCTGTTCCTCTTAGTTTCATTGGCTTTCATATTTAAATCAAATCCCTCTTCTCCCAAAATTATTTTCCAGGTCTATAACACTAATGTGTTATCCTCTTCTGTGACCTTCAATTTACTCTATACTCATAGGATAGAAGGATGGAGATGGATGCTAGAAGATGTTGCAAAAGGGAGTGAAAAAAATGAAAATTATATGATAGTCTTATATTTAAAAGTAATATCAAATTAAATATAATATTTTCCAATTTTTGTGCAATTAGTTCTTATGTTATATAAATGTTCATTTTATTCCACAAATTAAATGCAAAATAAATAAAATAACTGCAATATTTTCAATATACTATTGAAAAGCAAATTTTCTGAGAAACCAAATGCAAGTATATTTTTTTTAAAATAAGACAAGTAGATTGTTGGCACATTAGATATGTCTAACTCAGTAGCTTGCTAAGTGAGTGAATTTGGGGAATATATTAAATTTTCCTATGTCCCCATATTATCATTTGTAAAATAAAAATAAAAATAGTACCTATCTGTGTTGTTGTTATGATTTCTTTTTCAATATTATCTTAGCATTTCTATTTTATCCCTATGTCTTAACAGTATTGGGATAGATTTCCTTGATTGTTTCTTGAAATATCATGCCAAGTTTTTTGTTTATTTGATCATGGCTTTCAGGAAGTACAATAATTCATAAATTATCTCTCCTTTTTTCATTTACCAGGTTATTTTTTCCCTTTCTAATGCAATGTCACATTTTCTTCTGCTTTTTAAAAAAATTCTTTAGTTAATTGTAATTTTTTTTTCTTAGTGTCTCTTAGAGTCATTAGTGATCCTACCCAATTACAATTTTAAAGAATTATTTTCTTTGGCTAACTTTTAATGTTTTTCCCACTCCATGCCCCTATTTGCTCAATTCAGCTTTTTAAAGTGCTATTGTCTAATCATAATTTTCTTTCCTTACTCTAATTTTCTTCTAGAACTCTTCTAGAACTTCTACAACTAGAATTTGAATTAGAAACAATTTATTATCTCTTTACTGTGTTTCTGTAAAATTCATATTTCTCTCTGAGAGATTTTATTTGTAGCTGCTTTGACTTAAATATTTTCTTCTGAGGTTGTGGATTGATCTTTCCTATCATCATAATAGGTTTTCATTGTCAGGCCACCTTTTGGAGAGGAATGTTTGAAGAGGTCAGCCAAGTAGTTATTTTATTCTTCTCCCTCTTTTCCACTCTTACAAGTCCTCAAATTGTTAAACAAAATATTTATTTCATACTTACCCATTTTATACATTTTTGTGGGAAGTAAAAGCAATTCCAGGAATTCTTATGTTTTTACTGTTTCACAAATTTAATGCTATTGAATGTTTTAAGAATGATTTGATTGTGGAATGTTTTGATGGCCTGAGAATATTATAGCACTTGGAAGGAATCAAAGGAATTAGTATTTATTTAAAAAGAAATCAGTACTAGTTATTTTCCTAAGAGTTTTAAAATATTAAGTCATTTCATTATCATAACAAATCAGGGAAATAGATGATATTATTATTATTATTGACTTTCTTAGTTCAAGAAACTGAAGCAGAGGTTAAGTGATTTGCGCAGGTTTACACAGCTAGTCACTACATTAGTGTTTGAAAATACCTGCATGTTACTAATTCATAGCCAAGTGTTAGCATTATTCCATAGATGATTATTTCAAATTAACCCAATTAAATATTTATTTCAATTAGGTTAAGGGATAGAGAGCTCCAAATTTAAGACTATGTCTAAAACTCTCCTGAATTAATAACTAATTTTAAAATCAATATTGAAAATATATGTTTAAAGTGTTGGAGAAAAATTGATTTGTTGTGGATAGACTGAGGTGTGACCTTGGAAAAGAAGGAACCAGCAATGGATGAGTGCAGATGCAGGAGGGCAGGGCTGCTGACTTTGAGTACCCTGTAGTAGGCTAGACTTGTTGATTTGAGAGTCCTAATCAGAGTTGGGAGCTAAAGGGAAGGTTGAGGCAACTTTTCCTTACCTCATGATAAGATAAGCTTACACTAATACTTCTTATTAAAAAAAGAAAAAACAACTATGAAGAAAGAAACACACCACTGAAGCATATTATGGGAACAAGGAAAATTAGGGTTCATTTTCACAGAAGGACACTTTAGTAAAAAAAAAAAATAAAGAAAAATAAATAAATAAATAAAAGAAAAAAATAAAACTTTTTCTACCCCAAATGATAATAATAAAAATAGCTTCCTTCCAAGAAAGAATTTATATAATTAACAAAATATTAAAAATCAAATGAGAGGCACTAAGGTAAAACATTTAAAAAAATCCAAAAACCAAGAAGATTATGAAAAATAAATTAACCAACTAGAAAAGGAAGTATATCATCTCAAAGATGAAAATAATTATTTTCAAAGCTAGAAAATACTATTATAAAATTCACCTGAAAGGCAAAAAGTATATGAACATCAGGAATGAAGGAGGAAAAAAAAAAAAAAAAAAAAAAAAAAAGAAGCCTGGCAATATGAAATTTAAAGCAGTAATCATCAAAATAGTACTGAATAAGAAATAAAACAGTTAATGAATATAATAGAATAAGTACAGAATATATAGAAATTAATAATTACCATAATATATAATGTGATTACTCTAAAGAATCAAGCTTTGGAGGAAAGTATTTTTTCTACAGGAAACAAGAGCATAGTTTGGTAAAAACTAGGCATAAATCAATATCTTACACTGAATGCTAAGATAAGACCAAAATTGGTATAAAATTTAGACTCATAGGGTGATATTATTAGAAAATTGGGGGGCAGAGCCAAGAGGGCGAAGAAGATACATGTGAATTTGTAAGCTCCCTTCTTCCTTCAATACCAACTAGTTAAATCAGCCTCAAAAATAACGCTGGACTGATAAAAACCACAAGGATTAGAAGCACAATTTACCAGCCTAAGATATTCTGGAATTTCAACAGAAAAGGTCAGTTACGAGAAGAGGAAAAAAAGATCAGCACAGATAGGGTTAGGTGCTAGTGCATTGTGCCAAATGGGCTGGGAAGAACTCTGGGATCAGAGAAGCCATTGAGATAGAGGAATCTGGCACAGGCTGATAGCTCTTCTCTGCTTATAAAACAGCACATCAGAAGAGAAATCAAGCTACTTTAAAATATAAAGTCAGATCCTAGATCCACCCCAATCCAGAAGTAGCCTAGCACCAATCTCAGCATGGCTGTGCAGCCGCCTTCTGCTACTCAGGGCTTTTCCTTGGGGTAGGTCAGAGCCTGAACAGTGGGGGAAATAGCCCATGGCAGCCTCTAATCCACATAGCCTGAAGCAATGGAATTCTGGCAGCAGCGGAACTCCAACAATGGAACTTCCAGAACAACAGAAACATTGAATTAGGGACAGTGGTTTCTGGGCAGACACTTCCAGTTTGAGCTCAGGGACTTTTCCCTTCAGCTGCTAATATCCACGGTTCCACAGGAGGTTTTGGCTGGGGTTTGTGATGCTTTCACTATTCAGCCTTAAACCTCAGGGCAGTCACTAGGCCACACAGTGGGAGTCCTTCACTGGGCACTCCTTACAGTGCAGCCATGCTAACCACCTCTGAGGCATTTCTGTGGAGGGGGGAGAAGGGGAACTCTCTCCCAGAGCTCTCTCTTAGCCCAGCCACAGGGTTGTTGCATTCTACCCCCAGTCTGGGAGGAAGCTGATGAATAAATATCTTACCCCAAGGGCAGACCCCCCCACAAAGTGTTAACAATGAATAAGAAGCTGAAGAGAACAATTGACACTTTCTATAAAGAGAAAGAGCAGGTATCCAACCCCAAGGAGACTAACATCAGACAGTCTTCAAATAACACCCTAAAGGGGAATGATACCTGCCCCGCCCCATCACATAACTCTCTCCTAGAATAGACTATGAAAAAGTTAAGAGACTTTGGAGAAAAATGGGGAAAAGAAAGAGAATCTATGATGGAGAATAGCAACTTCCTGAAATTTGATTTGGAAAAAAATAAAGAATTCACAGATGGTACAGGGAAACAAAATTTGTGGATTAGAAAAGGTTAAAAAATCAAAAGTAGGATTAGTGAATTGGAAAAGATAAAAACTTCTCAAGAAAGTAGGATTTGTGATTTGGAAAAAGAAAATAACTCAGTAAAAAAATTAGTGAAATGGAAAAAAAATAAAACAGAGCAAAATAATTCACTTAAAAACCCAATTGGACATATACAAAAAGAACTAAAAAATGTGAACAAAGAAAATAACTCATTAAAAATCAGGACTGAACAAATAGAAATGAATGATTCATTGAGAAACCACCAATCAGTCAAACAAAACAAAACAAAAAAATTAAAATCTGGAGAATAACATCAAATATTTACTGGAAATATCTATAGACCTGGAAAATAGATCTAGGAGCGATAAACTGAGGATCATTGGACTTCCCAAAAATTATGATGAAAAAAAGGGCCTAGATTCTATTTTACAGGAAATAATTAAAGAAAACTATCCAGAGATAATAGAAACAGAAGGGAAAATACCTTCTGAAAAAGACCCTAAAAAAGGAACTCCACAGAACATTGTGGCTAAGTTGCAGAACTACCAAACTAAGGAAAAAATATTGGAAGCAGCTAGGAAAAAAAACAATTCAAATATCAAGGTGCCACAATAAGTGTCACTCAAGATATGGCTGCCTCCACATTAAAGAATCAAAGGGCCTGGAACCTGATATTCCAAAAGGAAAAAAAAAACAAAACAAAACAAAAACAAACAAAAAAAAAAAAACAAGGATTGCAGCCAAGAATAAACTACCCAGATGAGTTTAGCATTTTCTACCATGGAAGAAGATGGTTATTTAATGAATCCCATTTGTTTCTAAGAAAAAAAAAACAGACTTAAACAAAAAGAAAAATTGATCTACATCCACAAGACTGAAGAGAAGCAGAAAAATGTGAAAAGAATTCTTGAGAACTGTATCTCTGTTGTGGAAATACAGAAAGACCACATGGATAATTTGATTTTACTGATATAACATAAAAAGGGAAGTAGTAAAGGGAAGGGGATGGTATCAGATAAAGGGAAAGGACAGATAAAAAGAAGGAAACTACATCCCAGGAAGAGGCATAGAAAATCTACCACATCTGAGGGAATTTAGAAAAGGGGAGAAACATTGTATGAGTCTTACTCTAATCAGAGTAGGCTCAAAGAGTAAATAATTGACTTTTTTTTCATAGAATTCTCTCTCACCTCAATATAAGGGGGCAGAGGGAAAGGGAAAAGGAAAAGAGAAGTGTACAAGAAAGGAGAAGGGACTTAAAAGGAGGGGGAGGGATACTAAAAAGGGAGGGCTACACATCACAAGCGGGGTCCATAAATTAAATACTAGGGAAGGGGTTCAGATAGGAAAAGGTGGAAAAAAAGCATAATCAGGGGATAATATGATGGCAGGAAATACAGAATTAGTAAATGTGAATGGGATGAACTCGCTCATTAAACAGAGGCAGATGGCAGACTGGTTCAAAAGTCAGAACCCTACAATATATTGTTTACAGGAAACACATTTTTAATTAATAATATTTTATTATATATATATATATTTTTTATAATATTATCCCTTGTATTCATTTTTCCAAATTATCCCTCCCTCCCTCTATTCCCTCCTCCCGATGACAGACAATCCCATACATTTTATAGGTGTTACAATATAGTCTAGATACAATACATGTGTGTGAATATCATTTTCTTGTTGCACAATAAACTTTAGATTCCGAAGGTACATGTAACCTGGACAGATAGATATTAGTGCTAACAATTTACATTCACTTCCCAGTGTTTCTTCTCTGGGTGTAGCTACCTCTGTCCATCATTGATTAACTGGAAGTGAGTTGGTTTTTCTTTATGTTGAAGATTTCCACTTCCATCAGAATACATCCTCATACAGTATTGTTGTTGAAGTGTACAGTGATCTTCTGGTTCTGCTCATTTCACTCAGCATCAGTTGATTTAAGTCTCTCCAGGCCTCTCTGTATTCCTCCTGCTGGTCATTTCTTACAGAACAATAATATTCCATAACCTTCATATACCATAATTTACCCAACCATTCTCCAACTGATGGACATCCATTCATCTTCCAGTTTCTAGCTACTACAAAAAGAGCTGCCACAAACATTTTGGCACATATATGTCTCTTTCCGCTCTTTAGTATTTCTTTGGGATATAAGCCCAGTAGTAGCGCTGCTGGGTCAAAGGGTATGCACAGTTTGATAACTTTTTGGGCATAATTCCAGATTGCTCTCCAGAATGGCTGGATTCTTTCGCAACTCCACCAGCAATGTATTAGAGTCCCAGTTTCCCCACATCCCCTCCAACATTCATCATTATTTGTTCCTGTCATCTTAGCCAATCTGACAGGTGTGTAGTGGTATCTCAGAGTTGTCTTAATTTGCATTTCTCTGATCAATAGTGATTTGGAACACTCTTTCATGTGAGTGGATATAGTTTCAATTTCTTCCTCTGAGAATTGTCTGTTCATATCCTTTGACCATTTATCAATTGGAGAATGGTTCGGTTTCTTATAAATTAGGGTCAGTTCTCTATATATTTTGGAAATGAGACCTTTGTCAGAACCTTTGTTTTTAAAAATATTTTCCCAATTTGTTACTTCCCTTCTAATCTTGTTTGCATTAGTATTGTTTGTGCAGAAACTTTTTAGTTTTATGTAATCAAAATCTTCTATTTTGTGATCAAGAATGATATCTAGTTCTCCTCTGGTCATAACTTCCTTCCTCCTCCACAGGTCTGAGAGGTAGATTATCCTCTGTTCTTCTAATCTATTTATTATCTCATTCCTTATGCCTAAATCATGGACCCATTTTGATCTTATCTTGGTATATGGTGTTAAGTGTGGATCCATATCTAATTTCTGCCATACTAATTTCCAGTTTTCCCAACAGTTTTTTCCGAATAATGAATTTTTATCCCTAATGTTGGTATCTTTGGGTTTGTCAAAGATTAGGTTGCTATATATGTACCCTTTTTTGTCCTTTGTATCTAATCTGTTCCACTGATCTACTATTTCTTAGCCAATACCAAATGGTTTTGGTGACTGCTGCTATATAATATAGCTTTAGATCAGGTACACTTAGACCACCTTCTTCAGAGTTTTTTTTTTTTTTTTTCATTAGTTCCCTTGCAATTCTCGACCTTTTATTCTTCCATATGAATTTTGTTGTTATTTTTTCTAGGTCATTGAAATAGTTTCTTGGGAGTCTGATTGGTATAGCACTAAATAAATAGAATAGTTTGGGGAGTATTGTCATCTTTATTATATTCACTCGGCCTATCCAAGAGCACTGAATGTCTTTCCAATTATTTAAATCTGATTTTATTTTTGTGGCAAGTGTTTTGTAATTTTTCTCATATAATTCCTGACTTTTCTTTGGTAGATGGATTCCCAAATACTTTATACTCTCAACATTTGTTTGGAATGGAATTTCTTTTTGTATCTCTTGCTGTTGCATTTTGTTAGTGATATATAAAAATGCCGAGGATTTATGTGGATTTATTTTGTATCCTGCCACTTTGCTGAAATTTTGAATTATTTCTAGTAGCTTTTTAGCAGAGTCTTTGGGGTTCTCTAAGTATACCATCATGTCATCTGCAAAAAGTGACAGTTTGATTTCCTCATTTCCTACTCTAATTCCTTGAATCTCTTTCTCGGCTCTTATTGCCGAGGCTAGCGTTTCTAGTACTATATTGAATAGTAATGGTGATAGTGGGCAACCTTGTTTCACTCCTAATCTTACTGGGAAAGGTTGCAGTTTATTTCTGTTGCATATTATGCTTACTGAAGGTCCTATACTCTCAAGAGTTTTTAGTAGGAATGGATGTTGGATTTTGTCAAATGCTTTTTCTGCGTCTATTGAGATACATAAACAGTAAAGGTAAAAGTTTTGAGCAGAATCTATTATGCCACAGGTAAAGCCAAAAAAGCAGGGGTTGCCATCCTTATCTCAGATCAAGCAAAAGCAAAAATTGATCTAATTAAAAGAGATAAGGAAGGAAATTATATCCTGCAAAAAGGTAGCACAGACAGTGAAGCCATATCAATACCAAACATATATGCACCAAGTTGTATAGCATCTAGCTTCCTAAATGAAAGTTAAGAGAGTTGCAAGAAAAAAATAGACAGCAAAACTATAATAGTGGGAGATCTCAATGTTGCACTTTCAGAATTAGAAAATAAAACCACAAAACAAATAAGAAAGAAATTAAAGAGGCAAATAGAACATTAGAAAAATTAGGTATGATAGATCTGTGGAGAAAACTGAATGGTGATAGAAAGGAGTATACTTTCTTCTTAGCAGTTCTTGGTACCTATACAAAAACTGACAATATATTGGGACATAAAGATTTCAAAATTAAATGCAGGAAGATAGAAATTGTAAATGCTTCTTCTGAGATCACAATGTAATAAAAAACTACATTCAATAAGAAGTTAGGAGTAAATAGACCAAAAATTAATTGGAAACTAAGTAATCTCATCTTAAAGAATGACTGGGTGAAACAGCAAATTATAGAAACAAGTAATAATTCACACAGAATAATGGCAATAATGAGACATCATACCAAAATTTGTGGGATGCAGCTAAAGCGGTAATGAGGGGAAATTTAATATCAATAGAGGCTTACTTGAATAAAATAGAGAAAGAGAAGATTAATGAAATGGGACTGCAACTTAAAAAGCTAGAAATAGACCAAATCCCCAAACAGAAATTAGACTTGAAATTCTAAAATTAAAAGGAGAAATCAATAATATTGAAAGTATATAAAAAACAACTATTGAATTAATAAGTGAAAATTAGAGTTTGTTTTATGAAAAAGCCAATAAAATAGATAAACCTTTGGTAAATCTGACCAGAAAAAGGAAAGAGCAAAATCAAATTGTTAGTCTTTAAAATGAAAAGGGTTAACTTTCCACCAATGAAGAGGAAATTAGAGAAATAATGAGTTATTTTACCCAGCTTTATTCCAATAAATTTGATAACTTAAGTGAAATGGATGACTATCTCCAAAAATATAGTCTTCCTAGATTAACAGAGGAGATAAACTGCTTAAACCGTCCCATTTCAGAAAAAGAAATAGAACAAGCTATTAATCAATTCCCCAGGAAAAAATCCCCAGGACCAGATGGATTTACATGTGAGTTCTACTAAACATTTTAAAAATAATTAGCTCCAATGTTATATAAACTATTTGAAAAAATAGGGGATGAAGGAGTCCTACCAACCTCTTTTTATGACACAGAGATGGTACTGATACCTAAACTAGGTAGGTTGAAAACTGAGAAAGAAAACTATAGACCATTTTCCTTAATGAATACTAATGCTAAAATCTTAAATAAGATATTAGCAAAAAGACTTCAGAAAATAATCCCCAGGATAATACATTATGATCAAGTAGGATTTAGACCAGAAATGCAGGGCTGGTTTAATATTAGGAAAACTATTAATATAATTGACCATATTAATAATCAAATTAATAAAAATCATATGATCATCTCAATAGATGCAGAAAAAAGCATTTGATAAAATCCAACATCCATTTCTACTAAAAACACTTGAGAGTATAGGAATAAATGGACTATTCCTTAAAATAGTCAGGAGCATATATTTAAGACCATCAGTAAGCATAATATGTAATACAGATAAACTGGAACCCTTCCCAGTAATATCAGGAGTGAAAAAGGTTGCCTACTACCATCATTAGTATTCAATATTGTATTAGAAACGCTAGCCTCAGCAATAAGAGCCAAGAAAGAGATTAAAGGAATAAGAGTAGGTAATGAGCAAATCAAACTGTCACTCTTTGCAGATGATATAATAGTATACTTAGAGAACCCCAGAGATTCTAATAAAAAGTTATTAGAAATAATTCACAACTTTAGCAAAGTTGCTGGATACAAAATAAATCTACATAAATCCTCAGCATTTTTATACATCAACAACAAAATGCAAAAACAAGAGATACAAAGAGAAATTCCATTCAACAAATGTCAAGATATTTGTGAATCCATCTACCAAAGAAAAGTCAGGAATTATATGAGCAAGATTACAAAACACTTGCCACAAAAATAAAGTCAGATTGAAATAATTGGAAAGACATTCAGCAAATATAATAAAGATGACAATACTCTCCAAACTAATCTATTTATTTAGTCGTATACCAATCAGACTCTCAAGAAACTATTTTAATGATCTAGAAAAAATAACAACAAAATTCATATGGAAGAATAAAAGGTCGAGAATTTCAAGGGAATTAATGAAAAAAAAAAGTTAGATGGAGGTGATCTAGCTGTACCTGATATAAAGCTATATTATAAAGCAGCAGTCATCAAAACCATTTGGTATTGGCTAAGAAATAGACTAATCGATCAGTGGAACAGGATTAGATACACAGGACAAAATAAGGTACAACTATAGCAATCTAGTGTTTGACAAACCAAAGATACCTACATTTGGGATAAGAATTAATTGTTTGAAAAAAAAAACTGTTGGGAAAACTGAAAATTAGTATGGCAGAAATTAGATATGGACCCACACTTAACACCATATACCAAGATAAGATCAAAATGGGTCCATGATTTAGGCGTAAAGAATGAAATCATAAATAGATTAGAGGAACAGAGGATAGTCTACCTCTCAGACCTGTGGAGGAAGGAAAGAATTCATGACCAAAGAAGAACTAGAGAATCATTATTGATCACAAAATAGAAGATTTTAATTACATCAAATTAAAAAGCTTTTTGTACAAACAAAATTATTGCAAACAAGATTAGAAGGGAAGTAACAAATTGGTAAAATATTTTTACAGTTAAAGGTTCTGATAAAGGCCTCATTTCCAAAATATATAGGAACAGACTCTAATGTATAAGAAATCAAACCATTATCCAGTTGAAACATGGTCAAATTATATGAATAGACAATTTTCAGATGATGAAATTAAAACTGTATCCACACATATGAAGAGTGTTCCAAATCACTACCGATCAGAGAAATGAAAATTAAGATAACTCTGAGATACCACTACACACCTGTCAGATTGTCTAAGATGACAGGAAAACATAATGATGAATGTTGGAGGGGATGTGGGAAAACTGGGACACTAATCCATTTTTGATGGAGTTGTGAAAGAATCCAGCCATTCTTTGGAGCAATTTGGTACTATGCCCAAAAAGTTATCAAACTGTGCATACCCTTTGATCCAGAAGTGCTACTATTGGGCTTATATCCCAAAGAAATTCTAAAGATGAGAAAGGGACGTGTATGTGCCAAAATGTTTGTAGCAGCTCTTTTTGTAGTGGCTAATAACTGGAAAATGAATAGATGCCCATCAATTGGTGAATGATTCGGTAAGTTATGATATATGAATATTATGGAATATTGCTCTGTAAGAAATGACCAGCAGGATGAATACAGAGAGG
Organism: Sminthopsis crassicaudata; assembly: GCF_048593235.1. Classification (NCBI taxonomy): domain Eukaryota; kingdom Metazoa; phylum Chordata; class Mammalia; order Dasyuromorphia; family Dasyuridae; genus Sminthopsis; species Sminthopsis crassicaudata. Next base: position 126,990,177 of record NC_133617.1, read on the forward strand.
TTTGGAGAGACTTGCATGAACTGATGCTGAGTGAAATGAGTAGAACCAGGAGATCATCATACACTTCAACAATGATAATGTATGAAGATATATTCTGATGGAAATGGATACCTTCAACATCCATTCAAGATCCAACTCACTTCCAGTTGATCAATGATGGACAGAAACAGCTACATCTAAAGAAGGCACACTGGGGATTGAATGTAAACTGTTAGCACTACTATTTTTCTACCTAGGTTACTTATACCTTCGGAGTCCAATTCTTAACATGCAACAAGAAAATTGGATTTACACACATATATTGTATCTAGGTTATACTGTAACACATTTAATAAGTATAGGATTGCCTGTCATCTAGGGGAGGGAGTATAGGGAACGAGGGGAAAATTTTGAAAAATGAATACAAGGGATAATGTTATAAAAAAATTACTCATGCACATGTACTGTCAAAAAATTATAAATATAAAATTAATAAAAATAAATAAAAAAGAGAAAAAAAATAATTACGGAAGCAAAGGAAATAAAATTTGTCTGTCAAATCTGAAGACACTCTGAAACACAATTTGGAGTTATTAACAAAGAGTTATTATAAAAAATGTAACCTTTTGACCCAGCAATACCACCACTAGGACTCTATCTCAAGGAGATAAAAGACTAAATTGGACTTCTATGTACAAAAATATTTAGAGAGCTGTTTTACTGGTAGCAAAGAATTGGATAATGAAAGGATATTCATGAATTTGGAAATTATTGAACAAATTGTATTATGTATTATGTTTTTGATATAATATTATTAAAAGCAGGATATTTTTAACGAAAAAAATAGAAATACTTTTAAGAATTAATGCAAAATGAAAGAAGGAGAAAGAGGGGAATTTTGTAACACAATAACAACACAATTATATGATGATGAAGTTTGAATGGCAGTTATTTCCTTTTTTAAATTTTTAATTAATTTTTATAATTATAACATTTTTGACAGTACATATGCATAGGTAATTTTTTTTACAACATTATCCTTTGTACTCCCTTCTGTTCTGAATTTTTCCCCTCCTTCCCTCCACCCCCTCTCCTAGATGGCAGGCATTCCCATACATATTAAATATCTTATAGTATATCTTAGGTACAATATATATGTGCAGAACCAAACTTTGTTCTTGTTGTTGCAAAGGAAGAATTGTATTCAGAAGGTAAAAATAATCTGGGAAGAAAAAAACAAAACAAAACAAAACAAAACAAAAAAAAGAAGCTCACAGTTTACACTCATTCCCAGTGTTCCTTTTCTGGATGTAGCTGATTCTGTCCATGATTAATCAATTGGAATTGGATTTGCTCTTTTCTGTGTTGAAAATATCCACTTCCATCAGAATACATCCTCATACAGTATCATTGTTGAAGTGTATAATGATCTCTTAGTTCTGCTCGTTTCATTCAGCATCAGTTGATGTAAGTCTCTCCAAGGCTCTCTGTATTCCTCCTGTTGGTCATTTCTTACAGAACAATAATATTCAATAACATTCATATACCATAATTTACCCAACCATTCTCCAATTGATGGACATCTATTCATTTTCTAGTTTCTAGCCATTAAAAAAGGGCTGCCACAAACATTTTGGCACATACAGGTCCCTTTCCCTTCTTTAGTATTTCCTTGGGATGTAAGCCCAGTAGTACCACTGCTGGGTCAAAGGGTATACACATTTTGATAACTTTTTGGGCATAATTCGAGATTGCTCTCCAGAATGGTTGGATTCTTTCACAACTCCACCAACAATGCATCAGTGTCCCAGTTTTCCCACAACCCCTCCAACATACATCGTTATTTGTTCCTGTCATCTAACCAATCTGACAGGTGTGTAATGATATCTCAGAGTTGTCTTAATTTGCATTTCTCTGATCAATAGTGATTTGGAACACTCTTTCATATGAGTGGAAATAGTGTTAATTTCATCATCTGAAAATTGTTCATATCCTTTGACCATTTATCTATTGGACCATTTGATTTCTTATAAACTAAAGTCAGTTCTCTGTATATTTTGGAGATGAGGCCTTTATCAGAACCTTTAACTGTAAAAATGTTTTCCCAATTTGTTACTTCCCTTCTTATCTTGTTTGCATTAGTTTTGTTTGTGCAGAAACTTTTTAATTTGGTGTAATCAAAATTTCCTATTTTGTGATCAATAATGGTCTCTAGTTATCCTTTGGACACAAATTCCTTCCTCCTCCACAAGTCTGAGAAGTAAACTATCTTATGTTCCTCTAATTTATTTATGATTTCGTTCTTTATGCCTAAATCTTGGACCCATTTTGATCTTATATTAGTATGTGGTGTTAAATGTGGGTCTATGCCTAGTTTCTGCCATGAATGGTAGTTATTTCCAAGAATACAGTGATCAAAGATAATTCCAAAGGAATTGTAGCAAAAAAAAAAAAAATCTATTCATCTACAGAAAAAAGAACTGATGGAATTCAAATGCTGAGTGTAATGTTCTACTTGAAATTTAATTTTACTTCTTTTTATTGGTGTTTTGTTTTGCAGCATAACTAAAATGCTCATATTTTGTAAAACTGTACTTATATAAAATATTTTACCTTTGCTTCTCAATATGCAGTGAGGGTAACTAAGTAATGACAGAACGAAGAACTCATTTTTTAAATATCAAAAATGTTTTATGTATAATTGTGAAAAATAAAATAATACATGTGTGTTGTATATACATATATAATAAAACATATACATGTATGCCTATTTATACCATGTGCATATATACATTTACTGTGCATGTAATTTGTCTGTATACAATATATTCATATATATACATGCATGTGTGTGTGAAACAAACATGCAAAAATATACAAAAATAGGAATAGTTTTATGAAAAAAACTGGGGAAACTTGTATGAAATGATACAAAATAAAGTGAACAGGACTAAAAATCAGTGCACACAGTGCAGCAATATGGCAATGATAATTAATTGTGAAAATGTGAATTAATTGTGAATGAATTGTGAAGCCATTCTTTTTTTTAATATAATTTAATTTTTATTTTATTTTAAAATTATAACTTTTTTCAGTACATTTTCATGGGTAATTTTTTACAACATTATCCCTTGCACTTACTTCTATTCAGATTTTTTCCCTTCCTCCCCCATCCCCCTCCCCCAGATGGCAGGCAGTCTTATACATATTAAATATATTACAGTACATTCTAGATACAATATATGTGTGTAGAACCGAATTTTTTGTTGCACAGGAAGAATTGGATTCAGAAGGTAAAAATAACAGTTTACACTCATTTCCCAGTGTTCCTTTTCTGGATGCAGCTGATTCTGTCCATCATTAATCAATTGGAATTGGATTAGCTCTTCTCTATGTTGAAGATGTCCACTTGTGAAGCCATTCTTATTAATACAATGTTCTACTACAATTTTAAAAGGCATATGAATAAAAACATTACCTTCCTCCAGAGAGAAAACCAGCAAACTCTGAGGGCAAATTTAAATTTCCCACTTACTTTTGTTTGCTTTTTGCAGTATGGTTAATATAAATATATTTTTATGACATTATCTGCAAATTGGGCATGATATTTTTTGTATTGACTATGGATATGGCTGAGAGTTTATAACAATTGAAAAGGTGAAAATAAAAAAAATGTTGTTTCAAAAAACAAAAGAAAGTACGTATCATTTTTGTCATTTTGGTTCTTTTTTCACTTTTCAAAATATTAAACATGCTAAATATTTCTGTGAGAACTAACTTATGTTACCTGAAGGAAAATCATTTGATAAAAATATTTTAAACTAAAGGTCAAACATATTGGCTCAAGAAACCTTGGGAATACTTTTTAAGTGGTTGCTTCATAAGGTGTCTTGTCTATTTGATATACTTTAATTAAATTATTGTAGAAAAAATAAAATGAAATCTGTGTCGCTGGAAACTTAGACGAACATGGAAAAATTTGACTTCTAAAACTAATTGTTCTCCATCTGCCCTTCAGAGGTGCTGCATTAAATTTTCATTTGGTTTTCATGTCAATCTGTTCAAATTCATGCTGTCACTATGACAGCTGCAAATACATTTTAGTGCCTCTAGTAGAAAGGAACCTGCAGAAAGTTTAAGTGATAGTACTATGGAAAGGAAACATTAGGAGTTCACTTTCTATTTCTAATTGTATCTTGGGCAAGATTGATTTCCAAAATACTCTGTGATCATGGTAGCTCTCTGATGTTTCTCTACTATTATTAAACGTCTTTTTTACAATAAGGCAGCTGAATTAAATAACAGAAAAATGTTATACACAATTGAAGAGTAGATCAATGGTTTCTTCAGTTGTGAGTCTTTATGCACTTCTTGCAACTACGTTGTGTAAGTTGATATATATTTTATCATTTTTTAGATAAATAAATTATCTTTCTCAATAAAAGGAATACTTGAAGAGGCAATTGTATTTGCTGTTGTTGTTGCTGCTACTGTTATTTCTATATCCCCAGTTTAATAAAATATGTATCTGTGAAAGTATTTAATTGAATTGATGCTACAATATAAATCAAGCAAAAGTAAATGCCATTTTTGTATAGTATGAGCATCTTTTTCTGGGAAATATATAAGAGAAAAGAAACTGCTAATTTCCTAGGCTATTTGACACCCTTAAGGGAAAAAATAAGGTGACAATTATTGTATATTAATAATATTCAGAATCTTCTTAAGTTATTTACTGTTCTTTACTGCAAAAGGAGTTTAGTGCTCCATTTCTAATTTTTCAGCACCCTATGTATTTGTCAGTCTTCCTTATTACCCTTTTCCACTACACTGGGTAGGCATAAATATTTTGCTAAAATGTGTGTCTCTGTGTGTATGTATTATATACCTATGTGAGTTCAATATCACAGAAATCCATTAAGAAAAAAGCTTCAGATAAAGAGTATGAAGATCACAGAATAATAGTATCATATCACATAGATTTGGAAAGGATCAGGAGTGTCTATGCTTATGAGGGTGTATGTGTATGCATGTGTGTTTTTGCACATATATTTAATTCAACCCCAATCCTGTACACATGAAGAAACTGTGATCTGGTAAAAAATTAATGACTGTACAATATTTTAACTGTAATATGTGACAAATTTAAAAATAGAGCCCAGATGGACTCACACTAATTCCAGTATGTCTTTTGCTATACTGTGCCAGGGCCTATAAAGATAAAGTCATGGATAACTGGCATAAATAATAAACTCTTATTTTAACCATGGTACCCATTAGAATATCTAAATAGAAAGCAATGCTCAATTCTATATTAATTTTTTTAATCTCCATCTTCCATGGCTATTGTTGAGTTTAGATTCTTACTGTTTTAAAGATCATTTAGAAAGTCAGTTCTTAATATTTCAGGGTTGTGAACAGCTATGCTCTGGGGGGAGAAAAGTGAGAAAGAGAGAGAGAGAGAGAGAGAGAGAGAGAGAGAGAGAGAGAGAGAGAGAGAGAGAGAGAGAGAGAGAGAGAGAGAAGAGAGGGAGAGTGGGAGTTATAGACTTTAACAAAACTTTTACAAAACAGCCTATAGCAACTTCTCTAGTAGAAGCCATTATTTTCCCACCTAATGCTCTCTACTTCATTCTCAGAACTTCTTAAAAAATACTACTTTCTTCCACATTGTTCTTGCACAGAGAAAAGTAACTTTCTACAACTTCCTGATTTACTTAGCTATTTTTCTTCTCCCCATGATTCCATTTTAGCTAGATGAATTGAATTTGTCACCTTCTCTGTGCACAAGCAGACAGGAAATTGTTGTGGCTTCCCCAGGGCTTCTGAAAATGTCCTAATAGCAAATTTCTAATCAGAATATTTTGTCTTCAAGGAAAATCTCTTTTTTCTATGACCCTGTCTTTTTAAAGTTTAACATAGTTGTAAAATTTACTTTGACCCAGAATTTTCAGCAGTACACTTTAACTATATTAACATGATCCCAACAGTTTTCACTCCTGGCTTCAAATGGAAATTTCTTAAATGACTCAGAATAGTTTTTATCCTCTAAAATATTTAGTAGCATATTTTAAAATTTTCCAAATAGAATTTATAATATTATAATGACTAAACATATACCCATCTGTGCTAAAGATAAACTCTCAATTATTATCATACCCCTAAAGGTCATTCTCTCCTATAACGTGTTTGTTTTTTTTAATACCTGGAATAACTTTGTTCTACTATCCATAAATCCATATTTTAGTAAAAGCTAATATAAAACTGTTATCATTAAGTTGTAGAATTGGAAAGTAAGATAGATAACATTCAGTTCAACTAATCTGTTACTGATCCTAAATCTCTTCTATATCAGCCTCAATAATTGGGCATCTAACTTCTGCTACGTGTTTTCTTTGTAACCTGATTAAATAGCTAGATGGTGAACAGAATATCTGTCCTGGGTTCAGGAAAACTAGAGTTAGTTCAAAATCAAGACTTGGACACATGCTATCTATCTGACCCTAGGTAACTGAAAAGTGGCATCTCAGTTTTTTCATCTGTAAAATGGTAGTAATAACAGCACCAACTTTCCAGGGTTGGTGTAAAGATAAAATCATTATAAAGTGCTTAGCATAGTACCTGGTTCACAGATAACTCCTACTTAATTACTTAATTTTTAGCTATTTTTTAAATTATCTTTTCAGTTCTCCAATGAGGGAGGACATTGTTACCTTCTGAACTTTAAAAAAAAAAAAAAAAAAAAAAAAAAACATGATTTCTCAAACCTTTCAGAATTCAACCTGCTTTAAGATAGATACTAAGTCCAAAAGTTAATTTAAAAATATATTTCTTAAGGGTATTTTTCAATCAATTCCTTGCTAAAATCAGATAAATTCCAGGTAGAGCCAAGATGACGGAGTGAAGGGAGGAACTTGCCCAACCTCTCCCACAAACTACATCTAAATTCCTTTAAATAATGATTTTAAACAAATTTTAGACACCCCAAGACAGAGTAGGATATTTTCCAGCAAAGGCAATTTAGAAGCTTAGCAGAAAAGGTCTGTGACAGAAGGTTGGGAGTCCCAAGGCAAAAAAATCTGGTGCAGCCCCAATCCATCTCCAGCCCACATCTCAAAGTCAACAAGATCAACAGAAATGCTGGATGGTTTTGAACCTCTCATTCCAGAGACACTAGAGAAGATTCAAAAGTCAGTGAAGAGGGCTTCTGGCCATAGGTTGAAAGTCCCAGCACCGCCCAGCAGCAAAAGACTCAGACCTAGCCAGAAAACTAGATGTTACAACTACAGTGAGGCAGGGACATACCTGAAAGGTCTAGGGAAGAAAAGAGTACTTGTGGTCAGATTTCTAGGAGAAGTGAAAACAGCTGCACAACATCCCTGAGAGGGCAGCCTCCACCCTGAAAACACCCCTAATTTAACAAACATTTCAAAATTGACTATTAGCCTAGGAAAATGAGCAAAAATATAAAAAAAATTCTGATCATCTAAAGCTATTATGGTGATAGGGAAGATCAAAACACACATTCAGAAGATGATAACAAAACCTCCAAGAAAACTAAAAATTGTGCTCAGGCCGTGGAAGAGCTCAAAAGGGACTTTTGAAAACAGAATAAGAGAGAAGAAGACATATGGGGAAAATGGAGACAAGTGCAAAAGGAAATATAAAAAAAAATAAAAACTAACAAGGAGAATGCCTTAAAATTGATCAATTGGGAAAGAGGAAAAAAAATAAAAATAGAGTTGAGCAAATGGAATCTAATGATTTTATGACACATCAAGATACAATAAAACACAATTAAATAAAAAATGAAAAATAAAATGTGAAATGTGAAATATTCTATTGGAAAAACAACTGACCTGGAAAATAGATCCATGAGTGATCATTTCAAATTATTTGTATACCTGAAAGTCATAATCCAAAAAAGAACCTGGAAATCATCTTTGAAGAAATTAACAAGAAAAAACTATCCTGATATTCTAGAACCAGTGGGTAAAATACTAATTGAAAAATCCAACAATCATCTCCTGAAAGAGATCCCAAAATACATTTTCCCAGGAAGATTATACCCAAATTCTGGAACTTCCATATCGAGGAGAAAATATAGCAAGTATCCAAAAAGATACAACTCAAGTATGGGTAGAGCCAAATAGCACATGATTTGGATAACACATGATTTAGTTACTAGTATATTAAAGAATGTGAGGACTTGGAATATGATATTCTATTGAGCAACAGAGCTAGGACTATAACAAAGAGTCACCTATCCAGGAAAACTGAGTATAGTCCCGCAGAGGAAAGGATGTTCATTCAATGAAATAGAATTTTCTTTTTTTATATGACATTTTAAATTGAGAGAACATATGTGTGGGTAATTTTTTAACATTGTCCCTTGCAATCACTTCTGTTCCAAATTTTTACTTCTTTCCCTCCACCCTATCCCCTAGATGGCAGTCAAACTCATACATGTTAAACATGTTGAGGTATATATTAAATAAAATATATATGAACATATTTATACAGTTCTCTTGTTGCAAAAAAAAAAAAAAAAAGTAAAAATAACCTGGAAATAAAGATTCAGAAAGGTAAAACTAACCTGGAAATAAAAATAAAAAATGCAAGAAATCCACATTCATTTCCCAGTGTTCTTTCTCTAGGTGTAGCTGGTTCTGTTCATCACTGATCAATTGGAAATGATTTGGATCCTCTCATTAAAGAAGATAACCACTTCCATCAGAATTTATCCTCATATTCTATTGTTGTTGAAGTGTATAATTATCTTCTGGTTCTGTCTATTTCACTTAGCATCCCTTCATATAAATCTCTCCAAGCTCCTCTGTATTCATTCTCCTGGTCATTTCTTACATAACAATAATATTCCATGAGAGTCATATACCATAATTTACTCACCCATTCTCCAATTGATGGGCATCTTTTCAATTTCCAGTTTCTAATGACTATGGAAAGAGCTGCCATAAACATTTTTGCACATATGAGTCCCTTTCCCTTTTTAAAGTTTTCTTTGGGATATAATCCAAATAAGTAACACTGTTAGATCAAAGTGAATACCCAGTTTGACAACATTATGAGCATAGTTTCAAATTACTCTCCAGAATGTTTGGATCCATTCACAGTTCCACCAACAATGCATCAGTGTTGCAGTTTTTCGACATCCTCTCCAACATTTGTCATTATCTTTTCCTGTCTTGTTAGCCAAACTGACAGGTGTGTAGAGATATCTCAGAGTTGTCTTAATTTGCATTTTTCTGTTCAATAGTGATTTGGAACACACTTTCATATGAGTAGAAATACTTTCAATTTCATCATTTGAAAATTGTCTGTTAATATCCTTTGAACATTTTTCAATTGGAGAATGGCTGGATTTCTTATACATTAAAGTCAATTCTCTCTATATTTTGGATATTTAACTGTAAAAATGTTTTCCCAGTTTATTTCTTCCTTTCTAATCTTGTTTGCATTAGTTTTTTTTGTACAAAAGATTTTAACTTGATATAATCAATTTTTTCTATTTTTTGATCAACTATGATCTCTAGTTCTTCTTTGGTCACAAAATCCTTCCTCCTCCATAAGTCCGAGGGGTAAACTATCCTATATTCTTTTAATTTATTTATAATCTCGTTCTTTATGCCTACATCATGAGCCCATTTTGATCTTATCTTGATGCATGGTGTTAAGTATTGGTCCATGCCTAGTGTCTGCCATAATAATTTCCAGGTTTCCCAGCAGTTTTTGTGAAAGAGTGAATTCTTATCCCAAAAGTTGGGATCTTTGGATTTGTCAAACACTAGATTGCTAAAATTATTGACTATTTTGTCTTGTGAGCCTAATTTATTCCACTGATCAACTAGGCTATTTCTTAGCCAATACCAAATGGTTTTGGGGACCACTGCTTTGTAATATAGTTTGAGATACAGGTATAGCTAGGCCACCTTCATTTGATTTTTTTTTTTCATTAGTTTCTTTGAAATTCTTGAACTTTTGTTCTTCCATATGAATTTTGCTGTTATTTTTTTAGATTAGTAAAATAGTTTCTTGGGAATCTGATTGGTATAGCACTAAATAAATAGATTAGTTTGTGTAGTATTGTCATCTTTATTATATTCACTTGGCCTATGCAAGAGCACTTAATATGTTTTCCAAATATTTAGATCTGATTTTTTTGTAAGAAAAGCGTTTTGTAGTTTTGTTCATATAGTTCCTGACTTTCCTTTGGCAGATATATTCCCAAATATTTTATGCTATCAACAGTTACTTTAAATGGAATTTCTCTTGTATCTTTTGCTGTTGGATTTTGTTAGTGATGTATAAAAATGATGGGGATTTATGTGGATTTACTTTGTATTCTGCAACATTGCTAAAGTTGTGGATTATTTCTAGTAGCTTTTTAGTAGAATCTCTGGAGTTCTCTAAGTATACCATCATATCATCTGTAAAGAGAGATAATTTGATTTCCTCATTACCTACTGTAATTCCTCTAATCACTTTCTCAACTCTAGTTGCCGAAAATAATGTTTCTAATACAATATTGAATAGCAATGGTGATAGTGGGCAACCTTGTTTCACTCATAGTCAATCTTATTGGGAATGGTTCCAATTTATCCCCATGACATATGATGTTTACTGATGGTTTTAAATAGATGGTCCTAACTATTTTAAGGAAAAGTCCATTTATTCCTATACTCTTAATTTATTTAAATTGGATAGTTTATGGGATTTTATCAAATGCTTTTTCTGCAACTATTGAGTTGATTATATGGTTTTGTTAATATGATTATTGATATAGTCAATTATGCTAATAGTTTTCCTAATATTGAACCAGCCCTGCATTCCTGGTATGAATCCTACTTGGTCATGGTGTATTATCCTGGGGATAATTTTCTGTAGTCTTTTTGCTAATATTTTATTTAAGATTTTAGCATCAATATTTATTTGGGAGATTGGTCTATAATTTTCTTTCTCTCTTGTCAACCTGATTTGTTTAGGTATCAGTACCATATCTGTGTCATAAAAGGAATTTGTTAGGACTCCTTCAATTCCTATTTTTTTCAAATTATATATATGTATATATGTATATATGTATATATGTATAGTTTATATAGCATTGGAGTTAATTGCTCTTTAAATATTTGGTAGAATTCTTATGTAAATCAATCTGATCCTGGGGATTTTTTCTTATGGAGTTGATTAATAGCTTGCTATTTCTTTTTATAAAACAGGTCTATTTAAACAGTTCACATCTTCCTCTGTTAATCTGGGTGAGCTATATTTTTGAAGATATTCATCCATTTCATTTAGCTTATCAAATTTATTATCATAAAATTGGGCAAAATAAATCGTAACTATTCTAATTTCTTCTTCAGTAATGGCAAGTTCTCTCTTTTTATGTTTAAGACTAACAATTTGTTTTTCTTCTTTCCTTTTTCTAATCAAATATATCAAGGGTTTATCCATTTTGTTGGTTTTTTCATAGAACTTACTCTTAGTTTTATTTGTTAATTCAATAGTTTTTTTTTTACTTTCAATTTTATTAATATCTACTTTTATTTTTAGAATTTCAAGTTTAATGTTTGTTTTTTTTTTAACTTGTTCCTTTTCTAGCATTTTAGTTGCAAGCCCAATTCATTGACCTTCTCTTTATTTTATGCAAATAGCCCCCTAGAAATTTAAAATTTCCCCTTATTACAACTTTGCCTGAATCTTACATATTTTGATATTATGTTTCATTATTTTCATTTTCTTGGGTGAAATTATTAATTATGTTTATGATTTGCTGTTTTGCCCAATCATTCTTTAGTATGAGATTATTTAATTTCCAATTATTTTTGGTCTATTTTCTCCTGGCTTTTTATTGAATGTAATTTCCATTGCATCGTGATCTGAGAAGGATAATTTACTTTTTATTTCTTTCTGCAATTAAATTTGAGGTGTTTATGACCTACTATATGATCAATAATAGATTGACCATAATCCATAAATTGACCATAGATTGAACAAATATAGATTCCATGAACTGCTGAAAAGAAAGTGCACTCCTTTTTGTCTCCATTTAGTTTTCTCTAAAGAACTATCATACCTAATTTTTCTAGTATTCTATTTACCTCTTTGACTTCTTTCTTATTTATTTTGTGGTTTGATTTATCTAATTCTGAGAATGCAAGGTTGAGGTCTCCCACTATTATTGTTTTACTGTCTATTTTTTTTTTTTTTTAATCTCTCTTAAATTCTCCTTTAAGAATTTAGATGCTACACCACTTGGTGCATACATGTTTAATACTGATATTGCTTCATTATCTATGCTACCCTTTAGGAAGATATAATACCCTTCCTTATCTTTTTTAATAAGATAAATTTTTGCTTTTGCCTTATATCAGATAAAGATGGCTGCCCCTGATTTTCTGACTTCACCTAAAGCATAGTAGATTCTGCTCCAGCCTTTTATCTTTACTCTGTATGTATCACCCTGCTTCAAGTGTATTTCTTGTAAACAACATATTGTAAGATTTTGGCTTTTAATCCAGCCTGCTATTCAAGTCCACTTTATGGGGGAGTTTACCCCATTCACATTTATGGTAAAAATTACTAATTTTGTATTTCCTGCCAACTTGTTAAGCTCAGCTTATCCTTTTCTCCTTTCATTTCCCCCTCTCCAATATTAAACTTTTGAGCACCACTTGCCTCATGCAGCCCTACCTCTTTAGGACCCTTACCTCCACCTTAGAATGCCTCCTCTTTTCTTAAACCTTTCCTTCACAATGTCTGTATTTCCTTCTATTTAGCCTACTCTTCCCTTTTCTCTTTTCAATGAGGTGGAGAAGTTTCTATGTAAATCAAATATGTATAATTTTTTTTTCTCTTTAAGCCAATTCTGATGAGAATAAGATATCTGATGAGAGTAAGAATATGTTCATCCCCCTTCCTTCTTTCCCTTAGATAAAATAAATTTACGATTTGTTTTCATAAAAATGGACTACCTGTACTTTTCCTTTTTTCTGTACAATTTTCTTTCCACTTCTAGCTTTTTTTTTATTTTATAACTGTAAAACCAAATTATACATATATTCTTTAAGTATACTCATACCAGAAATATAGTTCCCAAGATTCCTTTTTATCTTTTTATGTTTCTTTTGAGTCCTACATTTGGAGATCAAACTTCTTATTTCCAGTTTTTTTTTTTTTTTTTTTTTCCTCAGAAATAGATGGAACTCACCTATTTCATTGAATGTCCATTTTCTTCCCTGGGGAAAAAAATGCTCATTTTGACTGGGTAAGTTATTCTTTGCTGCATACCAATTTCCTTAGCTATTTGGAACATGATCCTTTTGATCCTTTAATGTGGATGCTGCTAGATCCTATGTAATCCTGATTGTGGCTCCTCTGTATTTGATTTTTTTTTCCTAGCTGTTTGTAGTATTTTTTTTTCCTTTATCTGATAGTTCTGGCATTTAGTCACTATGTTTCTTGGAGTTTTGATTTTGGGATCTCTTTCATAAGTGATCAGTGAATTCTTTCAATGGCTATTTTACTCTCTGTTTCTATAACACCTGGGCAGTTCTCTTTGATGATTTTCTAAAAGATACTGTCTATTCTCTTTTTTTCATCATAATTTTCGTCATAAATTTTTCATCATAATTTCATAATTTCAGGCAGGCTTATAATTCTCAGATTAGCTCTCCTAGATCTATTTTCCAGGTCTGTTTTTTTTTTTTTTTTTTTTCCCAAGTTAACTTTTTTTTCAATTTAATTTTTTTTTTTTTTTGCTTGAAAGATTTTTGGTGTCTCCTTGAGTCGAGTCATTCATTTCCATTTTTTCAAGTATTTTCTTCATTTACTTTTTTATTTCTTTTTGTCATTTCCAATTTAGTTTTTAAAAGAGTTATTTTCTTCTATAGGTTTTTTCTCCATTTCACCAATTTTATTTTTAGAGAGCTATTTTCCTTTTCCAATTCACTAATTCTGTTTTTCAGACAGTTGATTTCTTTATACACAGTATCTTTTTATGAGTAGGATAACTTATCCAGACTCTTTTGCCAAGCTTCCCTTTCCTTTCCCCATTTTTCTTCCAGCTCTCTTATAGGAGTCTTTTTAAATTTCTTTTTCTAATTTCACCACCTTGTGTGGTGGGGAACAGATCATATCCCCCTTTGGGGTTTCATCTAGAAACAATCTCTTTTTAGTCTTTTCAGTGTTTAAAGTCTGCTCTCTGTCAGTATTGTGGCTATCTATAGTTAGAGCCCATGTTAACTTTTTATTCATTTTGATAAAATAGAAACAAAGAAAACAAAAACAAACAAACAAAAATAAACAAAAAAAACCCAAAAACAAACAAACAAAAACAAACAAACAAACAAACAAACAAACTTAGATCTGCTTTTGGGGCACTATGGCATTACCAAGTTTTTCTACAGACAACAGGAAGTAGTAGTGAAGCAGCAGTGGGACAGCAATAGCTGTGCTGCATCTGCACAGAGGTTTTGCTTTGAGATTGTGCTGAGTCACTCCAGGTGTTGGGTGGGTGTGTTGAGGTCTGAGAGACTCTAAAGTTTTGGGGTTATAGTCCTTATCCCATGTGTGTTTATAGCTTCTCTGCTGATCTACTGGCTTGCTGCCAGGCCAAAGTAGCTCATACAGTGGTAAAGTTCTTCTTGCAAATTTTCTGCTGGCTGAGACCAAACCCCTCCCTCTTCAGTTATGCTCAGCCTGAGCTGCATTCCATGCTCTCATTGAAACCATTAGTGACTCTGTGCCTGGTCTAATCATCCCTGCCCTTGAGCAAAAACAGACCCTTTCTGGCAAATTTTGAGATTATCTTCTGTTTGTAATGTGTGGTACTCCCAATATTCATGTTTTTGTTTTTTGTTTTTTCAGTCAAGCACTAATTCTGAGGCCTTTCATAAAAGAAGTAGTCAGAGGGCAAGAAAGAACTTAGATAGATGTGTGTGTCCTCTTTGGCATTTTGGCTCCACCCCCAATGAAACAGGATTTTCAAGTATTCAAAGATCAAAATTGAATGGAAATTTTTATATTCAAATCTAAGACTCTGAAGAAGCTTAAGGACGTAATCAGAAAAGTGATATCATGAGGGATTTAATAAGGTTTATCTGTTTACATTCTTATGTGTGAGGATAATACTTGTAATTCATTAGAACATTCTCATTATTACAGTAGGAGTATATATATATGGATAGAGGGCACAGATGTGAGTTGAATATGAAATGATATTATCAATGATATTATCTTTTTTAATGATGAAATTAAGATATGAGAGGAATGTGTTGCAAGAAAGGAAAAGAGAGAAGTGGAATGCTGCAAAGTATCTGTCATTAAAAAAAAAGAAGCAAGCAAAAGTTTTAACAGTGAAGGGAAGAGGGAGAAGAAGGACAATGAGTGAACTTTACTCTCATCAGAATTGGCTCAAATCAGAAATACCTATCAATAGATTGTAGAAATCTATCTTGCCTTGCAGAAAAATAGAAGGGGAATAGGGTATGGGAAATAGGGGGGTGGGAGGGAGGTGATAAAAAGAAGGCATATTGGAGGAGGGAGTGGTCAGTAGCAAAACACTTTTGAGGAGGTACAGAGTGAAAGGAGAGAGTGAATAAATAGAAGAAAATACAATTAGTAATAGTAATTGAAAAAAAAAGAAGCATGTTTCTCTGATGGAATTTAATTGTTCTCTGGAAAATGATGAATGGAACATTCTCAGGAAAAAAAAAAATCCTGGAAAGTCCTCCACGAAAAAAAGTTAAATATACTGTATACAAATAATAGCAATGTTCTAAGATGATCATATATAAATTACTTAGTTATTCTCAGTAATACAATCATCCATACATACCTATGTTAAAAATCCTATCTGTAACAAGAGAAGGAACTGATTGCTTCTATAAATAGATCACTTTTTCTCTCTCTCTCTTTCTCTCTCTCTCTTTATTTTTAACTTAATTTTTCATGAGGGCTTTTATTTTCATTATGCTTTCTTTTACAACTTGAATTTTATAGAAATGTTTTGCATACCTTCACATGTGGTTTCTTAATTGTGGGTGGGGATTATGGAGATAGTCTAGAATTTAAATATCTTAAAAACAAATGTAAAAATGTTTTGAATATAACTGGGGAAATATTAAATAAATAAATTTAAAACAATAAAAAGTGCATCATATGTAGTTTTGTCTATATATTTACCTAGTATGTTTGTTCTATTAAATTTGTAATTATGAAAAATTATGCAATAATGGAAAGGAGAATGGCCTTCAAATTAGATGACTCAGCTTTAATCTCATTTGTACAATTTAAAGGATCTATAAACTTGCTTCAACATGTTGGAAGGAAATTCCTTCAAAACTACACTAGGGATGCAGAGTTACTTTAAAATGTTTCCCATTTTTAACAGTAACTTTGATAAAGTTATAATGGATGTGTTTTTTCCATATTTTCAGATAATAAAATCCCAGTAGTTAGCACACTGGGGAAATGTCAAAATTCATAAAATTCTGAAAAACATAGATTGGTCCAAATACTTTGTCAATTTGTACTTATACACAATGAATTATTATTAATTTTTTAATACTGGATAGTTAAGCAGAGGTCCTGGATTTTCATCATATCTCTACTAAATTTTATGCTTGATATTTTAAAAAGTTTGAACAACTCTGATCTTTTGTTTAATCCTAAAAGTGAGAGTACTAGTCTTTAAGATCCATTTAAGTTCTAAATCTTAAGTTACGCAGACACATGAAAATTAGAATACACTGAATGAAATCTAAGATAGATAGAATGATCCATAGATAGAGAAATGAGATTTAACTAGATGATAGGGAATTCATTAAGAGTTTGCTATGTGTATACTAATATATGGCAATATACAAAGCACTTGATAATACAAATATAAAAATGGCTATCATTGTACTCAAGGAGCCATTATTCTAATGATGGAGGAAAACATAGAAACATTTAAAAGAGACCAAGAAAAATAGTGAACTTGTCACTTAGCATATTTCACTGCAGAAAAAAAAAAGTAGAAAAGTTAATAAATAAAGACTAGAATTAGAGTAAAAATTGAGTGAGAATAAATATAATATATTATGTTTGGATTAAAAGTCAGTATCAAAAAGATTTAAGCAAGTTTTTAAGTGCTTACTAATTTCCAGTTGTACATAGAATTAAAACAAGAGGTGGTTGATAGTTGCTTGAAAAAAAATCATTATTTCAATATACTGAAAATCCAGTGTGTCAAGATATGACATTTGATGCTGCAGTCAAGATTACCAATATATTAGGCTATATTGAAAATTTTTAAAGTAATGGTTTAGCATTCCAGCAATGCCATTTTTTTCCTTTTGGGAAGGACCTCTACCTAGAGTATTATGTTTAATCATGGACATAGTATTTTAAGATAGGCATTGATTAAAGAATCACCATAGAAAAAACAAGTAAGAAAACAAGATAATAAACCCCCCAACTGCCAATATGAGGATCAATTGAAGGAAATGTAAATATTTTGCTTAGAAAATAGAATACTTTGAAGGACATGATACCTGTCTTTAGGTATCTAAGGGTCTATTCCATGATTCCAGAAGGGAGGACCAGAAATAAAAAGGATAACAATTTAAAAAAGAGAAATGTATAAATTTGGGGCAACAGAGGAGTACACCCAAGATGGAGGAGAGGAGACATGATTTTTTTTGTTTTTGTGACCTCCTCTGACCTTTTCTTAAACTAACAGTAGATTAAGCCTCTATACTGATTTTGAAAGGCAAGAATCCAAAAGCATTTGAAGTATAACACATTTTTAGAAGAAAATAACTTGAAAAAACTACAGAAGAGTTGTGTTTCAAACAGGCAGGGGGCAATCTGCCAAGACCATAGGGCAGCAAAGGGATCCCCAGGCAATGAGATAAGGTGAGGTTCTTAAGCTACTCTATCCTGGATGCAAGCAGGTGGTTTGGCACATTTGCTACAAAAGGAAAATTGTAAACTACTGAGCCTTGGAAGAATTACAGTTCCAGACAGCTATTATGCAGCACTGGAAATCAATCAGCAGAAGTGGCCCAGAGGAAACTAAAGCAATTATTGCTCATTTCCATTAAAGGCACATTTCAACCCTTAAAAATGAGTAAAAAAAAAAAAAAAAAAAAAAAAAAAAAAAAACCTCTCACCATAGGCAGCTTTTATGGAGAGAAAGATCAGACCTCAAATCGTAAGGTTCCTGAAGGTAAATCAGTGCCAAATGAAGCCCCAAAGGGAGTTATAAGCTGATCCCAATTTCACAAGGCTTTCTTGGAAAATTTCAAAAATAATCTTAAAAGCGAGAAGAAAAATAGGGAAAGGAACTGAGGTATTTGCAACAGGGTATAGAAAAGCAAAAACAAACTACTCTTAGAAAACTCCTTAAAATAAATATGATGAAATAGGATATGCATATAACTCCCTATGAAATAGATGGATGAAATTGAAAAAACAAAAAAAAATAAAAATAAAAATAAAAAATAAAAACAACTCCTTAAAATAAATATGAAAAAGATATGAATTTATTGAAAAACAGAATTTGTGAAATGGGAAAAATGCAATGAACAAAAATAAATAAATAAATAAATTTGCTAGACACAAAAGGAGCTTAAAAAGTTAGATGAAGAAAATAATACAATAAAAAATAGAACTGAACAAATGGAAGTGAAGACTCAATAAGACTACAAGAATCGGTCAAACAAAAATCCCAACAAAATTTTAAAAAATAGAAGAAAATATGAAATACCTCCTGGAAAAAACAACTGACCTCAAAATAGATCTAGGAAAGACAATTTAATTACTTTTTGTCTTATTTATTTTTATTAAAACTTTTTATTTTTAAAAACATATGAATAAATAATTCTGCAACATTAGCCCTTGCAAAACCTTGTTTTCCAAGTTTCTCCTCCCACTCCCTTCCCTAAATGTGAAGTAATCAAATATCTGTTAAGCATGGTAGAAATATGTTAAATGTAATATATGTTTACATATTTATACAATTGTCTTGCTAATTATTATTATACAAACAAAATCAAATCAGACCAGAAAAGACAATAATGAAGAAAATAAAATGCAAACAAACAACAATAAAAAAGAATGAAATTGCTATGCTGTGAATCACACTTAATTCCCACAGTATTCTCTCTGGTGTAGATGGCTCTTTTGGTCCTAAGAACATTTGAACTGGTCTGAATCATCTCATTGTTAAAAAGAGCCACATACATCAGAATTGATCATTGTAAAATATCACTGTTCTTGTGTACAATTATCTCCTGGTCCAGCTCATTTAACTTAGCATCAGTCCATGCAAGTCTCTCCAGGCTTTTCTAAAATCATGGTGCTTATGATTTCTTGTACAACAATAATATTCCAAAAAAATAAAATAAAAAAAAGCAAAAACAAAAACAAACAAACAAACAAACAAAAACAATAATATTCCATAGCAGTCATATAGGCTTATTCAACCATTTTCCAACTGATGGGCATCCACTCAATTTCCAGTTTCTTGCCACTTAAAAAAGAACTGCCACAAACATTTTTGCACATTTGATTCCTTTTTCCTCTTTTAAAATTTCTTTGGGATATAAGGCCAATAGAAACATTGGGTCAAAGAGTATACACAGTTTCATAACTCTTTGGGCATAGATCAGAACTGCTCTTCAGAATGGTTAGATCCATTCCAAATTCCAGCAATGATGTATTAGTGACCCAATTTTCCCATATCCACTCCACCATTGATCATTATCCTTTCCTGTAACCTCAACCAATCTGAGAAGTGGACAGTGGTATCTCAGAGTTGTCTTAATTTTCATTTCTCTTATCACCTTTTCATTAGACTAGAGATGGTTTCAATTTCTTCATTTGAAAATTGTCTCTTCCTATCCTTTGACCTTTTATCAATTGGACAATGGCTTAAAGTCTTATAAACTTGGTTCAGTTCTCTATATATTTTAGAGTCCTGTTATCAGAATCCTAGAATGTAAAAATGCTTTCCCAGTTTATTGCTTCCCTTCTTGCCTGCATTACTTTGTACAAAATATTTTAACTTAATATAATCAGATTTACCTCTTTTGTGATCAATAATGATCTCAAGTTCTTTGGTCACTAATTTCATCTTCCTCCACAGATATGAGAGGTAAATTATCCTATGTTCTTATGATTTGCTTATGATATCACTCTTTGTGTCTGGATCATGAACCCATTTCAATCTTATCTAAGTATATGATGTTAGGTGTGGGTCAATGCCTAATTTCTGCAATAATCATTTCCAATTTTTCCAGAAGTTTTTGTCAAATAGTGAATACTTACCCCAAAAGCTGAGGTCTTTGGGATTCTTAAACACTATGTTGTCCTATGAACTTAACATATTCTGCCTATTGACTACTCTATTTCTTAGCCAGGACCAAATGATTTTAATAACCTCTCCTTTATAATATAGTTTTAGATCTGATATAGCCAAGCCACATTAATTTACATTTTTTCATTAATTCCCTTTAAATTCTTGACTATCTTCTTTCAGATGAATTTTATTATTTTTCTAATCTAAAATAATTTCTTGGAAGTTTAAATGGTATAGCACTAACTAAATAAAAATAACAAATAAACACATAAATAAATGAATGAATAATACATAATACATAATTAAAACAATTAAAATAAATAAATATATTAATTTTAGCAGTTATATTTTTATTATATTTGCTCAACCTATCAAAAAGCACTTTATATTTTTCTAATTATTTACTTCTGACTTTATCTATGTGAAAAATATTTTGAAATTGTTTTCATATACTTCCTTACTTTTCCTTGGCAGTAAATTCCAAAATATTTTGTACTATTAACAGTTATTATAAATGCAATTTCTCTTTGTATCTCTTGCTGTTGGATTTTATTTGTGATGTATAAGAATGCTAATGATTTATATGGATTTTTTTTTCTATCTTGAAACTTTGCTAAAATTGTTAATTATCCTAATATTTTTTTTTAGTTGATTCTCTAGGATTCTCTAAGTAAACCATTTTATCATCTGCAAGGAGTTATAATTTCCTCATTACCTATTCTAATTATTTTAATTTCATTTTCCTCTCGTTGCCATAGCCAGCATTTCTAATACAATAGTAATGGTGATAACAGGCAACCTTGTTTCACACCATGATCCTATTGGGAATGGTTCTAGTTTATCCCCATTAAATATGATGTTTGTTGGTGTTTTTAAATAGTTGCTACTGATTATTTCAAGGAGAAGTCCATTTATTCCTTTACTTTAATTCTTTCTTCCTCCACAGATCTGAAAGTTAAACTATGCTATGATTTTTTCTAATTTGTTTATAATAACATCTCTATGCCTAGATCAAGAAGGCATTTCAACCTTATGGAGATAAAACTATAATATGTGGGTCAGTGTCAATTTTTTGCTGTACTAGTTTCCAATTTTCTCAACAAATTTTGTCAAATCTTGAATTCTTATCCCAAAAGCTGGGATCTTTGGGTTTGTCATGCAATAAATTACTATAGCCATTGACTATTTTGTTCTATGAACCTAACTTATTCCACTGATCAACTACTCTATTTCTTAGCCAGTACCATTTTTTTTAATGAACACTGCTTAATAATATAGTTTTAGAATTGATACAGGTAGGACACTTTCATTTGCTTTTATTTTCATTAATTCCCTTGAAATTCTTGACCTTTTGTTCTTCCAGGTCAATTTTGTTTTTATTTGTTCTTGGCCAGTAAAAGAGTTTCTTGGAAGTTTCATTGGTATAGCATTAAATAAATAGATTAGTTGGGGCAGCTAGGTGGCCCAGTGGATAGAGCAACAGCCTTGAAGTCAGTAGGACCTGAGTTTGAATATGGTCTCAGACACAACACTTCTTAGCTGTGTGACCTTAGGTAAATCACTTAACCTCAAATGCCTCAGCCAAAATTTAAAAAAAAATGGGTTAGGTAGCAATGTAATATTTTCATTATTATAATAGCTCGACCTATAAAAAATCACTTGATATTTTTCCAATTGTTCCAATTGTGTAGAAAGTGTTTTGCAATATTGCTCAAATACTTCTTGACTTTTCCTTGGCACATAGGCTCACACATATTTCATGCTATCCACAGTTATTGGATTTTTTAATGATGTCTAAAAATACTGATGATTTATATATAAATATACTTTGCTAAAGTTGTGGATTATTTCTAATAGCTCTTTATTAGAATCCCTGTAGTTCTCTAAGTATATTGTCATATCATCATCAAAGATTGACAATTTGGTTCCTCATTACCTACTATAATTCCTTTAATCTCTTTTCTTCTGTTATTGACAAAGCTTTCATTTCTAATACAATATTGAATGGTAATGGTAAAAGTGGGCAAACTTGTTTCACACACCCTCTCCATCATGAGAATGGTTCTAGTTTATCCCCATTAACATATGATAATTTTTTTTATGTTTTTTAGATAGATGCTACTATTTTAAGGAAAAGTCCAATTTTCCCTACACTTTCTAATCTTTCTAATAGGAATAATTGTTGGAATACTTTTTCTACATCTCATGAGATAATCATATGTTTTTTTGCTAATTTGGTTATTGATATAGTCAATTATGCCACTATTTTTTCTAGTATTGAACCAGTTCTGCATTACTGTTTAAGTCCTACATGGTCATGATATATTATCCTGGGAATGATTTTTCTTTTTATACTCTCCTTGCTATGATTTCATTGCATCAATAGTCATTAAGGAGATGGGTATATAATTTTCTTTCTCTATTTTTGTCCTATCTAGTTTAGGAATTAGTACCATATCTGTGCCATAAAAGGGATTTACTTGGTGGGAGTTCTTCATTTCCTATTTTTCAAATATTTTTTATAGTTTTGGAGTTAATTGTTCTTTAAATGTTTGGTAAAATTCACCTGTAAATCCTTCTGATCCTGGGGATTTTTTCTTAGGGAATGGATTAGCAGCTTTTCTATTTCTTTTACTTAAATGGGACTATTTAAGTAATTTATTTCCTCTTATGTTAATCTGGACAATCTATATTTTTGTAGTTATTCCTCCATTTCACTTAGGTTGTCAAATTTCTTGTCATAAAATTGGTCAAAATAATCCCTTAATATTGCTCTAATTTCCTCTTCATTAGTTGAAAATTCACCCTTTTCATTTTTAAGGCTAATAATTTGATTTTCCTCTTTTTCTAATCAAATTAGCTAAACTTTATCTATGTTGTTGTTTTATATTTTTAAAAAAACAACTCTTAGTTTTAATAATCATTTTCATAGTTTTTTTTTTTACTTGAAATTTTATTAATCTCTCCTTTTATTTTAAAATTTTCAAGTTTGATTTATAATTGGAGATTTTAACTCCAATGCTATGTAAACTATTTGAAAAAATAGGGATTGAAGGAGTCCTACCAAATTCCTTCTATGACACAGACATGGTACTGATACCTAAACCAGGTAGATCGAAAACTGAGAAAGAAAACTATAGACCAATTTCCTTAATGATTATTGATGCTAAAATCTTAAATAAGACATTAGCAAATAGACTTCAGAAAATAATTCCTAGAATAATACACTATGACCAAGTGGGATTTATACCAGGAATGCAGGGCTGGTTTAATATTAGGAAAACTATTAGTACAATTGACCATTATTAATAATAAAATTAATAAAAACTATATGATCATCTCAATAGATGGAGAAAAGGCATTTGATAAAATCCAACATCCATTCCTACTAAAAACACTTTAGAGTATAGGAATAAATGGATTATTCCTTAAAATAATAACGAGCATATATTTAAAACCTTCAGTAAACATCATATATAACGGCGAAAAACGAGAACCTTTCCCTGTAAGATCAGGAGTGAAACAAGGTTGCCCACTATCACCATTACTCTTCAATATAGTACTAGAAACTCTAGCCTCGGCAATAAGAGCTGAGAAAGAGGTTCAAGGAATTAGAGTAGGAAATGAGGAAATCAAATTATCACTTTTCACAGATGACATGATGGTATACTTAGAGAACCCCAAAGACTCTGCTAAAAAGCTTTTAGAAATAATTCAGAATTTTAGCACAGTGGCAGGATACAAAATAAATCCACATAAATCCTCAGCATTTTTATACATTAACAACACAATCCAAGAGCAAGAGATACAAAGAGAAATTCCATTCAAAATAACGGTCGATATATTTGGGAATATATCTACCAAAGGAGAGTCAGGAATTATATGAGCAAAATTCCAAAACACTTGCCACAAAAATAAAGTCAGATTTAAATAATTGGAAAGACATTCAGTGCTCTTGGACAGGCTGAGAGAATATAATTAAGATGACAATACTCCCTAAACTAATCTATTTATTTAGTGCTATACCAATCAGACTCCCAAAAAACTATTTTAATGACTTACCTATTCTGGGGATGAATCTCTGGTCCATTCTGGTCTGAAACCAAGGACAAGTTTCATTTATAAAAAGAAAATACCTAAATAAATCTTTTTTTCTTTACTCTAACTCCTCTTTCCCTGAGGGATGCTTTAAGGTCCTTTATAAAATCCTGCTCTTTAAATAACTTAGTACCCATTTCTTATAAGACGAACGATTCAAAACTTACCAAGGACTGGAACTCTCATGAGTGGTGAAAGTGGTCCTTCCAATGGGGGTCACAACTACTTCTTTGGGAGGGGGTCCGTCTGGCAAGGGTCCATACGTCGAGCCCCACATTGGGTGCCACCTGTCCTGTCCACCAGGATTCAGTTACTCGGGGAGTTGAGGGGGACCCCGCCTGAAAGAGAAATGGGTGAGAAAGAAGAGCAAGACCAAAAAGATTCTTGTCAAGGTCTCAGTTTATTGCTCTTGGGGTACAGCCTATATAGCAAAAAAGTATGAGAAAGAGAAGTAGGGTTGGGTCTGGGAAAGGAACATGGGAATGGCTGGTTATATGAACAGGAACAGTATACAATGCTGGGATATTCTATGGTTGGCCGATTCTCAAACTATTTGAGGTTAATGCCCACCTGTGGTCGGCTGATTCTCAGAACAATTTGTCTGAGGGTAAGGCCCACTTAGAGGGGAGAGATACCTGGGCTGAAGCCCTTGGCTCCTGACAGGATAAGAATTCATTTTTTGACAAAAAGTGTTGGGAAAACTGGAAATTAGTATGGCAGAAACTAGGCATGGACCCACATTTAACACCACATACTAAGATAAGATCAAAATGGGTCCAAGATTTAGGCATAAAGAACAAAATCATAAATAAATTGGAGGAACATGGGATGGTTTACCTCTCAGAGGAAGGAGTTTGTATCCAAGGGAGAACTAGAGACCATTATTGATCACAAAATAGAACATTTTGATTACACCAAATTAAAAAGTTTTGCACAAACAAAACTAATGCAAACAAGGTTAAAAGGGAAGTAACAAATTGGGAAAACATTTTTACAGTTAAAGGTTCTGATAAAGGACTCATCTCCAAAATATACAGAGAATTGACTTTAATTTATAAGAAATCAAGCCATTCTCCAATTGATAAATGGTCAAGGATATGAACAGACAATTTTCAGATGGTGAAATTAAAACTATTTCCACTCATATGAAAGAGTGTTCCAAATCACTATTGATCAGAGAAATGCAAATGAAGACAACTCTGAGATATCATTACACACCTGTCAGATTAGCTAAGATGACAGGAACGATGAATGTTGGAGGGGCTGTGGGAAAACTGGGACATTGATGCATTGTTGGTGGAGTTGTGAAAGAATCCAACCATTCTGGAGAGCAATCTGGAATTATGCCCAAAAAGTTATCAAAATGTACATACCCTTTGACCCAGCCATACTACTACTGGGCTTATATCCCAAGGAAATACTAAAGAAGGGAAAGGGACCTGTATGTGCCAAAATGTTTGTGGCAGCCCTTTTCATAGTGGCTAGAAGCTGGAAAATGAATGGATGTCCATTAATTGGAGAATGGTTTGGTAAATTATGGTATATGAATATTATGGAATATTATTATTCAGTAAGAAATGACCAACAAGAGGAATACAGAGAGGCTTGGAGAGACTTACATCAACTGATGCTAAGTGAAATGAACAGAACCAGAAGATCATTATACACTACAACAATGATACTATATGAGGATGTATTCTGATGCAAGTGGATTTCTTCAACATAGAGAAGAGCTAATCCAATTCCAATTGATCAATGAAGGACAGAATAACCTACATCCAGAAAAGGAACACTGGGAAATGAGTGTAAACTGTTAATTTTATCTTCTGAATCCAATTTTTCTTGTGCAACAAGAGAACTGTACAGATCTGCACACATATTGTATCTAGGAAATACTTTAACATGTTTAACATGTATATGACTACCTGCCATCTAGGGGAGGGGGTGGAGGGAGGAATGGGAAAAGTTGTAACAGAAGTGAGTGCAAGGAACAACGGTGTAAAAATTACTCATGATTTTGTTCTGTCAATAAAATGCTATAATTAAATTTAAAAAAACAAAACAAAACAAAACAGAAAAAAAAAAAAAAAGGAAAGAAAGCTTGGCAAGAGAGTCTGGAGAAGTCATTCCACACATTTAAAGACCAAGTGGATAAAGAAAAGAAATCATTGAGAATTATAATTAGTAAATTAGAAAAGGTAAACAACTCCAAAGAAAACAGGATTAGTGAGCTGGAAAAAGAAAACAGCTCTCTAAAAAATAAAATGGAAAAAATAATTACATAGAAGATAAAAACTCAATTGCACAATTGCAAAATGATATAAAAAAGTGAGTGAAGAAAACAAATCATGGAAAATTAGAATGGAACAAATAGAAATGAATGACTCAAGGAGAAACCAAGAAGTAGTCAAGCAAAACCAGGAAAATGAAACAAATGAAAAGAATGTCAAGTACCTCATTGGAAAGGCAACAGACCTGGAAGACAGATCCAGGAGAGACAATGTGAAAATAATTGGACTCCCTGAAAAATGTGAGGAAAAAAAGAGCTTGGACACTATTTTCCAGGAAATTATCAGAGAACTGCCCAGACGTTTTGGAAACAGAGGGTAAAATAAACATTGAAAAAATTCATCGATCACCTAATGAAAGGGACCCTAAAATCAAAACGCCAAGAAATATAGTGGCCAAGTTCAAGAAGCTGCTAGAAAAAAACAATTCAGATATGGAGGGGACACAATAAGGATAACGCAGTATCTAGCAGTATCCACATTAAAAGAACGAAGGGGCTGGAATATGATATTCCAAAAGGCTAAGGAACTTGGTATGCAGCCAAGAATAACTTACCCAGCAAAAATGAGCATCATTTTCCAGGGAAGAAGATGGACATTTAACAAAATAAATTAATTCCATCTATTCGTGATGAAAAAAACAGATCTACACAAAATGTTTGATCTTCAAATACAGAACTAAATAGATTTTTAATATTTCTGCCATAAATATATGTAAAGAGGGGGCGGAGCCAAGATGGTGGAGAAGATACACGCAATTCTGTAAGCTCCTTTCTTCCCTCAACACCAATTAGATAATTTCAGCCTCAAAAATAGAGCTGGACTGATAGAAACCACAAGGACTGAATTGGAAAAAGAAAATAATTCTCAAAAAAGATCAGGGAAATGGAAAAAAATTCAATAGAGCAAAATAATTCATTTAAAAATGAAACTGGGCATTTACAAAAAGAACTAAAGACTGTGAATGAAGAAAATAACTCCTTAAAAGTCAGGATGGAACAAATAGAAATGAATGATTCATTGAGAACCCAAGAATCAGTCAAACAAAAAAAAAAAAAAAAAAAAAAAAAAAAAGCTGGAGAATAACGTCAAATACTTACTGGGAAAATCTATAGACCTGGAAAATAGATCTAAGAGAGATAATCTGCGGATCATTGGACTTCCTGAAAACTATGACCAAAAAAAGAGCCAAGATTCTATTTTACAGGAAATTATCAAAGAGAACTGTCCAGAGATAATAGAAAGAGAAGGGAAAGTACATGTTGAAAGAATTCATCCAACTCCTTCTGAAATAGAACCTAAAAAAAGAACACCATGAAATATTGTGGCTAAGTGGCAGAATTTCCACACAAAGGAGAAAATCCTGCAAGCAGCTAAAAAAAAAAACAATTTAAATAACAAGGTGCCACACTAAGGGTCACACAAGATCTGGCTGCCTCCACATTAAAAGATAGAAGGGCCTGGAACCTGATATTCCAATAGGCAAAAGATCAAGGACTGCAACCAAGAATAAACTACTCAGCTAAGTTTAGAATCTTTTTCCATGGAAGAAGATGGTCATTCAGTGAAATAGAGGAATTCCATATGTTTCTAAGAAAAAAAAAAAAACAGACAAACAAAAAATTTGATCTACATCCACAAGACTGAAGAGAAACAGAAAAAGGTACACAGAACCCTTGAGAACTGTATCTCTGTTGTGGGTATATAGAAAGTATGCATGGATAATTTGATTTTTCTGATATAAAAGAAAAAAAGGGGGGTGTAGTAAAGGGAAGGGGGTAGTATCAGAAAAAGGAGAAGGAGTGATAAAAAGAGGGAAACTACATCCCAGGAAGAGGCATAGAAAATATACCATATCTGAGGGAATTTAGAGAGGGGGAGAAACATTGTGTAAATCTTACT
This sequence comes from Sminthopsis crassicaudata, assembly GCF_048593235.1. Lineage (NCBI taxonomy): Eukaryota > Metazoa > Chordata > Mammalia > Dasyuromorphia > Dasyuridae > Sminthopsis > Sminthopsis crassicaudata. The sequence continues at coordinate 127,018,809 of NC_133617.1, forward strand.
CTCATCAGAAGAGGCTCAAAGAGTAAATAAGTGACATATTTGTTTTTCAGAGAATTCTCTCTCACCTCATTAAAAGGGGGGAGAGGAAAAGGGAAAAGGAAAAAGAAAATAAGGGAAGGGACGTGGAGGGAGGGGAGAGAGATACTAAAAAAAGGGAGAGCTACACGTCACAAGGGGGGTCTATAAATTAAATATCGGGGAAGGGGTTCAGGGGGGTCAAGTGAAAAAGCATAAGCTGGGGATAATATGATGGCAGGAAATACAGAATTAGTGATTTTAACTGTAAATGTGAATGGGATGAACGCTCCCATCAAATGAAGACGGACACCAGACTGGATCAAAAATTAGAACCCTACAATATGTTGTTTACAGGAAACACACTTAAAGCAGGGAGATACATACAGAGTAAAGGTAAAAGGTTGGAGCAGAATCTATTATGCTTCGGGTAAAGCGAAAAAAGCAGGGGTAGTTATCCTTATCTCAGATCAAGCAAAAGCAGAAGTAGATCTCGTTAAAAAAGATAAGGAAGGAAATTATATCCTGCTGAAAGGTAGCATAAATAATGAAGCCATATCAATATTAAACATATATGCACCAAGTGGTATAGCATCTAACTTTCTAAAGGAAAAGTTAAGAGAATTGCAAGAAGAAATAGACAGTAAAAATATAATAGTGGGAGATCTCAACCTTGCACTCTCAGATTTAGACAAATCAAACCACAAAACAAACAAGAAAGAAATTAAAAAAGTAAATAGAACATTAGAAAAACTAGGTATGATAGACCTTTGGAGAAAACTGAATGGCAAAAGAAAGGAATATACTTTCTTCTCAGCAGTTCATGGATCCTATACAAAAATAGACCATATATTAGGACATAAAGATCTCAAAATTCAATGTAGGAAGGCAGAAATAATAAATGCCTTCTTCTCAGATCACAATGCAATAAAAGCTACATTCAGTAAAAAGTTAGGGGTAAATAGACCAAAAAGTAATTGGACAATGAATAATCTAATCTTAAAGAATGACTGGGTGAAAGAGCAAATTATAGAAACAATTAATAATTTCACCCAAGATAATGACAATGATGAGACATCATACCAAAATCTTTGGGATGCAGCTAAAGCAGTAATAAGGGGAAATTTTATATCTTTAGAGGCTTATTTGAAGAAAATAAAGAAAGAGAAGATTAACGAATTGGGCTTACAACTTAAAAGGCTAGAAAAAGACCAAATTATAAACCCCCAACCAAAAATTAAACTTGAAATACAAAAAATAAAAGGAGAAATCAATAATATTGAAAGTAAAAAAACTATTGAATTAATAAATAAAACCAAGAGTTGGTTTTATGAAAAAGCCAATAAAATAGATAAACCTTTGGTAAATCTGATCAGAAAAAAGAACGAGGAAAATCAAATTGTTAGTCTTACAAATGAAAAAGGGGATCTTTCCACCAATGAAGAGGAAATTAGAGAAATAATAAGGAGTTACTTTGCCCAACTTTATGCCAATAAATTTGATAACTTAAGTGAAATGGATGACTTCCTCCCAAAATATAGGCTCCCTAGATTAACAGAGGAGGAGATAAATTGCTTAAATAGTCCCATTTCAGAAAAAAGAAATAGAACAAGCTATTAATCAACTCCCCAGGAAAAAATCCCCAGGGCCAGATGGATTCACATGTGAATTCTACCAAACATTTAAAGAACAATTAGCCCCAATGCTATATAAATTATTTGAAAAAATAGGGGATGAAGGAGTCCTACCAAACTCCTTTTATGACACAGACATGGTACTGATACCTAAACCAGGTAGAGCGAAAACTGAGAAAGAAAATTATAGACCAATCTCCTTAATGAATATTGATGCTAAAATCTTAAATAATAGCAAAAAGAATTCAGAAAATCATCTCCAGGATAATACACTATGATCAAGTAGGATTTATTCCAGGAATGCAGGGCTGGTTTAATATTAGGAAAACTATTAATGTAATTGACCATATTAATAATCAAATTAATAAGAACCATATGATCATCTCAATAGATGCAGAAAAAGCATTTGACAAAATCCAACATCCATTCCTACTAAAAACTCTTGAGAGTATAGGAATAAATGGTCTATTCCTTAGAATAATCAGGAGCATATATCTAAGACCTTCAGTAAGCATAATATGCAATAGAAATAAACTGCAACCTTTCCCAGTAAGATTAGGAGTGAAACAAGGTTGCCCACTATCACCATTACTATTCAATATAGTACTAGAAACGCTAGCCTCGGCAATAAGAGCCGAGAAAGAGATTCAAGGAATTAGAGTAGGAAATGAGGAAATCAAACTATCACTTTTTGCAGATGACATGATGGTATACTTAGAGAACCCCAAAGACTCTGCTAAAAAGCTACTAGAAATAATTCAAAATTTCAGCAAAGTGGCAGGATACAAAATAAATCAAAATAAATACTCGGCATTTTTATATATCACTAACAAAATACAACAGCAAGAGATACAAAGAGAAATTCCATTCCAAACAAATGTTGAGAGTATAAAGTATTTGGGAATCCATCTACCAAAGAAAAGTCAGGAATTATATGAGAAAAATTACAAAACACTTGCCACAAAAATAAAATCAGATTTAAATAATTGGAAAGACATTCAGTGCTCTTGGATAGGCCGAGCGAATATAATAAAGATGGCAATACTCCCCAAACTAATCTATTTATTTAGTGCTATACCAATCAGGCTCTCAAGAAACTATTTCAATGACCTAGAAAAAATAACAACAAAATTCATATGGAAGAATAAAAGGTCGAGAATTGCAAGGGAACTAATGAAAAAATACTGAGAGGAAGGTGGTCTAAGTGTACCTGATCTAAAGCTATATTATATAGCAGCAGTCACCAAAACCATTTGGTATTGGCTAAGAAATAGACCGGTAGATCAGTGGAACAGACTAGATACAAAGGACAAAAAAGGGTACATCTATATTAATCTAATCTTTGACAAATGCAAAGATACCAACATTAGGGATAAAAATTCATTATTCAGAAAAAACTGTTGGGAAAACTGGAAATTAATATGGCAGAAATTAGATATGGATCCACACTTAACACCATATACTAAGATAAGATCAAAATGGGTCCATGATTTAGGCATAAGGAATGAGATCATAAATAGATTAGAGGAACAGAGGATAATCTACCTCTCAGACTTGTGGAGGAGGAAGGAATTTATGACCAGAGGAGAACTAGAGATCATTATTGATCACAAAATAGAAGATTTTAATTACATTAAACTAAAAAGTTTCTGTACAAATAATACTAATGCAAACAAGATTAGAAGGGAAGTAACAAATTGAGAAAATATTTTTAAAAACAAATGTTCTGACAAAGGTCTCATTTCCAAAATATATAGAGAACTGACCCTAATTTATAAGAAACCGAACCATTCTCCAATTGATAAATGGTCAAAGGATATGAACAGACAATTCTCAGAGGAAGAAATTGAAACTATATCCACTCACATGAAAGAGTGTTCCAAATCACTACTGATCAGAGAAATGCAAATTAAGACAACTCTGAGATACCACTACACATCTGTCAGATTGGCTATGATGACAGGAACAAATAATGATGAATGTTGGAGGGGATGTGGGGAAACTGGGACACTAATACATTGCTGGTGGAGTTGTGAAAGAATCCAGCCATTCTGGAGAGCAATCTGGAATTATGCCCAAAAAGTTATCAAACTGTGCATACCCTTTGACCCAGCAGCGCTACTACTGGGCTTATATCCCAAAGAAATACTAAAGAGCGGAAAGAGACATATATGTGCCAAAATGTTTGTGGCAGCTCTTTTTGTTGTAGCTAGAAACTGGAAGATGAATGGATATCCATCAGTTGGAGAATGGTTGGGTAAATTATGGTATATGAAGGTTATGGAATATTATTGCTCTGTAAGAAATGACCAGCAGGAGGAATACAGAGAGGCCTGGAGAGACTTACATCAACTGATGCTGAGTGAAATGAGCAGAACCAGAAGATCACTATACATTTCAACAACAATACTGTATGAGGATGTATTCTGATGGAAGTGGAAATCTTCAACATAAAGAAAAGCCAAGTCACTCCCAGTTGATCAATGATGGACAGAGGTAGCTACACCCAGAGAAGAAACACTGGGAAGTGAATGTACATTATTAGCACTAATATCTGTCTGCCCAGGTTGCATGTACCTTCGGAATCTAATGTTTATTGTGCCACAATAAAATGATATTCACACACATGTATTGTATCTAGACTATATTGTAACACATGTAAAATGTATGGGATTGCCTGTCATCGGGGGGAGGGAATTCAAGGAGGGGGGATAATTTGGAAAAATGAATACAAGGGATAATATTATAAAATATATATATATAATAAAAAAATATTAATTAAAAAAATAAAGAAATGACAGATGCAGCAGTTCTGCAGAGCCACAGACTTGGGAGACAAGGAAAGAGCACATTAATCATTACAGAAGTAGCAGGGCAGGGACACTGCTGGGTGTGGACAGTTGTTAGAGGGGTGGATTGTGGTTTAGTATTCCTGGTCAGAGAGGAGAACTAAAGTGAAGCTACAGACACCCTCACTCCACACTAGAGTGCTTGCACTAATATATCTTATTGAAAATAAAAATAAAAATTAAAAAAAAAAAACAGCAAAGAAGAAGGAACCAAACTATAGAAACATACTATGGGAACAGGAAAGACTGGAGTTTATATTCTTAAGGTTCATCTTTAGAAGAGGAAATTGAAATTTAAAAAAAAAAGCATCTATTCCAAAGAATAAAAGGAAAAGGCTTCATTCCTGGGAAAAAAATTTATAGAAGGACTCAAAAAAGAATTTAAAAATCAAATGAGAGACATTGAGGAAAATCTAAAAAAAAAACTTCAAGAAAAAAAAAGAAAATAAATAAACAAATAAGTAAATAAATGAATAATTGAATAAGAACAAACAAACAAACAAATAAATAAATAAATATATGAATAAATAAAGGAATAAAGAAAAGAAAATATGACTTGGTGAGAAGTGTGTATATTTTTCTCCTGTACTATTCATTAGTCTGTGAATAACTGCGAATATTATTTTTCTATTTTGGAACTGTGATTAAGGTATATACCTTTCTATAATCAAAAGTTATGGTGTGTTATACTTCTTGCCTTGGGACTGCTACCTAGTAGGGGCTGCATTTCAGTTTCAAGTTTAGGTAATGCAATCAAATCCTCCCTCTCATGCCAGCAAATATGGGTGGTAGGAAGCTAAGTAACAGTAAAGCAAATTAAGAGCAGAATTAAAGCAAAGGATCAGCAGGGATAAGAAAAAATTATGTGCGTGTATGTGTGTGTGTGTGTGTGTGTGTGTGTGTGTGTGTGTGTGTGTGTGTGTGTTGGTTTGTATATGCATATATCTCGATAAATACATAGATAACTATCTAGATAGATAAATAGATATTTATAAAGATAGATTCTTTCTTAACTATAGTCTATTTGGAAATGGTGAGTAAAAAAAGGGGAAAGGAACAAAGTAAAAAAGGTACATAGCAGAGAACAAAGGAACAATTTACAAGGAAGTAAAGAAAATATGGACACTCATAAATGTAATTTCTTCTACTGTTCTCTTTTGTTTTGTTTCATTTTATTTTGTATTGCTTTTCTATTTTCTGTTTTTCTTATTGTTTCTTTAAATAGAATAAATTTGAAAATACCAAAAAAAAAAAAAAAAAAAAAAAAAAAAAAAAAAAAAAGAAAAAAGAGGCTGCCATAGTTAGATTGGTAGCATTACTTAGATAATCTAATTAAAAAAAGAAAAGGAAAATAAAAAAAGAAAGAAAACACTAAAGAAAGAAAACATATAATGAAACAATAATCAAATAATTATTTGTATAGAGCGTTAAATTTCAATAATCAATATTCATTTCATTCTGAAAGAAATACTGAAAGACACATTCTATTATTTTCATCACCATTGTGCAGATGAGGAAAGTGAAGCTGAATGAGGCTAGGGCAAATTTTTAAATCAGAATTTTAACTTCACATCTCATTGAAACCACATCCAGCACTATCCACTATGTCAGCTAACTGAGAAACACATAAAACACTCTTTTGGGATGTTTTAATGAAAAGATATGTTTGTCCCTTAATTATCTATTGCATTGTGCTTTTGGAGACCTAGCTTTAATAATATGTATTCAAAAATTAAGTTTTGAGTAAAAATCTCAGAATATAATTAAATAATGATTAGAAGACTCATGTCATGAAGCCTTGAAGTAAACATGGATATTTTATAATTTAGGGAAAACCAGATGAAATAAATATTTGATTGAATTATAAGATATTCCTGACACTAGTGCCAACATTATGCAGTCAGGCTTCATACCTGGATTTTAATAAGATTGCATGCATAATATTATGGAAGGGGAAGGTAGGAAATGTGTTAAATTCTTGAAGTTTTCTTTATAACCATATTTCTAAAACTGACTACATTTTACTTGGAATATTGCTTAATATGAGGAAATTACATATATGTATGTAATATGTAATACATAATGCATATATATACTCTTATATTTAAATGTTTCAAACATGAAGGTTCTCACATATAAAATTATACACAAAAATGTGATATGCATATAAAATAAGTTGGAAGTTATGTATATATTTGCTTTCAATGGCTGTTTTTCTTGCTTCTTGCTTCAATTGAAACAGCTTTTATACTAGCCTTTTATTCAAGGACTTTGATTTGGAAATTTCCATTCAAGCTTCAATATCAATTTGAGTGCTACTTTCAAGTACAGCAATGACTCGGTAGTTCTTTGATACTTATTTTTAACAAACTCTTTTGTTCTGATTCTCATTATATTTCATCTGTGTTTTCAATGAAATATTCAAAACTCTTAAGAGCAAATTGGAAGTATGTATTTTCTCTCTTCTGCCCCCTTATTTAATAAATGGCTATTTCTGTCATTGCAATAAAATTTCATCAAGCACCATAATATAAAAAATGTGATAAATTGTAATGAATGCAGATAAAGCTTTTCCTTCTGCAAAGTTCTGATAAGAGTTCCTTTCTATAAATTATGCCTCCACTTTATTTTTCCAATAAAAGTCCAATCCACACACATAAGCAAATGAATGTAAGCGTCCACTCTTCTGTATGAAAAATGAAAAATATGATCTCATTAGCAATACAATATATTATCATAATTATTGAAACATTTTCTTTGAAATATTTGAATGTAAGGGTCATAGTAGGTGAAGTTATTGGGTTAATTTTCTAAACTAAGTTCATATTGACAGTAAACTTCTACTGTAAGTTTCTAGTTAAGTCTTTATGTTTAGGGTCTTCTTTAAAATACCTTTAGAAAGTCAGAATCAAGATGGCAGAGAAAAGGTGGGAAATCACTTGAATTCTCTTCCAAATTCCTCCAAATAATTTTAAATAATTTCTAAAAATAAATTCTAAAGTGGCAAAATGCATAACAAGACAGAGTGAAAAAATGTTCCAGCCAAGACAAATCAGAAGGTCAGCAAGAAAAGTTTGTTGCAGTACTATTGTGACAGTGAAACTTGGCACTGAGCAACAGACTATGGTTCTAACAAGTCAGAAGACTTTGGGGACAATTGAAATAGTGGCTGCAGTCGCAGTTTTATGACGTTTCATATGGTAAGAGGTTCAGAAGAAGATTACAAGGGTCCATTTGCTGGCATGAGAGGGAGGATTTGATTGCATTACCTAAACTTGAAACTGAAATGCAGCCCCTACTAGGTAGCAGTCCCAAGGCAGGAAGCATTAACACACCATAACTTTTGATTACAGAAAGGTATATACGTTAATCACAGTTCCAAAATAGAAAAATAATATTTGCAGTTATTCACAGACTAATGAATAGTACAGGAGAAGAATATACACACTTCTCACCAAGTCATATTTTCTTTTATTTATTCCTTTATTTATTCATATATTTATTTATTTGTTTGTTTGTTTGTTTGTTCTTATTCAATTATTCATTTATTTACTTATTTGTTTATTTATTCATCCATATGTTTGTTTGTTTATTTATTTGTTTTATTTACTTTTTTATTTACAAAGTGTATGCATGGGCAATTTTTCCAGTATTGATCATTCCAAACCTTTTGTCCCAGATTTTTTCCTTCATTCTCCCCACCACCTTCTCTAACTGGCAGGTAGTCCAATATAAATTAAATATGTTGAAATACGTATTTAATCTAATATATGTATACATATTTATACAGTTATCTTGAGTTATAAGATCAAGATGGAAGGAAAAGAAAAGCTGAAAAAAAATCAAAATGCAAGTAAATAACAACAGAAAAAGAGTGAGAATGCTATGTTGTGTTTCACACTTTCTTCCCATGGTGCTCTCTCTGGGTGTAAATGGCTCTCTTCACCACTGAACAAATGGGATGGGTTTGAATCCTCTCACTGTTGAAGAGAGCCACGTTCATCAGAATTAATCATCATATAGTCTTGTTGTTGCCATGTATAATGATCTCCTGATTCTGCACATTTCACTTATCATGAGTTCATATAAGTCACTTTAGGCCTCTCTAAAATCATCCTCATGGACATTTCTTATAGAATAATAGTATTCCATAGCATTCATATACCATAATTTATTAAGCCATTCTCTAATTGATGGGTATCCATTCAGTTTCCACTTTCTTGCCACTACAAAGAGGGCTGTCACAACACATTTGTTCATGTAGGTCTTTTCCCCTCCTTTAAGATCTCTTTGGATATAATCCCAGTCGCAACACTGATGTATCAAAGGATATGCACAGTTTGATAACTTTTGATAGTTCCAAATTGCTCTCTAGAATAGTGGGATCCATTCACAGTTCCACCATCAATGCATGTGTCCCAGTTTTCTCACATCCCCTCCAATATTCACCAATTCATATTTTCAAAAAAAAAAAAAAAAAAGTTATAGTTTTCCAAACTTATCTTTAAAACAGCTGCACCAAAGACCTGAAACTTGGGATAATTTCCTCTGTACTCCCGAAATAGAACCCTAAGTTCACATGCATATAAAAATCAAGAAATAGTCTGGTAAATAAACAAAGAGCAGAAAAATTTCCTGATGATATAGTTTTAAGAAAGATCAAAATACAAACTCAGAAGAAAATAAAGTCAAAGACCATTTTTCTAAAGCCCCACCAAAAATATGGATTAATCATTGACCATGGAAGAGCTCAAAAAGAATTTTAAAAATCAAATAAGAGAAATAGAGGAAAATTGGGAAGATAAACGAGAGTAATATACAAGAAAATGAGAAAAAAAAGAGTCAACAACTTGGTAAACAAAGTACAAAAAGTACCAAAATACCAAAGAAAATAAAATCTTAAAAAAAAATAAGAGATAAAATGGTGAAAGAGACGCAAAAATCCATTAAAGAGAAGATAGCATTGAAAAACATAATTGGTTAAATGGGAAAAAAAAGATACAGAAATTCAATGAAGAAAATAATTCCTTAAAAATTAGAACTGAGCAAAACTGAAGCTAATGATTCTATGAAACAATAAAAATGATAGAAAAAATAAAGAAAATGGAGGGAAACATGAAATGTTTTCGAAAAACATTTGAAAAATGTTAAAATATGAAAACAAATTGGAAAAACAACTGACCTGAAAAATAGATCTAGGAGAGTACTTCTAGCTAAAATGGTGGAGACTACACACACATCTGCTTAAGCTCTGCGTTTTCTCTCAGAATAATTGACAATCATCGGAATTAGTGCTTAACTGAAAAAAACACAAATAATTACCAAGAGAAGATATACTCCAAATTCGCCAGAAAAGGACTGTTTTTACTCCCTGGTGGGGACGATTTTGGATTGGGCACAATGTGAGTGCAAGCAGTAGCAGCAGAGCAGAGTAAAGCAGGCAGCTCACAGCTGAGCAGACCCAAGGGGTGAAGGGTGTGATCTTAACTATTTCTGTGGAGAGAGTTTTAACACAGCATTGGCTACTTTGCTCTGGCAGCAAGCCTGTAGACAAACAGAGAAGCTAAAAACACAGGGGGTGAAGACTATAATCCCCCAAAGCTAGGATCTCTCAGGATCTGACCACATGCACAGTGACACAGCACTCTCTCAGAGTCTCAGAACACATATGCAGTACAGCCATTGCTGTTCTGCTAGTGCCACGCTGCTGCCCCCTGCAGTCTGTAGAGGAAGCTCGGTGATATCATCCAGCCAAAAAATAAAAGGAGATCATTTGTTGTTGTTGTTGTTGGGTTTTTTTTTTTTTTTTTTTTTTTTTTTGGGTTTGTTTGTTTGTTTTGTTTGACTCTTCTTTGACAAAGTGAGCAAAAAATTACATTGTGTACGGGGCCTTTAAATGGGTACCACAGCAAATTGGGAGATTGAGGCCCGGAAGTAATTTCTGTGGATATTAGGACTGCCCTTGGGCGGGATCCTGGCCATATTGTGATAGCTTCATAATGGGTGACTCTCTCGCTGATTGGCTGTGTGTGACCTCACAGGCCCTATGTAAGCCCACTGCAGGCAGCAGGCGGTCCTCTTTAACCTGGCGTTCTTCACCCTGGCTCCCTAGCCTGGGTGGCCAAGCCAAGATGGATAGCCAAAAGAGGTAAGGGTTTTGGTAGTGAACACATGGGTCTTCTGACCAGGTGTTCACTCAGGAACCAACAAGTCAGGGCATCAGTTAGGGCATTATGTGAGTAGGTATAATAAAGGCTTTTAAGATTACACGTGGTTGTTCTTGAGTGCGCTACCGGTTATTAAGCTATAGATTCAAGAGATTGTGGCCAGAGACCTTAGAAGGCCTCAGAGGAGGCAAGCCGGGTAGAGTTCACACTGCAAAGGACAGTGGTCAAAGGTACTCTTTTTCTGTTGAAACTCCAGATTCTCTTCAGCTGGTAAGTCGTGCTTCCAGTCCTTGTGGTATCTATCAGTCCAGCGCTATTTTTGAGGCTGATTTATCTAATTGGTTGTGAGGGAGTAAGGAGGTTCACAGAGTCGTGTGTATCTTCTCCGCCATCTTGGCTCCGCCCCCCGAATTTTGCTATTTTTCAAGATGCATGAAATAATTCCTTGGTACATTGGTATGGCAGTAAATTAATAAACACATTATAGAAATTTACTATTTTATTATATTGGCTCACTTTTTATAAATAATTAATAGCAATTTTTTTCAAATTTTTCCTTTCTATCTTTTTCTATAAAAATGTTTTTATTACTAGTCAGATAGTTTTAGGGTTTGTCTTGTCAGACAGACTTCCCAGTACTTTTTATTGTCTGCAGTTATTCAAAATAGATTTTTTTCTATCTCCTTACCTTTGGGTTTGTTGGTTCTATATACACATGCTAATAACTTTGTTTTTTTCCTCCCCAGCAACATTGTTGAAGTTGTTATTTTTTCAACTAGTATTTTAATTGTTTCTTTTGGAAGAATAAGTAAATAATTCTAGCATCTTTAAAGAACAACAATATTCTATCACATATTTCTTTTTCTTGTCATTTTTATAGCAAGCATTTCTAATAAAATATTGAATAATATTGATAATAAAAAGCCTTGCTTTATACCTGATCTTATAATTTATCCCATTGCAGAAAATGTTTGGCATAAATTATATATATATATATATATATATATATATATATATATATATATATATATATATATATATATATATATATATATATATATAGTTTCTTGTTTTAAGAAAAAAAAACTGCATTTATTCCTAGGAGAGAAACAAGAATGTTCATCATCACCACTATTATTTAACATTGTATGTTAGAAGTATGTGCTCTAAACAATAAGAAAAGGAAAAAAAATGAAGGCATTAGACTAAGCACTGAGGAAACAAAACTATCATTTTTCATACACATTATTGTTAATTAATTAGAAATCCTAAGAGATGAAAATTTACAAATTTAAGAAAGTAGCTAGATATCAAATAAAATTACATAAGTTAAACACATTTCTATAAACACATTTCTATATAATTCCAACAAACTCCAACAAGAAGAGGAATGTTTATTTAAAATAACTGCAGTCTTTGTAACATATTTGAGGGTATACCTTTGGAAAAAACCCAAGAACTATATAAACAAAATCATAATACACTTTTTGAACAAATAAATAAATATCCTAACAATTGGATAAATATTTAATAGTTCATGAGTATAACAAAAATAAAAGTTTTCCTCAATTTATTTATTTGCTGCAGCATAAATTAAATTAAATTAAATTATTTTTTTAGATCTAGTAAAAAACATGACAACATTCATGAGAACAATATATGAGCTGAGAAATATGATGGTAGCTAATAGGTACATGATACATAATAATAATCTAGTATTAATAAATATAATAAACCAACTTTTGGGTCAAGAACTAACTCTTTGATAAAATTGACTGGTAAATCTGGAAGGCAGTTGGCCAAAAACTAGATATAGACCAGCATCCCATAATTTATACCAAGTTAAGGTCAAAATAGGTATATTTTATCAATAAAAACAAATATGGTAAAAATTTACTTCTCAAATCCTTAAGAAAATGAAAAAAAATTGAACAAAGATGAATCACTAGAAGTAAAGTAGATGATTCTGATTATAGGAAAACTTTGTGTACAAACAAAAATACAGCAGCCAACAATAAAAGGAAAACAGTACACTACTGTGAAAATCACAGCAAGTTTTTCTAATACAGATCTACATTTCTTAAATATGTAAGTAACTGAGTCAAATTTATAAAAATTTACAAAATGAGTCAGTACCCAATTGATATGTGGTCAACAGTGTAAACTGTTTGCATTTTGTTTTTCTTCCCAGGTTATTTTTACCTTCTGAATCCATTTCTTCCTTAGCAACAACAACAACAACAACAACAACAACAACAACAACAACAACAACAAATTTTTGTTCAGTTCTGGTTTTTTCCTTAGAAACAAATGGAATTCATCTGTTTCAGTAAATATCCATTTTCTTCCCTGGGAAAAAATGCTCAGCTTAGCTGGGTAGTTTATTCTTGGCTGCATTCTAAGTTTTTTTGCCTTTCAAAATATCAGATTCCAAGCCCTTCGATCTTTTAATGCAGAAGCAGCTAGATCTTGAGTGATCCTTATTGTGGCACTTCAGTATTTGATTTTTTTTTTTTTTTTTTTCTGGCTGCTTGTAATATTTTTTCCTTATTCTGATAGTTTTGAAATTTAGCCAAAATATCCCTTGGAGTTTTTATTTTAGGGTTTTTTTCAGAAGATGTTTGATGAATTCTTTCATTGAGTATTTTACTTTCTGATTCTATGACATCTAGGCAGTTCTCTTTGATGATTTCCTGTAAAATAGTATCTCAGCTTTTTTTTTTTTCATCATAATTTTCAGGAAGTCCAATAATCCTCAGATTATTTCAACTACATATATTTTCCAGGTCTGGTATTTTTAAATATTTTTCTAATTTTTTTTTTTTTTTTGGTTTTGGTTGACTAATTCTTGCTAATTCTTGATGTCTCAATGAATCATTAATTTATATTTGTTCAGTTCTGATTTTTAATGAGTTATTTTGTTTACTAGCTTTTTAATTTACTTTTTCTATATGGTCAATTGAGTTTTTAAATGAGTTGTTTTGCTCTATGGAATTTTTTTTCCATTTTACTATATATATATATATATATTATATATATATATATATATATATATATATATATATATATATATATATATATATATATATATATATATATATATATATATAAATTTTTTTACTGAGTTATTTTCTTTTTCCAGTTCACAAATCCTACTTTCCAAGGGAGTTCTTTATCTTTCCCAATTCACAAATTCCATTTCCCTGGGAGTTCTTTACCTTTTCCAATTCATTTTTCAGGAAGTTGTTTTCTTTTTCCTCTTAATCAAATTTTTCTTTAAGTGAGTTATAAGTCTTTTCTGTACTCTCTTGCATAGCTTCTCTTTCCTTTCCCCATTTTTCTTCTAGTTCTCTTTTAAGATTTTTTATAGCTTCTTCTAGGAGAGCCTTGTGTGATGCGGACCAGGTTACATCTCCCTCTGGGGTTTTGTCTGGAGACTGTCTTCTATTAGTCTCCTTGGTGTTGCAAAACTGCTCCCTTTCTTTTTAGAAGCTATTGATTGTCCTTTTGGCTTTTTTACACATTTTTATAAAGCCCTTAGGATCTGCCTTCAGGGAAAGGAAGTTACCAATTTCCTCTGCAGAGCTTCAATAGGTATATGGACAGTAGCTATCCTGCCAATAGGATGCAAAGAGCAGCTGAGTTGTGGAAGTGTTCTCGGGAAGTGACTCAGGTCTGGATAGCACAGGTCAATGTGCGGATTAGCAAGTGCCTTGGGGCTAGAGGCTGAACAGCAAAAGTCATTGCCCCAGGCAGAACCAGCTGTGGGAATTAGCAGTTGTACTGGAAAGATCCCCAAACTGGACTGGAATTGTCTCTGTCCTGGAGAATGCAGTCACACTGTGGAACTTGTACTCCCCCAGGGTGAGTACCCCACTATGCTGATTAGAGCCTGCCCTGGGTTAAGCCCCTCTGCCATGCAGATTTGCTACTGCTTAGGAAAAAGCCCTGTGCTGCATCACACAGTACACAGCTATGCTGTGGTCTGTGCTCAGTCACTCACTTCTGGTTTTGGGTAGATGTTGCAAGATCCTATTAGATTCTGGTGTTTTTTGCAGTAACCTCTACATTTGGCTTTAATTTCTCTGCTGGTTTACTGCTTTGCAATCAAAGAAGAGCATCCAACCTTCAATAGCGTACTCCCCGTAAAATTTCCAGACACAGAGACCACCCCCGCCCCAGGTCCACTGATATGCTAGCTTCTCCTAGCTCCCTGCTTGAGCTGGCCTGCTACTACTGCTCAGGACAAACCATTTCTGGTGATCTTCCAGATTATTTTTGGCTGGTAAGTTGTTGTACTTCCAATCTTCATTAATTTTACCAGTTAAGCGCTATTTTTGAGGCTGAATTTAGTAATTATTAGTGAGGGTATGAGAGGAGTTTAGAATGTCATGTGTGCCTTCTCTGCCATCTTGGCTCTGCTAAGTGAATTCTTTCAATGACTATTTTACCTTCTGATTCTCTAATAACAGATCAGTTCTCTTTGATGATTTCCTGAAAAATAGTGTCTAGGCTCTTTTTTTCATCATGCTTTTTCCGAAGCACAATAATCCTTAGATTGTTTGTCCTAGCTTTATTTTCCAGGTCAGTTGTTTTCTAAATTAATTTTTACATATTTTTGGTATTTTTTTTTTTAGTATTGCTTTACATATTCTTCATGTCTCATTGAATCATTAGTTTACATTTGTTCAGTTCTGAATTTTAGTGAATTATTTTCTTTATTTACTTTTTTTTTACTTCTTTTTGTATTTGTTCAGTTGAGTTTTTATTTTTATTTTTTTCTTTTTCTTTTTGTTTTTTTAATTTTTTATTTTCTTTTATATTTATAACATTTTTTGACAGTACATATGCATGGGTAATTTTTTACAACATTATCCCTTGCACTTACTTCTATTCAGATTTTTTCCCTTCCTCCCCCAACCCCCTCCCCCAGATGGCAAGCAGTCTTATATATGTTAAATAAATTACAGTATAATTTAGATACAATATATGTGTGTAGAACCGAATTTTTTGTTGCACAGGAAGAATTGGATTCAGAAGGTAAAAATAACAGTTTACATTCATTTCCCAGTGTTCCTTTTCTGGATGTAGCTGGTTCTGTCCATCATTAATCAATTGGAATTGGATTAGTTCTTCTCTATGTTGAAGAAATCCACTTCCATCAGCATACATCCTCGTACAATATCATTGTTGAAGTATATAATGATCTTTTGGTTCTGCTCGTTTCACTCAGCATCAGTTGATGTAAGTCTCTCCAAGCCTCTCTGTATTTCTCCTGTTGGTCATTTCTTATAGAACAATAATATTCCATAACATTCATATACCATAGTTTACGCAACCATTCTCCAATTGATGGACATCCATTCATCTTCCAGCTTCTAGCCACTATGAAAAGGGCTGCCACAAACATTTTGGCACATACAGGACCCTTTCCCTTCTCTAGTAGTTCCTTGGGGTATAAGCCCAGTAGTAGTATGGCTGGGTCAAAGGGTATGCACATTTTGATAACTTTTTGGGCATAATTCCAGATTGCTCTCCAGAATGGTTGGATTCTTTCACAACTCCACCAACAATGCATCAGTGTCCCAGTTTTCCCACAGCCCCTCCAACATTCATCGTTATTTGTTCCTGTCATCTTAGCCAATCTGACAGGTGTGTAATGATACCTCAGAGTTGTCTTAATTTGCATTTCTCTGATCAATAGTGATTTGGAACACTCTTTCATATGAGTGGAAATAGTTTTAATTTCATCATCTGAAAATTGTCTGTTCATATCCTTTGATCAGTTGAGTTTTTAAATATGTTGTTTTGTTGAATTGATTTTTTTTCCATTTCACAAATACAAATTCTGTTTTTCAAAATGTTTTTTTTTTCTTTTTCCATTTAATTAATTCTGTTTTTAAGGAATTATTTTCTTTTTTCTGTTTCACAAATTATCTTTTTCTGATAATTGTTTTCTTTTTACATTTTATCAAATCTATCTTTTAATGAGTTATATGCCTTTTCCAAACCCTCTTGCAGAGATTTCATTTTCTTTCTCTGTTTGTATTGTAAGGTAAATCTTTTAAGATCCTTTTGAATTTCTTCTAGGAGATTCTTGTGTGGGGAGTAATTTATAACACCCCTTGATGTTTCATTTGGAGACAATCTGCTTTTAGTCTACTTAGGGCTTGAATCTGGTCTTCTCTTTCAGCATAAAACTGGTCTATGGTTAGAGTTCTCTGCCTTTTTATTCATTTTTAACTAAGTAATTTAATCAGTAATTATCAATTATTAATCAGTAATTAATCAGTAATTCTGATTTTAGGGCAGGGAAGGTTTTCTAAATTTCCTCTACAATCTTGGTGCTGGCTGGGTATGGCCAGGTCCCATAAGATTCTGAAGTTTGGGGATTCACTATTTATTTACACTTTTGTATTTATGTTGGATATTTTATAACTTCTTTAATGATTTTATTAGCTTGCAGCAAGGGCAGAGTAGCCAATACTTCTGTAGATACCTCCCCATGATTCTCCATCACAGGGAGCTCCCACTACCAATTCTGCAATGCCTTACTGGCTTCTGTGTTTTGCTTGCTTGTGGTTGGACTGCATCCCTCTGTGTAGATTGAAAAAGACCTTTTCTGGAGAGATTAAATATACATATATATATATATATATATATATATATATATATATATATATCTTCTGTTGGTAATTTGTTGCACTCCCAATATTTGTGCATCCTGCCATCCAGAACTAATTCATAGGCTGGATTTGTGAATTAGTCTGAGGGTTGTGAGAGATGGTAAGAAAGAAACATTTTTCCTCTTTCCTCTCTGCTGTCTTGGCACCACCCTTCCATCAATAGTTATTTAGAGCATTATCTCCCTCCCATGGTATGGCTATACCAGGCTATAGATACTTTTGGTTACTTTATTTGAAAATTTCCTGTTCATATCATTTGTTTATTTTTCAATTGAGAAACAAACTATATTCCTATAAATTTAACTATATATTATAATTTCTACATATTTGAGATAGGAGGCATTTATCAGATGAATTTATCTTATTTCATCATAGTAATGATTACTAATTGTATATTTGTATTTATCATCTTTTTTTATTTTCATTTTATTTCTCCTCTAATGGTTTACTTTTGCTTTTGAACATCATCTCCTCCCATCTGCTTTTCCTTCTATTAGATCTTTCTCTTTTCCCTATCCTCTTCTCCAACTTCTTCCTTGGCAAAGTAGATTTCTATACCCAAAAGAATGTCTATGGTATTCCCAATTTGATTCAATTCCAATGAAAGTACAGTTTAATCATTGCATGTCATACCTCCTCCCATTCCCTCTAATGTAAAAGTTCTTCCCTCCTCCATCTTTTATATGTGATGTGCCTTAGTCTATTTCTCCCTGACATTGTAGTCATTCCTTAATATCATTATTTTTATATATTATGTCATCAATTCCAAAAGAAAATAAGCCTCTTTTTTTTTTTTTTTTGAGAATTTGTAGGCCAAATTTGTCTCTGTTTTTTAAAGAGATAGCCTAAGGCAGAATCTTTGGGAATAGAGATTGTCTCATCCTTAAAATCCCTATTCTAATAACAATTTATTTATCCTGGAAAAATTTTTCCTTGTGAAAGATTATAAGTGCTCCCAAAGGGAAGTATGCCAAATGTACAATTATGATTTTTTATAGAAGAAATATAACTTGAGAGATTATATTTGATGTCAAATCATCACAACTTGGCTTTTTAATAGGGTACAGTAAAGGTGGGGTTTCTAGAGACTTCTACCTGAGGTGGTATTGTAATCAAAAGTCCATCTGAACAAAAGGCCTACATAAGATCAAAAGGCCATTTGATTCTATCAGTGTTCCCCCACTGTTTGCCTCTTGGAATAGCTACATTTCCAGACTGTTTACAGGTAATTAAGAATTTCTATCAATTTCCTACCATTTAGCTGCCATCAGTGGTATTAACATATTAAACCCAGAACATTTTCTGTTACGCCAGATAACTAACACATGCTGATTCATATTAACTTCTATGGGTGAAAAACAACCAATCCCAGAGACAATGTGATATAACTATGATATTACACTAATCTCCAATGATTTTTGTCTTTATAGATCTTGTTTCCTAAGCCTACTCAGAACTCAGTATATGATGCCATATGCACATGTTTGTTGAGCTTGAGAAGGGGGACCCCAAAAATTTCATGAAGTGTCTCAAAATAATTTGCATCTCCTAATCAAGGAGCAAAATTTATTGAAAGTAATGGTGACGCCCATTACAAAGCAAACTGAATTCTAAGGGAATCCAGTAAAGAAAGAAAACTAAGGATAGTCATTTTATCTGATTTCTACCATAGAATTCTTTGTCTCAAGGACTAAGGAGTCTATTATTGGCATATTAATTCTACAACTCAAAGGGAAAGTTAGGGAGTAATCTCCAGATCATTTAAAGGTGGTCTTTGAAAATTAATTATCACTAACTAGATCATCAATCAGCAATGAACTGAGAACCAAAAGTTTTAGGGGTTCATATTACATCACATCTACTTAGGAGCAATAAAGCCACAGATGCAACTTCACTGTTTTGTTTTTGCTTTTGTTATTTTCTTATTTAGACCAAATTCTGGACGGTAGAGAGGGAAAAATTCACATAATATGAAGTTTCACCAACTTTGATTCACAACTGTTATTATTAGATAAAGTACAGATATGTTCACTGAAGCTTTATTGCTAAAGGTAAAGGGCATATCTTTGACCCATGATGGTGAGACCCTACTCAAGTCCTGAAAGTTTTTACAAAACAACCAGATACAATGAGGAGAGAACTGAAAATCACAATGACCAGCATTTGCATAGAAATTGATGTATGACTGTAACATGGTGTTGTCTCCAGAAGCTGCCGATCGCTCTCTGGGGGGAGATCTGCTGTGTCAACTCAAATCTCTCAGACAGATTCTTCTTCCTGTAGAGAACCGTTGTCTCCAGACAGTTGCCATTAAAAATCGTCTAGAGAAGTGACTTCCCTTCCTGCAGAGAGTCATGTCAAGCCTGGTCTAAAGCAGAGACTGACTTTTTCTTTCAGAGCTGCCCTCTTTATCCTCCCAGAGAATGGGCGTGGGATAATGCAAGGGCTTCTGGGAAGAACAACTTCAACCAATGAGCTTGCTCCTCCCAAACACGCAAGCTCTTCCCCAGGTATTCACAAGTCAAACTACCAGGAAAAGCCAGAACTAGAAAATTGTCAAGTACCGACTTAGCACTTAGTAAAAACCCAATATCTCATTATCTCATTAGCACTTAGTAAGAACCTAACATATGACGGAGACAAGGCATTTTGTGAAGTGCTCTATAAACACAAATTTATTACAAAGCAGAATGAAAAGTGGGTGAATTACTTATTGCCTACTTAACCTAGCATATGTAGATTAAGAAGCTAAGCCTTCAGAATCTTTTCTTTTGGCAACTTCTAGTTCTGAATTGTGATGTAATTTTAAAAAATAAAGTTATATTCCTGAATGAACAATTTCAAATTTTTAGAATAGCCAGCTTGCAGTTTTTGAAGTATCGTTGACTAAATAACATTAGACTTTTACTTGGCCCTGGGACATATAATTTGTAGCAGTGAGTATATGAAAGATACAAACAGGCAAAAGTTGATTTAACATTTTGGGGGGAAATAGTGTCTTAGAATTTTAACTATTGCAAAGTAGAATGAACTGCTAAAGCAGATAGAGTTCCCCATCTTTGAAAGTATTCAAAGATTGAATGTTCAATTGTTGAATGGGTTGTGGTCTGAATTCTTGTCTAAAGGTACAATGATATTTCAAATTATGTTTTCAATCAATCAATAGAAATTTATTAAGATATTTCTATATTTCAGTCATATTTGTGGATAGGAAGATTAAAATAAAATAATTTCTGCTTTAATCAAACATTTTTTTAAAGAATCATTTCACAGTATCTGCATGTATAATGGTTTGAATATCTTCCTCATTTTCCATATTGTGTAAAATGTAGCTTATTAACAACCCTTTTACAATTTGGTGCTGAGAAATAATGCCATAAAAATATCAGATAGATAAACAGATAGACAGATATATAGATCAGAGAGGAACAGGGAAAGATAAGGTGCATTCATATAGCATGTGGGGTAATTTAGAAATAAAAGCTTTATTAACCATAACACATATTAATATGAACCATTATAAAAAAAGCATTAAGTATAACAAATGTTTTTTTTTTCATATTTTAAATATAATGATAATTGATTGAACTATGCATATGGATATATAAGTGTAGTTCAAAGAAAAAGGGTAGACAAGCACTACAGAATAATACCACATGAAATTCTAATTTTGTATTTGCTCAATTTATAATTTCTTTATAAGTTCAGTATAAATTCATTAGAATGGAATTATATTACTAATATCATCAAGAAATACTGCTGGATCATTCTATTGGGTGTTAATCGGTGCAGTAAATTTACTCATCTTGCCTCATACATGGAATATGTTCTTTAAAAGTTGTTGCATACAGGGTAGCTAGTTGGTGTAGTGGATAGACCACCAGCCCTGAAGTCAGGAGGACCTCAGTTCCAATCTGGCCTCAGATACTTAACACTTCCTGGCTGTGTGACCATGGGAAAGTCACTTAGCCCCAATTGCTTAAGCAATAAGAAAAAAAATAAAAATATTGCATAGTTTATACCAGTGCATTTCTGCATACACTCTAATCAGGGTAACTCACAAGAAAGTATTCTAATAAATTTGATATGTTAAACTAAAATTTTGTATCTGGTTGTTTAGCAAAAAGATAAAGAAATATTTTAGATCCAAATTAAAGTAAAAAGTTCAGCTAACTCAAAAAACACAGTAACAGAAAGATACAAAGCTAGACTACATTCAGATAATTTTTTTTCAAAACACATGTAAGGGGAAGAGACAAAAACTAAAATAGCATCAAAATGTGAATATAGCAAATAGCTAAAAATTAGAAAAAAATATTGTCTCATAGCATACATTTTAAGTCATATTTCCATCACAAATAAAAATCATTATCAGTAGTGAAAATTTCCATCAATATAATATATACATACATATATATGTTTTCCTATACTGTTTGAATGGCTTAATTTCTATTGTAGTTGTTCGGTTATGTCTGATTTTTCTTAACCCAATAGACCACAGTGATGTGGCCAAGAATCATTGTTCATAGGTGGTTTGAAAGAGTTCAGATATTCCATTATAGTCACAAAAGATTATTAATGAAAAATATGCCTCAAACTCTGGGAGTGTCTGATAAATAGTAAAAATTGGAAGAGCTTTATGTAATGAAATTAGGGAGTTTCAGGCAGCAGGATAAGAACCCACTTGCAGGAGTAATGGATGAGAGGCAAATTTGTAAAATGTAAAGCAAAGATAAGGAAGGAGCCAGGATATTAATGAAACTGGATGGTATTTTTCAAGATCCTGTAAAAAAAAACCAAAAACAGAATTTTATTATTCCACATGATCTAGCTAGGTATGTAGTTTTGAGTAAACTCTGGGCTCTGATCCATCATCTCCGCCCATCTGTCTTTTGGGGAGAGAATATTATTGGAACAAGGGCTAAGACAAATCAATAGCACAATAAGTACTTCTAACTTTTACTATTTCTTAAATTCTGTCCCAATCCATATTGATTGCATCCAGATACTAAATCATTAAGTTTATCCTCTATCCTCTTTTCTTGTTGCTTCCAATCTTTCCCAACAATATGGTCTTTTCCAGTGAGTCCTATCTTCTCATTATGCAACCAGCTAAAGTTTTAGAATTTGAATTTTCACTGAATAACCTGAATTAATTCATTTAAATATTGATTGGTTTGATCTCCTTACTGTCCAAAAGACTCTCAAAAGGCTTACCCAACAGCACAATCCAAAAGCATTGATTCTGTAATGTTCAGGTTTTCTTATAATCCAACTTTCACAGCCATTCATTGTTACTGGAAAAACCATAGTTTTAACTATATGGGGACTTTGTTGGCAAGATAATGTCTAAAATTTCAGTATTATGTCCAGATTCGCCATTTGCCAAGCTTACTTGCAATATTAAAAAGTGAAGTAAAAATATCAAATGTCACCAATGTTTTTGAGGTAATTTTCAGGTTTCAGAAAAAAATACAATCTCCCCAAATTGAATATTCAAGGGAAAAAAAACCCTTCATAATACTGAAGAATTGGTTCATGAGAAATTAAAAGTGAGACACCTCCTCTCTAAGAATCTAAAATAATACTTTTATGTTTTCACTGCTTTAATCTGAAAATAATGATCTTATGATCAACTCTGCTTATAATAAAACAATATTTTTTCCCAAAAAAATGACTAGGAAAGTTTCTTTGAAAAGATTGGACAGAATGTCATATTTAAAAGCATATTAAAAATGTTTTACTTTTTATGTTCTCAGTTTGGGAGGCCATTCTCCAGGTATATAGGGATTGCAAAAACTACCTAAAGGGAAATTGAAAATTTCTTGCAATGACTTGCACAAGTCTCTTTTCTACATTTTTGTATGACTAAGTAGGTTACTAATCATATATAAAAAAACAAAACAAAAACCCTTTATTTCTTTTGCAGGTGATGGATTCCTGGCTTTTAAAGTATTTGGGATTTTTTTTATCCTTTTTAGGGGAGTAATATCAATAATTTACAACTAGCCAGGTGCTACATTAAACTGCCATCTGGACTGATTGAATCAGTTTCAGTGAAATCAGTTTGGCTACTTCCCTCACAAATATACTGTGATTTCATCCAGATGTTAACCCAATAGGCATTCAAATGTTTCCCTCCCCTATTTTCACATTTATTTCACCTATTAAAAGGAATAATGGTATAGCAATTCTATTCTCCAAACTGCCCTTAAAGAATTGGAGTTAGTCCCCCAACTAAACACTTATTAGTGTCTTTTATTGGTGTTCCATAAATTTCAATTCCATCTGACTAAGCTATATAGTCTATAAACTCTCTGGACTTCATTAGCTTGATCTCTTGCACTGTTAGACAAAATGTGATAATACCACAATTTACTTAATTTTAAACTTAGGGGATTCTATTTCCATTTGTGGAAAATGATATAAAGTATAAAGGTAAAATCCAATTATGAATTCAAAGAATTTTTGTTATTGGGCAACATTAAACTTTTTGCTCAGAAATAACATCAAGACATTTCTGATATTAGTATAGTGGTGCTTAGTTCCTTGTGTTCAGAATGATTTTTAAGCTAAAAATTTCATATTTAATTTATTTAAAAGTCTAAAAGTACACACACACATACATGCATTTACATATATATACATATATGTATATAGATAGATAGATAGATAGATAGACAGATAAACATATAGATTTTATGTGTATGGTGGGTGTATTGTGTGTGTGTGTGTGTAAGCTTTCATTGGGACTGCCTTGAGAGATAATTTCTAGAAGAATCTGAAACTTTTTAAAATTATAATTAATCATTGAGATTTACTGGATCACCTAAGTAAACAGCTTATGTTTTAATTTTATTTACATTTTCTAAGTCTACATAAAAGTCCATGAATACTGTGAAAGAATGTAATCTGCATACTTAAATACCAAAATGTTGCCTGTTCTCATTAATTTGATTGGTTCTTCCCAATAATAAATAGCAGGTCATAAATCCCTCAACTCAAAGAAGGGGTCCCCTGAATCAATCAATCAATCAATGACCCGACCTGTGGGTCTAGAACTAGGGGGGTCTGAAGCCCCGTGCCAACCTGTAAGCAAAATGCTGGTAAGGCAACAACCTGGGAATGGGTGAAGAAAGAAAGAAGCGGAGACGATTCTGTGTTAGGCAGAAACGCTCGTTTATTAGAGGGAAATACAAGGTTTTTATATGTTTCCAGAGTATAGGTTTGAAAAAACAATTCTGTGACTATGTGACTAGGGGAGTTTTTGCTAGTTAGGAAACATCTGTGGCGGATCTTGTATTATCCTATGGCAGGATATTTAAGAAAGAATGGTTTATTGTTAGTATCTGGGTCTTTATGACCGAGGCAGGATGTTCCCATGCTTTGTTGAGTAAGCAGGATGCTTGTTTAGGGTATAGGGCTTCAGCATGGGGCCCCAGCATGTCTCCCTTCTTCAATTAAAAAAAATATATAAGAGGGAAGGCATTTTGATTCAGAAGAATCACGTCTAGCCAATTTGAAATTTTGATTATTATAATCCTGTTGTTATGGTTTTTCTCAATTCTATGCATAGGGAGGAGAGCACTGAACAGAGCGGAGAATTAGCAGAGGCTTCTATCCCTAGGGTCAGATGGTCCACTGCGACCAACAGCTATGGGGAACACCAATTTTTGTTGAGTTTGTCTGTCTTTGTTAGGCCATTGAGTCATAGGTGGTCCTGCCTATTCTATGGTAGGCAGAATTCCTAATGACCATATGTATTGCAGGCCGATTTGAGGCAGGTATCAAGCATACAGTCCTGATGATCTTCCAGTGCTCGTGTGTTGCTGAGGTCAGTACCTTTCTGCCTTTCAGGGAACAGCCAGTGCATTATGAGTTTTGCATCTCTATCTCCATATTTCTCTCCCCTAGCAAGAGTATGAGAAAGCCTGGCCTTTTATAAAGGCTTATCAGCCAATTAGAGGTTAGAATTTGAGGGACTAATTCTTATGAATATCATTTTGCCTTCTCTCATATCAAAGGTAAAGGCCAATGCCTATTGATGTACAACAATTTTCATTACATCAGATAACTGTGAGATTCTATATAACATTATCTGATCCAAACTTTCTTGATGCCGCCAAGCAGCATTGTTTTTTATCATATATTGTGGTAGACTCGCAGTTAAAAAAGCTACCTCCTGTTGTATTTTATATATTTGCATTTCCTCTATCACATTAAGAGCCAAGTTAACCAATGATATAGCTGTATCAAAAGAACTGTCTCATTTCATTCTAGTTAATTTTCTTATCATGTCTATAGACAAAGAAGGATTTTTACCAAAAAATTATTTAAGGGTTTGGCACATACATCTGTGTAGGTGCGGGGTACGGAAGGGCTTCCCTAGTTGACTCGTTCCCTATCGTCTGTATCTTGACAGTTCTTTATTAATTGTCTATGCCCAGGGAGGGAGCCACTCTTCTCTGGAGCACAAACATCTCTAGGAATGGCTAGTTCCTAGCATCTAGTGTCAAAAATATACAGAGTTCATGGAACGGTCAAGTTCCCATAATTTGGAAGCTGAGGCCTGTTAGATTTGAGTGAGCTTATAATCCTAATATGAAATTTTAAATTTCTATTCATTTGGCCTTAAGATCATGAAAATAATAAGAGGACTGAGCTAGTGGGGTGAAATTAGAGCAAATTAATTTCATTTTACACCAAAAAGAAATACACATAGCATTTTCAGGTAATTGTTTCTTCCATGCTTCTAGTAAATTAAACATATAATCCCACATTGCAACAATCTTTGAGCATTTTCTTTCTGTATCAAGGTATACATATTTTGTAAAGAGCATTTGGTCCACTTAAATAATTTACTAATATTTCCAGTAAAACCCAAACTAGTAATAATGCTATCATCAAAAATCTGTAGAAATTGGCTTTGATATTATAATGTATTTTGGTGGAGTAGGATCGTCGTGGGCAACTATTTGAGTATTTACAGTCAAAGCTTGAGAAACATCTTGTCCAGCACTGCGCAGTCTGCTGGCCAAGGTCTCAAGGTCTATTGAATTAACTATACCCAAACCAGTTCCAGCACCACCAAATAGGGTATCATACCAGGTTCTTTTCTTTCTAACACAATTCATCAGAGGAGGAAAAGTTACATTATTGGTACAAGTTTTTAGGAACTCTTATGATTGATGGAGGATGTTTTGTAGGAGGGGGAGGTGTCAGTAATAGACATTTTATCTAATAGTGAGGTTTCAATACCGCCATTAAGATTTTACATGTACAGTTCATCAGTTGCTTTTCAATGTTGGTCTCAGTTTGTTCTCTGCATTCAGTTGGGAAGTCCACACTCTCGGAGTCCACCAGTCCTTTAATTCTGATGTGCTGAGTCCACTCTCTTTCCTGTGTAGCACTGCTGTATCTGATGTCAAGAGGATCTGGAACAGTCCTTTCCATCTCAGGGTCAGCTTGTCCTCCTTCCATGTCTGAACCAGGACCCCGTCTCCAAGCTAGAACTCATGCACTGTGAATCCTAAGGAGGAGTCTGAGCAATACGCCTGTTTAGTTGTAAAATTTTCAGATGTTACAGTAAAGACATAACATATTTCCTTAAAAACAAATCCTTGGTTTCAAATATTGGATACAAGGAAGAATTTTGAATCCCTTTTGGATAAGGGTGACCATACAACAATTCATAAGGTGACAATTCCACATCTCTTCAGGGGTTTTGTTTTAATTCTTAATAAGGCAAGGGGAAGGCACTTGGTCCAGGGCAATTGTGTCTCTAATGCCAATTCAGTCAGTTGCTGTTTAATTTCCTTATCCACCCTTTCCACTTTACATGATGAGGGAGGATGCTATAGCTTGGGCCACAGATTGGAGGATCTTAGCTGTGAAACAGGTGTCTTGGCCTAAATCTACCTGCTCCACCATCTCCTCTGTACTTACAGATTCCTCTTCTCCAGGCTGCTTTGTTTCCTCATCTGCAAAGCAGTTTCTCCTTATCTCAAAGGAATTTCCTCTTTGGTGCCCCTGCACATGAATCACTGCAGCATTCTTAGGTAACATAAGATTAGTCAAAATTTCAGTGACCAATGCCCTGTGTGCCAATCCCTTTCCTTTACTGTTCCCATTGTTTCCCTCAAGTAATTTACAGGATCTAATTTCTTTTTACTTTCATTTATACAATGACCTAAATATTTTATCTTACATTTCACAAATTGCAATTTGTCTTAAGAAATTCTCAGTCCCTGTGCTCCTAAATAATTTAACAAACTGATAGTGACTTGGACAAGGCCACTCTTTTTCTTTCTGTCACAAAAAGATCATCTACATTTTGTAAGACTTTTAACAATAAGAAATTTATCCCAGAATGTTCACACAATTCTTATATACCCAAGTAGATGTTTTATAAGTTGAACATTGTACCAATTATTTTGTTTTTAAAATACCCAATACACAGAAAAATCTCAAATTACATATTGCCATAACAAAAACATTTTCAAAAGGACAAAGGCAAGAACTATTATACTTGGAGTCCCTGTAAATAATTGGCATCAATACAATTAAAATTAAAACTTCTATTTTCACATAAAGGAATCTGAAAAATTCTTAAAAACATCAATTAAACATTTTTTTTAATAAATAACCCTTTCAGACTATATATCACATTTCTGATCATATTCTTTAAACACAAAAATCATTATGTATTTTAGAAACAAATGTTCACTCAATTAACATCTTATAAGAGTGGCTTGACCCTTTATCAGTTTGCTTTTTTTTTTTTTTTTTTTTCTTCTTGGTTGGAGGCTCTCATTCCATGGGATGGGTCTGCTGTGCTGACAATCAAAGCTGATCTAGGTCCCAGAAGCAAGTCAATATCTGAAATTTGACCCAAAATCTAGAACAAAACATAAATCTAACAAATAAAGGTTAGAACGGTCTATGATAGAAAGACTGGTCCAGAGGACTGCTGCAAAAACAGGCCAAAACAGATTGGCCAGCAGCTTCCTATGTGAAAAAAAATGATTAAAAACTTTAAAACAAAACATTTGTGTTTTCTAACAGTAGCAGACAGATGACCAGACTAAATGCTTATTTGCCCAAGCATTTAGGATACAATGATTGCATATAAAAAGGTGGAGCTTTACAACTCCCCAAAAAGCATTAACTGATTAACTTTAAGCTCAAGAAAATTTTCATTCCCAATAATAAATTCCATTCATCAGATTTCTGATAAATTCTAAACATTTGTCATAACCTTATATTGATAACAGTAAGGAATTTGTCTCAATAATTTCACAACTTAAACAATTATCATATTCAAATAGATGTTTCATAAATGAGCATTTTGCTGTTAAAATACTCAATACATAGTAAAATATCCCAAATTGCATATTGTCCTTAACAGAAACACTTTCAAAAAAAAAGAAACCCAGAAAAAACCTATTACTTTAGAGGCTCTTTAAATAATCTCATAATGACCCAATATAATCTTTAAACTTTAAATGTTTTAAACTTATACAAAATGTCCAAATACTACATACAAGAATTCAAGAAGTTCTTAAAGTAGCCATTAAACTTTTAATATGGATCACATTTATGACCATATTGCACATTTTGTATCAAGAAACAAATATTCAATCAATTAACCTAAACTTGATCCAGGCACTTTAAAGCACTCTTTTGTTGCTACAGCAGCAACTTGACGAGAAAAAAAAAAAAAAAAACACAGGAAACACCTAGGGGGGAGGGGAGAAAAGTATTCCATGTGCTCACTTTTTTCCTTTCATCCTTCCATTAAAAACTTTTCTCTTTCTTTCTTGCAACATACCTTGCTCATCCTTCTTCCTTCAAAACCTGTAAAATTCACACTGTATAGCCTATAACCCCGAATCAAACCCAAACAAAATTTTCCTTTCTGAGGGTTGGCCTAACTGCAATTAGCAAATCTCTCTTTTTTAGCAGTAAATGCATCAATATTCAAACAAATTCCAAGATCTTATACTCAGAATAAACAATCTAATATGCAAAAGGACATTAGCCAAATTTTAATTCCCATAATCAAATGTTTTGTTTTTTTTTTTTTTTCTGCTGCTAGAGTTTTGATCAGATAAGGGCCTTTACTCTAGCAGGCTCTAAAGACTGCTTTAAGGGAAAAAAACTTTCTAGTTTAAAATAGTCAAGTTTTTTCTTTTACTTACAAATTAGCACAACAGGTTAAAAAGTTTAAAATCACAAACAATTTTTATATTAAGTAACATTAAAATAATCAATTCCCAAATTTCTTAATCATTGTTTTTAAAACTTAACAAAACTCTTAAATCACCAAAGCAAACTAGAGGCTTTTCCTAGGACCCCCGCTGCCAGAGAGAAGTTTGTTTCACCTTGAACATTCTTCCCTCCCGGAATCCAAACAGAGTTTCTCTAAACTTCCAAGCCCATTTTAATGCATTTCTCTGCCTTCACAGGGAATGCCTAGATATTCCATGATTTAAGACCACTCTGAAAGAATTACTATTCTGAATGAATTCCAATTTCCCCAATTCAGCCTGATATTTTTCTAAGCCTGTAACACAGAGGCTGAATTCTTATCTCTTATGAGCTTGCTAACTTTTAACACAGAACAAAAAATTCAAAGCAGACAAACATACACAGACAGACACAGAACTCTCTTAACTTTTAAGCCTCTTTCTCTAAAGCTTTCTTTTAAGATCTTTTATGAAAGCTTGTTCTTTAGAGAGTTGGGGAACCCATGATTGCGACAGATAGCATACTCACCGTTCGTAGTCTTCTGGTTGCTGAAGCAGGGGGTCTGGCCAGACGGGTACGTTCCTTCTCCTCGCTGATCTGCCGGGCTGCCACGAATCTTCAGGTCCCTGTTCGAGGGCGCCAATTGACCCGACCTGCGGGTCTAGAACTAGGGGGGGTCTGAAGCCCCGTGCCAACCTGTAAGCAAAATGCTGGTAAGGCAACAACCTGGGAATGGGTGAAGAAAGAAAGAAGCGGAGACGATTCTGTGTTAGGCAGAAACGCTCGTTTATTAGAGGGAAATACAAGGTTTTTATATGTTTCCAGAGTATAGGTTTGAAAAAACAATTCTGTGACTACGTGACTAGGGGAGTTTTTGCTAGTTAGGAAACATCTGTGGAGGATCTTGTATTATCCTATGGCAGGATATTTAAGAAAGAATGGTTTATTGTTAGTATCTGGGTCTTTATGACCGAGGCAGGATGTTCCCATGCTTTGTTGAGTAAGCAGGATGCTTGTTTAGGGTATAGGGCTTCAGCATGGGGCCCC
The DNA here is from genome assembly GCF_048593235.1 of Sminthopsis crassicaudata. Lineage (NCBI taxonomy): Eukaryota > Metazoa > Chordata > Mammalia > Dasyuromorphia > Dasyuridae > Sminthopsis > Sminthopsis crassicaudata. Next base: position 127,049,456 of record NC_133617.1, read on the forward strand.
AGCAAATCAATAAATAAACATTTGTTAAACATCTACAATTTTTCAGGCTCTATGTTCAGCACAGCACTGGGGATACAAAAAGAGGCAAAAGTTAATCCTTAATTCAAAAGTTTACAATCGCATAAGGAAGATATTGCCTGCATGTATGTGTAGTGCAAGGGGGTGACATGGTCTGTCTGATGCTTTGGAGAAATCACTTTATTGACTGAATGAATGGATAATAGGTTGAAATAGTGAAGCCATTTAAGGTATTTCTCATTTTTCATTTTTTTTTTTTTTTGCACAGCATGATGATTGTTGAAATACATTTGAAAGAATTGCACATCTTAATTAATGTCAGATTGCTTAAAGTCCTGTGTGGGGAAAGGGAGAAATGGGAAAGAGAATTTGGAACACAAAGTCTTGTAAGGTTCAGTATTGAAAACTACCTTTACATGTATTGGGAAAAATAAAATACTATTAAAAATTGCAAAAAAAGAAAAAGAAATAAGAACTTAAGTTCAATGATTAGGCTATTAAAATAGTCAAAACATGAACTAATGTGAGACTGCACTAGAATTATATCAATGCTAGAAGAAAGAAGAGGGTTTATTTGAAACATTTTGCAAGGATGAAATTGACAGGACTTAGCAAGAGATTGGATATGGCATGATCAGATATTGAGGAGTCTGAAATGACTCCTAAATTGTGAACTTAAGATTTGGGAAGATGATGTTGCCCTCCCCACTCATACAAAGGTTAGAAGAAACAAGGGGTTATCAGGTGAAAATATATTTAATATAGTTTTGTTTCTTGTGAGTTTAAAATGACTACTTGACCTCCAGTTTAATATGTCTAAAAGGTAGTTGGAAATGTGAAACTAAAGGTCAGTAGAGAGTTTAGGGAAGAATAGGTAGACTTAAGAAATTTCAGTATAGAGATGGTGAATAAATCCATGTACACTAATAAGAACCTCAAATGAAATAGTTTAGAGGGAGAAGAGAAGATAGTCCTAGGCAGTACCAAGAAGTACCAAGTGGTTAACAAGTAGGGTACTGAATAATAGGACTAGCAAAAGAAACTGAAAAAATCTTGATCAGATAAATCAGGAAAGGGTCAGGAGTCAGAGAGGAGAGCATACTTACTCAGGAATATATAGAGATGCTTTCTCAAAGGAGAGAGTGGTCAATATGTCAAAGACTGCAGAGAAGTTAAGGAAAAGTAATTTAGGGAAAAGGACATTGTATTTGGCAAAAATAAATCAGAAGTAATGGAGAAAGTAGTTTTGGTGTAAAGATAAATAGAGAATATATATATATTGTAATTAGTTAAGGAGAAAATAGAAGGAAAATGCAGGAAACTGTTGTAAATAGTATTTTCCAGAATTTAGTTAAACATAACAGAAGCAATGTAGGATGATACTTATCAGGGATGGAAAGATTGAGAGGGTTTTTATTGTTGTTGTTGTTTTTTAATAAGCAGGAGGGACTGAAATTCCTATAGATAAGGGGAATGCCAAAGACTTTAAGAAATAAAATGTGTACTATTTTTCCGGCTCCAAGGAGAATGGTATGCATAAATTCTATATTGTCTTTCTGTTACCTTCTTGAAGGAGGCATCTTTAAAACTTTCTCTGGATTATCCAGTGCCTGGAACCCTAAAATTAAGAGCAAATGTGCAATGATCAATTATGAAAGACTTGGTTCTTCTCCATGGTTCAGTGATCCAAAGCAATCCCAATAATATTTAGATAGAAAATGTCATCTGCAGCCAGATAAAAAACTAGGAAGTTTGAATGTAAATCAACACATCAAATTCTATTCAAAACTATCAAATATAATTATTTGTCCTCATGCCCTCTTAACAAAAGCATTTAGCAAGGTGTTATCTTCATGGAGGGTTAAAATCATGATCTCTTCTTGAAAAATAGAACAAAAATATTTTATGCATTTTGAAGAACTTTATTTTTGACATTCATATTTTGCTGTAACACACAAAGCTAATAGGACAGAGAAAATGATCATATTTAGGTAATTTAATATTAGATGTAAAATATTTTAAATTATTTTATTAAAGGTTTACCAATAACTTTGTAATTTTTACATTTAAAAAAAAATTAGATAAATTTTTTACATTCCTGAAAGAGATGTAAGATTCTCTTTGAAGAGGCAAAAAAAATTGATATCACTTATATATACATATATATGTATATATATACATATATATGTATATATATATATATATAAAGTCATGCAGAATATATTTCCTTATTAATCATGTTTCAAAAGAAAATACAAACAAAATAAATCAATAAAAAGAAAGTGACAAAAGTATGCTTCAATCTGCAGTTAGAATTCATCATTTCTTTTTTCTGGAGGTACACTGCAATTGTGACATAGTTTCATTGGAAATATCTTGAATCATTGTCTAGTTCACAGTAGCTAAGTATTTCACAATTGATCATCCTTATTATACTGTACATAATTATGTATAATATTTTCCTGACTGTGATGACTTAACTTTGTATCAGTTCATATATAACTTGTAGAAATTTCCAGAAACTATCCTGTGTACTTGTGCTCTCTGCAGTAGAGTTTGAAAGCTTGAGAATTTACTTTGAGAAAGGACATTAATTCTGCAATTCCAACCTACCAAGTGATCTTCAGAATCTTTCTGAGACAATTCAAATGGAAGCTATTCAATTTCTTAGCATGAGAGTGGGACACTGTCTAGGTTTCACAGGCATACAACAATGAAGTCAGCTCAACAGCTCTGTAGACCTTCAGTTTGATTGTCAATCTAATGATTTTCTCTCGCACTTTCCCTCAGAGTCTCTCAAAGACTGAGCTCGCTCCAATAATGTGTTAACCTCATTATTAATGTGGACATCCCTATAATGTATACTATCAAGGTAAATGAATTTATTCACAGAATTTAGAACTTGTCCATTTTCTGCAACTGATGGCTTTACATATGGATGGTGTGCTACTGACTGATAGAGACCCTATGTTTTCATTAATTGGAGTTAGATTGCACAGTAGATAGTGCATTGGCCTTGGAATCAAGAGGATCTGAGTTCAAATTTGGATTCAGACAATTTCATGCTTAGATTCATATGTCACAACTTATTCAGCCATTTCTAATTGATAGGCACCCATTCATCTTTTAATTTCTTATAATAATTTTTTACTATTTTATTTCCCCTAATATCATTTTTCTTATGTGTTCATAAACTTTTTTTCTTATAAATATGACAAGTGCATAAAAATGCACTATTCTTATTTACTTCTACTATCAACATTTAAATTTAAATGATTTATTTATTTTTACCTTATTTTGTTATACACTGTGACATGTTGGTTTATTCATAGATTTTGCTAAACTGCATAATAGTTTTTCACAAAAAATTTTGTCAAATTTTGAGTACTTTAATAAAAAACAAAAATCAAAATTTCGATCTTTGTGTTTATTAAAAAAAAGATTACAATGGTCATTTAAAATAATATATTGTGTATCTAATCTATTTCATTGATCCACTGCTATTTTTTATTGCCCAGGACCAGAATGCTTTGATATTTATCATTTTGTAATATTGTTTGTGATGGGGGGATATTACATTACTCTCCTCAATTTTTTTCATTGATTCTCTTGATATTCTTGACTTTTTGCTCTTTTAGGTGATTTTATTTCATTATTACACTTTAGCTATATTTGGAAAGATTAAAGTTAAAATGAGAAAGGGATGAGATAGAGTTATGGAAATAATAAACATGAGCTTGGGCAGACTTCAAAAAACAGTGAAAGATAAAAAGGCTCTTGAATGCTGTGATCCATTGGGTCATGAAGAATCAGACACAATTGACAGACTGAATAGCAACAACACCAAAAGAAAAATTCATTTAAGAAAATTTCTATTGGTTCCTGTGATTTATAGTGATTTTGATGAGAATTTGTAAATGTTGCAAATCATCAGTCTTTATTTTCTAAATCTGTTAATGTAATAACGCTTTGTTGTTGATTTTCTTGTTGGTCAAATATGCTTGAATCCTTATGTTGAATCAACTCTGCATTTCTATTATAAATCCAATCCAGACATAATTTATGTTTTTGTTTAGTTGTTTTCTCTGGTTTTGTTTTAGATATTGGTGTAATTTCCCTGCTAATTTTATTAAAAAAATTTCCCATCAACATCATTTAAGTAAATTCATCTGCAATTCTCTTTCTCTGTTTTTGCTCTTTCTGGCATCAAAATTATATTTGTGGGAGAGTGTGGAGTCAATATGATAATGTAAAAGGAATTAACTTGCCCCAAATTGTTTTCCAAACAATTTTAAAATATTGCCTCAAATTTTGCTATTCCTTGAATTAAGATCAGGATTGCGACACCTGCTTTCTTGACTTCAGCTGAAGTTTAATAGTTTTTGCTCCAGACTTTTACCTTTACTATAAATGTATCACTCCGCTTTGCAAATAACAAATTGTAGGGTGCTGGCTTTTAATCCACTCTTCTATCTGCTTCCCTTTTATAGAAGAGATCATCACATTCACATCAACAGTTAAAATTACTAACTTTATATTTCCTACTATTTTGTTTTTCCCCAGTTATACTTTTCGATTTCTTTTCCTCCTTTCCCTCTTCCCCAGTGTTTTACTTCTGATCACCTGCTTCTTCAAACAGACTTCGCTTTTTACAACCCCTCACTCTTTTTATACCTTTCCCTTCCATTCTCCTTCTATTCTATCTTCTATTAGCTTCCCCCTTTTGTTTTTCCTTTCCCCCTCCTACCTCCCTATAGTGAGAGAATAGCTTCTCTGTGAAATTAAATGAGCCTGATATTTTCTCTTTGTGCAAAATCTAATGAGAATAAGATTCACACAATGCTGATCCTTCTCTATTTTCCTTTTCTTCCAATAGAATCAATTTTCTTCCTCTAATTTCTTTTTTATTTCATCACAATAAAATCAAATTATACCAACAACCTCTAAGTATGCTCATGACAAATGCAGATCTCAAGATTTAAACATATCATCTTCCCATAAGGGATATAATTTTTTGACTTTTAAAAGAAATTTATTTCTCTTTCTTTTTTACATTTGTATGCTTTCTTGAATTCTGTATTTGAAGACCATAGTTTCTATTCAGTTCTGGTCTTTTCATTAGAAATAAATGAAACATACTTTTTTCATTCAAAGTCCATTGCCTTTCAGAATATCAGATTCTATACCACTCAATCTTTTAAAGATTAAGTTGCTATGTCTTCTGTAATTCTGATTGTGGCTCCTTGATATTTAAATTCTTCTGGTGGGCTTGCAATATTTTCTCCTTGATTTGATGATTCTGAAATTTAACTATGATATTCATTTAGGGGTTTCTTTCAGGAGGTGATAAGTAAATTAATTTTTTTCGTATCTAATAGCTTTTATTTACCAGATATTTACATGGGTAATTTGACAACATTGACAATTGTCTAACCATTTATTCCATTTTTTCCCCTCCTTCCCCCCACCCAGCACGTTGACAAATACATATTAAATATGCGAGAGTATAAATTAAATACAATATATGTATACATGATCAAACAGTTGTTTGCTGAACAAAAAGAATCGGACTTTGAAATAGTGTACATTAAGCCTGTAAAGGAAATACAAAATGCAGGCAGACAAAATTAGAGGGATTGGAAATTCTATAGAGTGGTTCATAGTCATCTCCCAGAGTTCTTTTGCTGAGTATAGCTGGTTCAGTTCAATACTGTTCTTTTGGAACTGATTTGGTTCATCTCATTGTTGGAGAGGGCCATGTTCATCAGAATTGATCAGAATATAGTATTGTTGTTGAAGTATATAATGATCTCCTGGTCCTGTTCATTTCACTCAGCATCAGTTCATGTAAGTCTCTCCAAGCCTTTCTGAAATCATCCTTTGATTATTTCTTACAAAACAATAATATCCCATATTATTCATATACCACAATTTATTCAGACAATCTCCAATTGATGGGCATCCACGTACTTTCCAGTTTCTGGCCACCATAAAGAGGGGTGCCACAAACATTCTTGCACATACAGGTCCCTTTCCCTTCTTTAAGATCTCTTTGGGATACAAACCAGTAGCAATACTGCTGGATCAAAGGGTATGCACAGTTTAATACCTTTTTGAGCATAGTTCCAAATTGCTCTCCAGAATAGCTGGATGTATTCACAGTTCCATCAACAATGTGTCAGTATCCCTGTTTTCCCATATCCCCTTCCGACATTTTGCATTACCTTTCCCTGTCATTCTAGCCAATCTGACAGGTGTGTAGTGGTATCTTAGAGTTATCTTAATTTGCATTTCTCTGATTAATAATGATTTGGAGTATCTTTTCATATGATTAGAAATAGTTTCAATTTCTTTATCTGAAAATTGTCTGTTCATATCCTTTGACCATTTATCAATTAGAGATTGGATTGATTTCTTATATATGAGTCAATTCAAAATATATGATGTATATAAAATATATTACATATATATATATAATATATTATTATTTATATATTTTTATTATTTATTTTTATATATACATTATATATATAAATATATAATAATATGTATATATAAATATAATTTTGGAAATGAGGCCTTTATCTGAACCTTTGACTGTAAAAAATGTTTTCCCAGTTTATTGTTTCCCTTCTAATCTTATCTGTATTGATTTTGTTTGTACAAAAACTTTTCAATTTGATATATTCAAAACTTTCTATTTTGTGCTCAATAATGACCTCTAGTTCTTCTTTGGTCATGAATTCATTCCTCTTCCACAGATCTGAGAGGTAAACTATCCTATGTTCCTCTAATTTATTTATAATCTCATTCTTTGTTCCTAGGTCATGAACCCATTTTGACCTGACCTTAGTGTATGGTGTTAAGTGTGGATCAATTCCTCATTTCTGCCATATTAATTTCCAATTTTCCCAGCAATTTTTGTCAAATATTGAGTTCTTATCCCAAAGGCTAGGGTCCTTGGGTTTGTCAAACACTAGGTTGTTGGAGTTATTAATTATTTTGTCCTTTGGACCTAATCTATTTCACTGATCAACTAGTCTATTTCTTAGCCAATACCAAATGGTTTGGTAACTGCTGCTTTATAATATAATTTTAGATCATATACAGCTAGGCCACCTTCATTTGATTTTCTTTTTTCATTAATTCCCTTGAAATTTTTGACCTTTTGTTTTTCCATATGAACTTTGTTATTCTTTTTCTAGGTCATTAAAATAGTTTTTTGGGGGAGTCTGATTGCTATAGCGCTAAATAAATAGATTAGTTTAGGTAGTATTGTCAACTTTATTATATTTATATATCCAAGAGCATTTCATATTTTTCCAATTGGTTAGATTAGACATAATTTGAGTGGAAAGTGTTTTGTAGTTTTACTCATATAGTTTCTGATTTTTCCTTGGTAGATAGATTCCTAAATATTTTATAATATAAGTAGTTACTTTAAATGGAATTTCTCTCTGTAACTCTAACTGTTTGACTTTATTAGTGACATATAAGAATGCTGATGATTTATGTGGATTTATTTTGTATACTGCATCTTTGCTAAGGTTGTGGATTATTTCCAATAGCTTTTTAGTTAAATCTTTGAGGTTCTCCATGTATACCATCATATAATCTACAAAGAGTGATAATTTTGTTTCCTCATTACCTACTCTAATTCCCTTAATCTCTTTCTCCACTCTTATTGCCAAAGCTAGCGTTTCTAATACAATATTGAATAGTAATGGTGATAGTGGACAACCTTGTTTCACACCTGATCTTAATGGGAATGGTTGCAATCTTTCTCCATGGCATATGATGCTTATTGATGGTTTTAAAGAGATGCTACTGATTATCTTAAGGAAAAGTCCATTTATTCCTATAATTAGAAAGTGTTTTTAATAGGAATGGATGTTGGATTTTGTCAAATGCTTTTTCTGCTTCCATTGAGATGATCATATGATTTTTGTTAATTTTATTATGAATATGGCCAATTATACTGATAGTTTTCCTAATATTAAACCAGCCTTGCATTCCTGGTATAAATCCTACTTGATCATAATGTATTATCCTGGGGATGATTTTCTGGAGTCTTTTTGCTAATATCTTATTTAAGATTTTAGCATCAATATTCATTAGGGAGATTGGTCTATAGTTTTTTTCCCTCTGTTTTCAACCTACCTGGTTTGGGTATCAGTACCATGTCTGTGTCATAAAAGGAATTTGGTAGGACTCCTTCATTTCCTATTTTTATAAATAGTTTATATAACATTGGAGCTAATTGTTTTTTGAATATTTGGTAGAATCCATCTGGTCCTGGAGATTTTTTCTTAGGGAGTTGATTAATACCTTGCTCTATTCCTTTTTCTGAAATGGGACTATTTAAGCAATTTACTTCCTCCTCTGTTAATCTGGAAAGCCTATACTTTTGGAGGTAGTCCTCCTTTTCACTTAGGTTATCAAATTTATTGGCATAAATTTGGGCAAAGTAACTCCTTATTGTTTCTCTAATGTCTTCCTCATTGGTGGAAAGTTCCCCCTTTTCATTTTCAAGACTAACAATTTGATTTTCCTCTGTATTTTTCTAATCAGATTTAACCAAGCTTTATCTATTTTATTGCTTTTTTCATAAAACCAACTCTTAGTTTTATTTATTAGTTCAATAGTATTTTTACTTTCAATATTTTTAATTTCTCCTTTTAATTTTAGAATGTCAAGTTTAATATTTGATTGGGGGTTTTTAATTTGGTCTTTTTCTAGCTTTTTAAGTTGCTAGCCCAATTCATTGATCTTCTCTTTCTCTATTTTCTTCAAGTGAGCTTCCAAAGATGTAAAATTTCCCCTTATTACCACTGTTGCTGCATCCCACACATTTTGGTTTGATGTCTAATCATTGTCATTATCTTGAGTGAATTTATTTAATTTGCTGTTTCACCCAATCATTCTTTAAGATGAGATTATATAGTTTCCAATTATTTTTGATCTATTTACCCCTAACTTTTTGGTGAATGTAGTTTTTCTTGCATCATAATCTGAAAAGAAAGCCTTTACTATTTCTGCCTTCCTGCGTTTAATTTTGAGATTTTTATGTCCTAATATATGGTCAATTTTTGTATAGGTTCCATGAACTGCTGAGAAGAAAGTATATTGCTTTCTGTCACCATTCAATTTTCTCCAAAGATCTATCATACTTAATTTTCCTAATATTTAATTTACCTCTTTAATTTCTTTCTTATTTGTTTTGTGTTTTGATTTATCTAATTTTGAGAGTGCAAGGTTGAGATCTCCCTCTATTATAGTTTTTCTGTCTATTTCTTCTTGCAACTCTCTTAATTTCTCCTTTAGGAAGTTAGATGCTATACCACTTGGTGTATATATGTTTAGTATTGAAATGGCTTCATTGTCTATGCTACCCTTTAGCAAGATATAGTTTCTTTCCCTATCTCTTTTGATTAGATCAATTTTTACTTTTGTTTGATCTGAGATAAGGATGGCTACCCCTACTTTTTTGACTTCACTTGAAACATAATAGATTCTGCTCCAACCTTTTACCTTTATTCTGAATGTATCTCCCTGCTTTAAATGTGTTTCCTGTAAACAACATATTGTAGAGTTCTGAATTTTAACATAGTCTGCTATCTACCTCCGCTTAAAGGGAGAGTTCATCCCATTCACATTTACAGTTAAAATTACTAATTCTATATTTCCTGCCATCATAATATCCCCGATTATGCTTTTTTCCCTTACCCCCACTGAACCCCTTCCCCAGTATTAAACTTATGAGCCCCACTTGCATCAAGCAGCCCTCCCTCTGTAATATCCCTCCCTCCTACCTGAAAATCCCTTTCCCTTTCTTTTTTTATTAATTTTATAATTATATTTTGATAGTATATATATATATATATATATATATATATATATTATATATATATGTAATTTTAATAACATTATCCCTTGTATTCATTTTTTCAAATTTTCCCCTCCCTCCCTCTACTCCATCGCCTAGATGACAAGCAATTTCATAAATTTTACATGTGTTACAGTATAACTTAGATACAATATATGTGTGTAAATCCAATTTTCTTATTGCACATTAAGTATTATTTTCTGAAGGTATAAGTAACCTGGGTAAATAGACAGTAGTGCTAATATTTTACATTCAATTCCCAGTGTTCCCTATCTGGGTGTAGTTGTTTCTGTCTATCATTGATCAGCTAGAAGTGAGTTGGATCTTCTTTATGTTGAAGATATCCAGTTGCATCAGCATACATCTTCATACAGTATTGTTGAAGTGTATAGTGATCTTCTGGTTCTACTCATTTGACTCAGCATTAGTTCATGCAAGTCTCTCCAAGCCTTTCTGAATTCATCCTGGCCGGTTATTTCTTGCAGAGCAATAATATTCCATAACCTTCATATACCATAATTTACCCAACCATTCTCCAATTGATGGACATCCATTCATCTTCCAGTTTCTAGCCACTATGAAAAGAACTGCTACAAACATTTTGGCACACACAAATCCCTTTCCCCTCTTTAGTATTTCTTTGGGATATAAGCCCAGTAGTAGCACTACTGGATCAAACGGTATGCACAGTTTGATAACTTTTTGGGTATAGTTCCAAATTGCTCTCCAGAATGGCCGAATTACTTCACCACTCCACCAACAATGTATCGGTGTCCCAGTTTTCCTACATCCCCTCCAACATTCATCATTATTTGTTCCTTTCATCTTAGCCAATCTGACAGGTGTGTAGTAATATCTGAGAGTTGTCTTAATTTGCATTTCTCTGATCAGTAGTTATTTGGAACACTCTTTCATATGAGTGGATATAGTTTCAATTTCTTCCTCTGAGAATTGTCTGTTCATATCCTTTGACCATTTATCAATTGGAGAATTGTTTGATTTCTTATAAATTATGATCAATTCCCTATATATTTTGGAAATGAGACCTTTATCAGAACCTTTAACTGTTAAAATATTTTCCCAATTTGTTACTTCCCTTCTAGTCTTGTTTGCATTAGTATTGTAGTTTGATGTAATCAAAATCTTCTATTTTGTGATCAATAATGATCTCTAGTTCTCATCTAGTCACAAATTCCTTCCTCCTTCACAGGTCTGGGAGGTAGACTATCCTCTGTTCCTTTAAACTATTTATGATCTCATTCTTTATACCTAAATCATGGACCCATTTTGATCTTATCTTGGTATGTGGTGTTAAGTGTGGATTCATATCTAATTTCTGGTATACTAATTTCCAGTTTTCCCAAAAGTTTTTTTTTTTCAAATGATGAATTTTTATCGCTAATGTTGGTATCTTTGGGTTTATCAAACACTAGATTGGTATAGTTGTACCCTTTTTTGTCCTTTGTTCGTAATCTGTTCCACTGATTGGTCTATTTCTTAGCCAATACCAAATGGTTTTAGTGACTTCTGCTATACAATATAGCTTTAGATCAGGTATACCTAGACCACCTTCATCTGACTTTTTTTTTTTCATTAATTCCCTTGAAATTCTTGACGTTTTATTCTTCCATATGAACTTTGTTGTTATTTTTTCTAGGTCACTAAAATAGTTTCTTGGGAGTCTGATTAGTATAGCACTAAATAAATAGATTAGTTTGAGGTGTATTGCCATCTTTATTATATTGGCTCGGACTATCCACGAGCACTGGATGTCTTTCCAATTTTTTTCCTTTCCCTTTCTTATTCCCTTCCCTTATTGCTCTTTTCCTTTTCCCTTTTCCTTTCCTTCTTTTTAATGAGAGGACAAAGAATTTTCTGTAAAACTAATATGTTCATTATTCTCTTTTTGAGCCAATTCTGATGGGAGTAAGTTTCACCCAATGTTTCTCCCCGTCTCTAACTTCTCTCAGATATGATAGGTTTTCGTTGCCTCTTTGTGGGATGTGGTTTCCCTCTTTTTATCTCTCCTTTCCCCTTTTTCTTACACTATTCCCTTTCCATTTCTACTTCCTTTTTTTTTTTTTTGATTATATCCTTAAAATCAAATTATACATCTAGTCTTAATGCATATCCACAACAGAAAAACAGTTCTCAAGAGTCCCTTTTACCTTTTTCTGCTTCTCTTGAGTCCTAGGATTGGAGATCAAATTTTTTCTTTAGATCTGGTTTTTTACTTAGAAACATATGGAATTCATCTGTTTCATTAAATGTCCATCTTCTTCCATTGAAGGAAATGCTCAGCTTAGCTGGGTAGTTTATTCTTGGCTGCATTCCAAGTTCTTTTGCCTTTCAGAATATCAGATTCCATGTTCTGTGGTCCTTTAATGTAGAGGCAGCCAGATCTTGAGTGACCTTTATTGTGGCACCTTGGTATTTGAATTGTTTTTTCCTGGTTGCTTGTAATATTTTCTTTTCCTTATTCTGATAGTTCTGAAATTTGGCCACAATGTTCCATTTAGGTTTTTTTTGTTGTTTTTTTTTTGGGGGGGTATTTTTCAGAAGGTATTTGATGAATTCTTTCAATGTCTATTTTACCTTCTGGTTCTATTATCTCTGGGCAGTTCTCTTTGATGATTTCCTGTAAATTTTTATCTAGGCTCTTTTATTCATCATAATTTTCGGGATGTCCAATAATCCTCAGATTCTCTCTCCTAGATCTATTTTTCAGGTCTGTCATTTTGGCAAGTAGATAGCTGACATTTTTCTGCAGGTTTTCATTTTTTTTGGCTTTGCTTGACTGATTCTTGGTGTCTCAGTTAATAATTAATTTCTATTTGTTCAGTTCTGATTTTTAATGTGTTATTTTCTTTATTAGCTTTTTAAACTTCTTTTTGTATGTGTCCAATTGAGTTTTTAAATGAATTGTTTTGCTCCATGGAATTTTTTTTCATATCACTAAATTAGTATTTTAGGGAGTTATTTTCTTTTTCCAATTCACAGATCCTACTTTCCTGTGATTTCTTTACCTTTTCCAACTCCTTAATTCTGTTTTCCTGCACTTCATGTGAATTCTTTACCTTTTCCAATTCACATTTCAGGACATGGTATTCTCTGGCATAGCTTCTCTTTCCTTTCCCCATTTTTCTTCTAATTCTCTCTTCAGATTTTTAATAGTTTCTTCTAGGATAGCGTTATTTGGGGAATTGTCTGGAGGCCATCTGCTATTAGCCTCCTCTGGTTTGGAAACCAGCTCTTTTTCTGCATAGAAACTTTCAATTGTTTTCTTCATTTTTTTGCTCATTTTTTTAAAGCCTTCAGGGTCTGCCTTCAAAGCAAAGAGATTAGCAACTTCCTCTGCAGAGTGGGGATGGGTTTTAAGGACAGTATTTGCCCTCTCACGGGGCTGCAAGGAACAGCCGAGCTGTGGGAGGGCTCTGAGAAGAGCTCCTCAGGGAAATGATTATGCCTGGGTATCATGGGCTGGGCTGTGTAAGTGCCCTGCCAGGAGCCCCACTGTGAGGATTAGTGAGCACCTTGGGGCTAGAGGTTAAGGAGCAAAGGTATCACTGCCCCCCCCCCCAAACACTCACTTTGAGTATTTGCCATCGTCCTGTTCCTTACTGTACTGGAAGTTTACCTGCCTGGGGGAACACAGTCAGGCTGGTGAAATTCCACTACTCCTGGGGAGCTCCTCACTATACAGATGAGAGCTCGCCCTGGGTTGTGCCCCTGCTGTGTATGTCTGCCCCCCACAAGCCCCTTGCTGCCAAATGCTGCAAAGACCTGTGTTACTGTGCTAGGTCACTTCCAGTCCTGGGTGGGCAAAGCCAGAACTTCCCAGGCTTTGGCATCCCTCAGTGTACCCACTACCCCATGCTCCAACTTCTCTGCAGGTCCCCTACTCTGCCACCAAAGCAATGCAGTCAGGCTACAGCAGAGAGGTCTGTGTAAACCTTCCAACCACAAATGTCACCCTGCTCCCGTTTCTCTCCCTGCTCTGTGCTGGTCTGCTCCTGCAACCTCAGATCAAACCTTTTCTGGTGATATTCCAGATTCTCTTCCACTGGTAAGTTGTTGTATTCCCACTATTCATGGGTTTTACCCATCAAGCGTTGTTTTTGAGGCTGAATTAAATACTTGTTAGAAAGTGAATTAGAGAGCTTAGAAAGTTCCATCTAAATTCTCCACCATCTTGGCTCTGCCACCCAGTGAATAATTTCAATGGTTACCTTTACCCTCTGGCTCTAGGACATTACAGCAGTTTTCTTGGTGATTTCCTGAAAGGAGATATCTAGGCTCTTTGATTCATCATTGTTTTCAGAAGTCAAATAATTCTTAGATTTTCTCTCCTAGATCTATTTTCAAGGTAAATTGCTTTTTCAATGAGGTATTTTACATTTTCTTCTATTTTTAATTTTTTGTTTTGTTTTGTTCCACTGATTATTGAAGTCTTATTGAGTCATTCACTTCCATTTGTTCAGCTTCAATTATTAGTGAATTATTTTCTTCAGTTAGCTTTTTTATCTGCTATTGGAATTTGACAATTGAACTTTATATGTTTTGTTCATTGCATTTTATTATTATTATTATTATTATACTTATATACCTATTTTGTAAGGATTATATACTTTTTCTATTAGTAATCAAATTTAATTTTAAGGAGTTTCTTACAGATAATTTCTGTTTTTCTTTTCCAAACAGACTTGTAAAGTTCTCAATTCCTTTTCCCATTTTTCTACTAACTCTTTTAAGAAATTTTATGAATTCATCCAAGAGACAATTTTGAACTGGGGGACAAATTCATTTTTCCTTTTTGCACTTCATCTAGAAATAATTTGCTTTTAGGATACTCAGGATTTGAGATCTGTTCTTCTCTTTCTCCATAAGTTATCTGCATTCAGGGTACTTTTTCATTTTTTGCTCATTTTTTAATGATTGAATTCTTCTCTTAGGGCAAAGGGGCAAATGCCATTTTAGATTACCCTGGGGTTGGAGCTGCTGATTAACTTCAGGTGCTGAATAGACAGGACCAAGGCACACATTTCTGAGATACAGAGGGTCACTATTTGCCTTTTGTATTTGTTTTAGATGTCTCACAGCTAATCTGCTGATCCACTGGTTTGTAACCAGAACAAAGAAGCCTAAGAGCTTCCCATTAGATTCCTCAGTGAGTGGACACTGCAACACCCTGGCTCCCTGCAGTTGCTTCATTTGCCCTGAGCCTCTTCCCTCCCCCCCCAACATTGAAACAGATCTTTTCTGAAGGTCTTCCAAAATATGTTCTACTGGAAATTTGTTGCACCATAAATATTTGTGGGTTCTGTCACTTCAAAATCAGTTCAGAGGCTTAATCTGGTGTAGATCTGAGGGAAACTAGAAGGAGCTCCTCTAACCATATGTCTACTCTCCATTACTTTGACTCCCCCCACACACATACTTAGTCTATTTTTAAAGGTAATTAGGAGAAAAAGGAAAATAAATTATATGTTTTAAAATATTTCTTGTGAAATAGAACTGGAAGTTACAGAGATGTCCATCAACTGAAGAACAGTTGAAGAAGATGTAGTAATTGATTATGGTGGAATATTGTTTTCTTGTAAAAATGATGACCTCAATGATTTTGTTTTACTCTTCTGTTAATGTAGGCAATTATTTTTTGGTAAATATTTTTTTAATAAGTCACAGATCAATTCAAATGGGTTATTGTTTGGATACTGACTGACTAAGACTGAATATTAACACCAATTGCTTCTGTTTAGTCCAGAAACCCTGAAGATCTTCTCCCAGATTGGATTTTATTTTTTTATATGTAAGTAAAAGAGACAATTATTTGCCTCACTTCTTTATTATCAACTTGAATGGACAGTTGCCTCTTCCAAACTGAGACCTGTTGAATACATTAGCTTAAAAAAGGACAAAATCTCCCACTGTATCCAGGATCAATTTCGGGTTTCCTGATTTATATCATCTCACTGGACACATAAAACTCGGGAGTACAGAGTAAGACTGGTTGCTTTGCAAAACCCATTCTAACATATTTAGCATAATTGTTTGCCATGGTATCACCTCCCTGATGTCAAAGTACTCTTTGAGAATAATAGACAAATAACAAACATACATTTACACATATACACATGTATGTATATGTGTGTACAAGTATGCACCTACATATATACCATAATCATATTATAAATACAAATAATAATTTACCTGTAAAATCTATGGGGAAGAGAAAAAATATGACCTAACAAGAGAAAGACAGCATTTTGCAATATAAAATTGATAATATTGATTATATTAAGTTAAAAAGGTTTTACAGAAACAAAACCAATGTAAGCAATATTAGAGGAAAATAGAAAAGTGGGATACAGTCTTTATTGCAAGTCTCTCTGATGCAGGACCTATTTCTTAAATAGAAAACTGAGTCAAATTTATAAAAATACAAGCCATTTCAATTGCTAAGTGATTACAATTATTAACAGGTATTTTCAGATGAAGAAAACAAAGCTAACTATTGTCATATGAAGAAATGTTTTTAAAACTTATTTATTAGAGACATTTGAATTAAAACAACTTTGAGTTACCACTCCAGACTTATCAAATTGACTAATATGACAGAAAAGAAAAATGACCAATGGTGGGGAGGATGTGGAAAAATTGGGATACTAATTCACTGTTATCTGTGAACTGATTAAAGGTTAAACCATTCTGGAGAGCAATTTTTTAAATGAGCTCAAAAAAACCCAACAATGAAACTGTGCATACCCTCTGATCCTTCAATTCCACTACTAGTTCTGTATCACAATGAAAACATAAAATAAAAAATGATATATACATAACAAGTTGTGGTATGTGATTTCAAAGGAATACTATTGACCTATAATAAATGGCAAGCAGGATGATTTCAAGGGGAAAATGCTGATAAAGACTTAAATGAACTTATATAGTGTAATGTAAAGGGCTGAAACTCTTGAGTTAATGCACTGAGGTAAGAACAATCGAGCACTTAAGGCTAATTACTGATTGGACAATACTCTATAAGAATATGCTTGGAAAATGGCCATTCCTATTATCCTGTGCTGGCCCAATCATTTGGTTTATACAGAGAATTGTAGGAGAGACTAGGGAGTAGAGTGAGACTAGCCAGCATCACTTCTGGGCAGGAGATGAAGAGGTGAGGTAGTGGAGATCCTGAGTCTATCCCCTTCACTTCTACCACTAAAGACCAATAATAAAGACCAAGGACTTTTGCTTATCCTTACTCTGACTGATTCTAAGCTATCCAGGATGCTAATGTGGTCATCACAGTGCAAAGTGAGAAAAAACGAAAACATTGTACATATTATCAACAACACTGTGTAATTATTCACTAAAGTCAACATAGCTGTTCTCTGCAAAACAATGATCCAGTGTAATTCCAAATGACTAATGATGGAAAATGCTCTCCAAATCCAAAGAAAAAAGAGTTCATATATAGACTACAACATATTATCTTCATTAATTTTTTCCATGTTTCTTTTCTTTTGGTCTGCTTCTTTCACAACATACCTAATATGGAAATATATGGAAAATTTGGGGTATAGAGTGTCTTTAGAGAAGACTAGTACCTTCAGTTGAGGTCTGATGTTTTCACCTTGGTGTCCACCTGACCTACTTAACTCACCTGTGGCTCAGAAGCTATAGCATGTATATCAATCACACCTGTTAAATTGTTTTGGGAGGAGAGCTAAACTAGATTGAATGTAGACTAGAGCTCTTAAACCTCATAGTAAGTTAGGGGAGTGTTTACTCCAAACATTTGAACTCTTCCCCTTCTCTAATAAGCAGATAAGAATAATGGCCCCAAGGCAGCAAAAATAGGCACTGTGGAGCACTTACAGATTAGTTGAACATCAAAAACAGCAAAGTCATCCACTGCATCTTGAGTCATCAAGATTTATCTTGACTCTGTCCTACTATTAGACAGTAATAACTCAGGAAGGGAGAGTGAGGCTAAAGAATTCATGAAATTCTGCTTCATTTAAATGCAATTTACACACAAATAAAAAAAATACCACCCATACTTGTAAAGAGCTGAAACTCTGAGCAGATGTACTAGGGCAACCAACCACTTGAGGCTAATTATCAATTGGACAATACTCTATTAACATATACTTGGAATATGATCCTTCTCAACTATTCTGTGCTGGCTAGATCTGTGGGTGTGGACAGAGAGGGTGAGAGAGGTCAGAGAGTGGAGTAATACAAGGAGGGTCATTCTTTGGAGGTGGAGAGAGAGAAAGGAGGTGTGGAGATTCTTATATCTAATCCCCTGACAGAGACCCCAAAAGACCAAGAATAAAGACTTTTGCTTATCCTGACTCAGGTTGATTCTAAGATATCCAGGGTACTAACATTGTCATTACACATACCATTTTACCATTTCTACATATCTCAAAGTTTTATGACAGCAGGCAATTGATGAAGCAGCAGGTGTGAATACACTGGGATTTAGAGACACAACTGTGGGCACAGGTGCCCAAACCAAAGGGTAGTCTTCCCATATGAAGCAGCAGGGAAATTTGTCAGTCTCATGGGTATCTGAGTAGCCTACACATATGAGGAGGCTAGAAAAGGTGCCCTTAAATTGTTTTTAATTACCCAAGTCTGACTCAACTGATGGACATCTACTCATAAACAATTTTTGCACATGTGGATCATTTTCCCTCTGTTATGATTACTTTTGGATACAGACATTGTAGGGGCACTGCTGGGTCAAAAGATATACAAAGTTTGATAACCCTTTGGACATAGTTACAAATTATTCTCCAAAATGTTTGGATCATTTCACACCTTTACCAACAATTCATTAGTATACCAATTTTCACATCTCCTTCAACACTTATCATTATCTTTTCCTGTTATCTTAGCCAATCTGAGAAATGTGAGGTATTCCTTAGAGTTGTTTTAAGAGACATCTTATAGGTTATTGCCATGAACAACTTATCTTAACTAAACTCCACTGGTTTTTGCCTTCCTTCATTTTAAACCTATACCTCATTTACCCTGATTGGGGATTGTGAAGGCCCTTGCTTTTCCTATATTGGAATCCTTTACAGTGATCCCAGACAGAAGGCAGTTGAAAAGGTGACATCTGGGATCACTCTAAAGAATGCCAATATAGGAAAAGCAAGGGCCTTCACAATCCGCAATCAGGGTAAATGAATTATAGGAAATATTTTATTGTCTATAGACAACAGTGTGTAAGGGTGTTAACCAGGCATTATTGTTGCTTGTCATGTAAATCTATTTGTAGTAAGTTCCAGGATGGTAAAGAAGGGAAAGTCTTATATTGCAAGTAGAATCAGTTGTGATGTGAACAGGGTTGTGAGTTCATGAGTGATCTATATTATAAGCAGAATAGATTTCATGGTACTCTCCATGATGCTTGCAGCTATCTTCAGAGCAGAAATATGATAAAGGAAATAGAGTTTTATCCTCAACACTAGGAAACTGGGTTCTAGTCCAGCCGATGAAACATATTATTTATGTAACTCTTCATAAGTTACTTAATCAGTTAGTGCTCTGGATTATTTCCTAAAACAACATATTTTACAGGAGGTTCCCATTGATCTAAAATGGAAGAGGAAGCATTTCAGTAGAAAATTCCTATATAAATGTAATCAAAGTTCAAATAATTATCACTGTAATTACTTATTGGTGTACATTATTTCCTTTAAATAAAGTCTAAGTTATTCAAAGGAAGGGAATATTTTGTTTTATTGTCATTTTGTGATCAGCACTGAAAAAAAATCTGAATATTTAATGTTTATTGAATTAACTAGTTAGTGTAAAAGGCATTATATAACATTAGATCTCCATTTCATGAAAAAATAACATTCTATTGTATTACATAATAGTTATGTATACATATATGTATATGTACATATATACATATCAGACACACATCTGAATATTCACTCATTTGTACTCAATGGAAAAATGATATTGTTATTCAAATTTTCACTGCAATTGCCAAGACAAACTTCTCTAGAAACCTTAGGAGGTCAAGAAATAGGAAAAATAATTTCATCATTATTTCCTAAAAGTTCTGACTTAGATCACACTGGAGACTGCATCCAGTAGTTGTGAAAGTGAATTCATGCCTAATTGCTGAAGAATTAAGAAAACTGACTGGCTACTCAGTTAATTGTGATAGTTAAATATCTACCACATATTTTAATTCCAGTCCCATGGTTAAATGTTTTTAGTATTTCATCTGAGATTTGCAGTACTGACAGCACTACTGACAAAAAAAAGTGAAAAACTCTAGGCCATTATAGCAATTAGCAAGATAATATGCAACGTGTTGTTTTACTGTGATTTCCATCAGATTACTAAATGACTAACATTTTAACAAATCTATGAAGAGCAAGGCAAAATTGTGATTTATTATTCTAACAGCCTAAATTTTATTCACAGACAAATCCAACCAGATCTATTGGAAAACAAAGTAAAATAAAGGTATTTACCTTGCAGTTCAGGGCTTTTATTACTAGAATCAAGATAGCAGTGAGAGATTAATAATTCCATAGGTATTAAGAAAAGTCATATCTACTATCCATTCAGAAATATCTAAAATTAATCATCACACAAGGGGATACAGAAAAATCATTAAGTGCCGAGGTAGGAGGCAGTAATCACTCAGAAACTGAAGCTGAAGCATCTTCTTATTAACTGTTACACCACCTCAACTTCAATTGCTTAGAAACATATTCATTCTAGTGATGAGATTTTGGTTTATTTTTCAGCATACTTTAAATCATCTGATTATAAATTCAAGCTAGCAGAAATCTTAGAGATAGTCCAACTTTCCTTCTAGAAAAGTAAGGAACTGAGTTTCAGAGAAGTTAAAGAGAGGTAGGGAATAGGTAAGGAAATACACATTTAAGTGCCAACTATATGTAAAGCCCTTTATAAATATTATGTCATTTGAATTTCACAACAACCTTGGGAGGTATTATTATTCCTTTTTCAGTTGGAGAAACTGTGAGACAAAGACAGAGATTAAGTGACTTTCCTCTGATCACACAGCTACTAAGTGAGGTTTTGTTTAAATCTACCTGACTCCAGTGCAAGTACTCAAATCAATATATTACCCAGCTGTCTACAATAGCAGAACTGGGATTCAGGAGGAGTCTTTTGAGTTCAAATTCAGTTTTCTCCCACAGTATGAAGCGACATTAAAGTTAGATTGAGACTTCTGGCCAAGATGGCAGCGTGGAGGCAAACAGCTGCTTGAGCTCCACATTTTCTCTCAGGACTTGCTTCATGACAAGCCTCAGAGTTAAAGAAAAGAAACCCATAAATTATCACCAAGAGAAGACATCCTTGAAATTCGCCAGAGAAGGTCTGTATTTGCTTGGGGGAGGGTTGAACAGATTGGGTGCAGACTGAGGGCAGGCAGCCAGAGTGAGACAGACATCTCACACAGCTAGGACCAGAGGAGGAGGGGTACAATCTTTGCCGTTTCTGAGAAAAAGCTTTCACCCCAGTGTAGATGGTTCATCTTGGCAGCAAGCTAGGAGCAGCAGAGAGGGTGTAAACACCAGAGGTGAAGATTAAAACCCCAGAAAGCCAGTGTCTTTCGGGGCCGGCCACCCCCACCCCAACCTGGAGTGACTCTGAGTTCTCAGAGCCTCAGAGCATAGACCCAGCGCAGCCATCACTGTCCTCTTAGTGGCTCTCTACGGCCCTACCCCCAGTCTGTAGAGGAAGCCCATTAACACCATCCAGCCCCATCCCCCCAAAAAACAGACCAATTGTTTCTCTTGTCAATTTGTTTTCTTCGATTCCAATCTTGACAAAATGAACAAAAAATTCAAAAGGGCTGTAAACATTGACAGCTTCTGTATGGAGAGAGAGCAGACTTCAAATACTAAGGAGACTAAAAACAGACTGTCCCCAGAGGAATCCCCTAAGGGGGATATGAGCTGCTCCTCAATACAAAAGAACCTCATAGAGGAAATCAAAAAGGCTCTCACAAGAGAGCTAGAAGAGAAATTGTAAAAGGAAAGGGAAGCTTGGAAAGAGAAACTGGAGAAGTTATCTAGAGTGGATAAATAGATCAAATCATTGAGAAATAAAATTAGTGAATTAGAAAAGTCAAACAACTCCAAGGAAAACAGGATTAGTGAGCTGGATAAAGAAATCAGCTCTCTAAAAAATAAAATGGGGGGCCAGAGCCAAGATGGCGGAGAAGAAACACAGGACTCTGTGAACTTCCTCACTCCCTCACAACCAATTAGATAAATTAAGCCTCAGAAAAAGACCTGGACTAATAGATACCACAAGGACTGGAAGCACTACTCACCAGCTGAAGAGAATCTGGAGTTACAACAGAAAAGGTCAGTTCCCAGGGGAGGAAGAAGAGAGGCCAGCAAGGAAGGCTGGGTGCTAGCACACTGCACAGATCGCGCTGGGAAGGGCTCTGGGATCAGAGAAGCCACTGAGATAAAAGAATCTGGCACAGGCTGTTAGCTCTTCTCTGCTTATTATATAGCAGTTCAGAAGAGAAAGCTAAAATACCTTAAAAATTCAGATAGATTAGATTTTCCAGGACACTCGGGGTGACTCAGCAGATCTTGGCACCAGGGGGTGTGGCCTCAGCTCGCTCCTGAGAATAGTTAAGAGATTGACAAGTAGGTGGATACGGCCCAAGGCAACACACACTGTCTAGCTCAGCTGAAGGGTGTGGAACTCAGCTCCAGGAAGTCCCAGAGAAGCAGAACCTTTGAACTAGGGGCCACGGTTTCTGGCAGACACTTCCAATTTGAGCACAGGGGCTTTTCACATCACCTGCTGCAGACATCCACGCCCCACCGGGACACATAGACTAGGCTTTGTGCTGTATTTGCTGTTCAATCTCAACCTCAGGGAAGCCGCTAAAACACAGCGCCCTCAGGGCACAGCAGTGCTAGTCACCTCTCAGGCATTTCCAGGGAGGGGGTGGGGAACTCTCTCCCAGAGCTCTATCTTAGCTCAGGCACAAGAACCGCTGCATCCATCCAGTCTGGGAGGAAGCTGGTAAAGAAGTAAATAAAGAATTTCCTACCCCAGGGACAGACCCCAAAAGATTTTTAAAATATGAACAAAAAAGCCAGAAAAACCATAGATTCCTTCTACACAGAGAAAGAGCAGGTATCCAACCCCGAGGAAGTTAACAGCAGAGAGACAGCAGATAACAACCTAAAGGGGAATGATTCCTGCCCCCCATCACATAACTCTCTCCTTGAAGAGACTATTAAAAAATTAAGGGAGTTTGAAGAAAAATGGGGAAAGGAAAGGGAAGCTATGATAGAGAATAACAACGTCCTGAAATTGCAGTTGGAAAAAATAAAGAATTCACAGGAGATGCAGGGAAACAAAATTTGTGAATTAGAAAAGGTTAAAAAATCACAGGAAAGTAGGATTTCTGAATTGGAAAAGATAAAAAAGTCTCAAGAAAATAGAATTTCTGAATTGGAAAAAGAAAATAATTCTCAAAAACAAATTAGGTAAATGGAAAAAAATTCAATAGAGCAAAATAATTCATTTAAAAACGAAATTGGGCATTTACAAAAAGAACTAAAAACTGTGAAAGAAGAAAATAACTCCTTAAAAGTCAGGATGGAACAAATAGAAATGAATGATTCACAGAGAACCCAAGAATCAGTCAAACAAAACAAAAAAAAAAAAAAATGAGAAGCTGGAGAACAACGTCAAATACTTACTGGGAAAATCTAATAGACCTGGAAAATAGATCTAGGAGAGATAATCTGCGGATCATTGGACTTCCAGAAAACTATGACCAAAAAAAGAGCCTATATACTATTTTACAGGAAATTATCAAAGAGAACTGTCCAGAGATAATAGAAAGAGAAGAGAAAGTAGATGTGGAAAGAATTCATCGAACTCCTTCTGAAATAGACCCTAAAAAAAGAACACCAGGGAATATTGTGGCTAAGCTGCATAATTACCACACAAAGGAGAAAATCCTGCAAGCTGCTAGAAAAAAACAATTTAAATACGAAGGTGCCACAATAAAGGTCACTCAAGATCTGGCTGCCTCCACATTAAAAGATAGAAGGGCCTGGAACCTGATATTCCGTAAGGCAAAAGATCAAGGACTGCAACCAAGAATGAACTACCCAGCTAAGTTTAGCATCTTTTTCCATGGAAGAAGATGGTCATTCAATGAAATAGAGGAATTCTATATGTTTCTAAGAAAAAAAACAACAGACTTAAACAAAAAATTTAATCTACATCCACAAGACTGAAGAGAAACAGAAAAAGGTACACAGAACCCTTGAGAACTGTAACTCTGTTGTGGGTATATAAAAAGTACTCAAGGATAATTTGATTTTACTGATATAAAAGAAAAAAAGGGGGGTGTAGTAAAGGGAAGGAGGTCGTTTCAGAAAAAGGGGAAGGAATGATAAAAAGAGGGAAACTACATCACAGGAAGAGGCATAGAAAATACACCATATCTGAGGGAACTTAGTGAGGGGGAGAATCATTGTGTGAATCTTACTCTCATCAAGAGAGGCTCAAAGAGCAAATAATTAACATATTTGATTTTCAGAGAATTTTCTCTCACCTCATTAAAAGGGGGGAGAGGAAAAGGGAAAAGGAAAAGGAGAATAAGGGAAGGGACTTGGAGGGAGGGGGGAGGGATACTAAAAAAAAAAAAAAAAGGGAGGGTTGCGTGTCACAAGGGGGGTCTGTAAATTAAATATCGGGGAAGGGGATCAGGGGGGGTCAAGGGAAAAAGCATAATCTGGGGATAATATGATGGCAGGAAATACAGAATTAGTAATTTTAACTGTAAAGGTAAATGGGATGAACGATCCCATCAAACAGAAACGGATAGCAGATTGGATCAAAAATCAGAACCCTACAATATGTTGTCTGCAGGAAACACACTTAAAACAGGGAGATACATACAGAGTAAAGGTAAAAAGTTGGAGCAGAACCTATTATGCTTCAGGTAAAGCCAAAAAAGCAGGGGTAGCTATCCTTATCTCAGATCAAGCAAAAGCAGAAGTAGATCTCGTTAAAAAAGATAAGGAAGGAAACTATATCCTGCTGAAAGGTAGCATAAATAATGAAGCCATATCAATACTAAACATATATGCACCAATCGGTATAGCATCTAACTTTCTAAAGGAAAAGTTAAGAGAATTTCAAGAAGAAATAGACAGTAAAACTATAATAGTGGGAGATCTCAACCTTGCACTCTCAGATTTAGACAAATCAAACCACAAAACAAACAAGAAAGAAATTTAAAAAGTAAATAGAACATTAGAAAAACTAGGTATGATAGACCTTTGGAGAAAACTGAATGGCAATAGAAAGGAATATACTTTCTTCTCAGCAGTTCATGGATCCTATACAAAAATTGACCATATATTAGGACATAAAGATCTCAAAATTAAATGTAGGAAGGCAGAAATAATAAATGCCTTCTTCTCAGATCACAATGCAATAAAAGCTACATTAGTAATTGGAAACTGAATAATCTCATCTTAAATAATGACTGAGTGAAAGAGCAAATTATAGAAACAATTAATAATTTCACCCAAGATAAAGACAATGATGAGACATCATACCAAAATATTTGGGATGCAGCTAAAGCAATAATAAGGGGAAATTTTATATCTTTAGAGGCTTATTTGAAGAAAATAGAGAAAGAGAAGATTAACGAATTGGGCTTACAACTTAAAAGGCTAGAAAAAGACCAAAGTATAAACCCCCAACCAAAAATTAAACTTGAAATACAAAAATTAAAAGGAGAAATCAATAATATTGAAAGTAAAAAAAAAACTATTGAATTAATAAATAAAACCAAGAGTTGGTTTTATGAAAAAGCCAATAAAATAGATAAACCTTTGGTAAATTTGATCAGAAAAAAGAAAGAGGAAAATCAAATTGGTAGTCTTACAAATGAAAAGGGGGATCTTGCCACCAATGTAGAGGAAATTAGAGAAATAATAAGGAGTTACTTTGCCCAACTTTATGCCAATAAATTGGATAACTTAAGTGAAATGGATGACTTCCTCCAAAAATATAGGCTCCCTAGATTAACAGAGGAGGAGATAAATTGCTTAAATAGTCCCATTTCAGAAAAAGAAATAGAACAAGCTATTAATCAACTCCCCAGGAAAAAATCCCTAGGGCAAGATGGATTCACATGTGAATTCTACCAAACATTTAAAGAACAATTAGCCCCAATGTTATATAAATTATTTGAAAAAATAGGGAATGAAGGAGTCCTACCAAACTCCTTTTAGGACACAGACATGGTACTGATACCTAAACAAGGTAGATCGAAAACTTAGAAAGAAAATTATAGACCAATCTCCTTAATGGATATTGATGCTAAAATTTTAAATAAGATATTAGCAAAAAGACTTCAGAAAATCATCTCCAGGATAATACACTATGATCAAGTAGGATTTATTCCAGGAATGCAGGGCTGGTTTAATATTAGGAAAACTATGAATATAATTGACCATATTAATAACCAAATTAATAAGAAACATATGATCATCTGAATAGACGCAGAAAAAGCATTTGACAAAATCCAACATCCATTCCTACTAAAAACTCTTGAGAGTATAGGAATAAATGGACTATTCCTTAGAATAATCAGGAGCATATATTTAAGAACTTCAGTAAGCATAATATGCAATAGAAATAAACTGCAACCTTTCCCAGTAAGATCAGGAGTGAAACAAGTTTGCCCACTATCACCATTACTATTCAATATAGTACTAGAAACGCTAGCCTCGGCAATAAGAGCCGAGAAAGAGATTCAAGGAATTAGAGTAGGAAATGAGGAAATCAAACTATCACTCTTTGCAAATGACATGATGGTATACTTAGAGAACCCCAAAGACTCTTCTAAAAAGCTACTAGAAATAATTCAAAATTTCAGCAAAGTGGCAGGATACAAAATAAATCCACATAAATCCTCGGAATTTTTATATATCACTAACAAAATGCAACAGCAAGAGATACAAAGAGAAATTCCATTCCAAACAAATGTTGAGAGTATAAAGTATTTGGGAATCCATCTACCAAAGAAAAGTCAGGAATTATATGAGAAAAATTACAAAACACTTGCCACAAAAATAAAGTCAGATTTAAATAATTGGAAAGACATTCAGTGCTCTTGGATAGGCCGAGCGAATATAATAAAGATGACAATACTCCCCAAACTAATCTATTTATTTAGTGCTATACCAATCAGACTCCCAAGAAACTATTTCAATGACCTAGAAAAAATAACAACAGAATTCATATGGAAGAATAAAAGGTCGAGAATTGCAAGGGAACTAATGAAAAAAAAAAGTCAGATGAAGGTGGTCTAAGTGTACCTGATCTAAAGCTATATTATATAGCAGCAGTCACCAAAACCATTTGTTATTGGCTAAGAAATAGACCAGTAGATCATTGGAACAGATTCGATACAAAGGAAAAAAAAAAGGTATATCTATAGCAATGTAATCTTTGACAAACCCAAAGATACCAACATTAGGGATCAAAATTCATTATTCGGAAAAAAACTGTTGGGAAAACTGGAAATTAATATGGCAGAAATTAGATATGGATCCACACTTAATACCATATACCAAGATAAGATCCAAATGGGTCCATGATTTAGGCATAAAGAATGAGATCATAAATAGATTAGAGGAACAGGGAATAGTCTACCTCTCAGACCTATGGAGGAGGAAGGAATTTATGACCAGACGAGAATTAGAGATCATTATTGATCACAAAATAGAAGATTTTGATTACATCAAACTAAAAAGTTTCTGTACAAACAATACTAATGCAAACAAGATTAGAAGGGAAGTAACAAATTGGGAAAATATTTTTAAAAACAAAGGTTCCGACAAAGATCTCATTTCCAAAATATATAGAGAACTGACCCTAATTTATAAGAAACTGAACCATTCTCCAATTGATAAATGGTCAAAGGATATGAACAGACAATTCTCAGATGAAGAAATTGAAACTATATCCACTCACATGAAAGAGTGTTCCAAATCACTACTGATCAGAGAAATGCAAATTAAGACAACTCTGAGATACCACTACACATCTGTCAGATTGGCTATGATGACAGGAACAAATAATGATGAATGTTGGAGGGGATGTGGGGAAACTGGGACTCTAATACATTAATGGTGGAGTTGCAAAAGAATCCAGCCATTCTGGAGAGCAATCTGGAATTATGCCCAAAAAGTTTTCAAACTGTGCATACCCTTTGACCCAGCAGCGCTACTACTGGGCTTATATCCCAAAGAAATACTAAAGAGCGGAAAGAGACATATATGTGCCAAAATGTTTGTGGCAGCTCTTTTTGTTGTAGCTAGAAACTGGAAGATGAATGGATGTCCATCAGTTGGAGAATGGTTGGGTAAATTATCGTATATGAAGGTTATGGAATATTATTGCTCTGTAAGAAATGACCAGCAGGAGGAATACAGAGAGGCCTGGAGAGATTAAATCAACTGATGCTGAGTGAAATGAGCAGAACCAGAAGATCACTATACACTTCAACAACAATATTGTATGAGGATGTATTCTGATGGAAGTGGAAATCTTCAACATAAAGAAAAGCGAACTCACTTCCACTTGATCAATGATGGACAGAGATAGCTACACCCAGAGAAGAAACACTGGGAAGTGAATGTAAATTGTTAGCACTAATATCTGTCTGCCCAGGTTGCATGTACCTTCAGAATCTAATGTTTATTGTGCAACAAGAAAATGATATTCCCACACATGTATTGTATCTAGAGTATATTGTAACACATGTAAAATGTATGGGATTGCTTGTCATTGGGGGGAGGGAATAAAGGGAGGAGGTGATAATTTGGAAAAATGAATACAAGGGATAATATTATAAAATATATATATATATATATATATATATATATATGTAAAATAAAAATTATTAATTAAAAAAAAAGAAATAAAGGCACACAATTCCTCTGGAAAAAACATAAAATAAAATAAAATATAAAATGGAAAAAATAATCTATAGAAGAAAAAAACTCCCATAAAAACACAATTGGACAATTATAAAAAGATATAAAAAAAGTGAGTGAAGAAAATACATCATTGAATATTAGACTCAAACAAGTAGAAATGAATTACTCAAGGAGAAACCAAGAGGTAGTCAAGCAAAACCAGAGAAATGAAACAATTGAAAAGGATGTCAAGTACCTTATTAGAAAGACAACAGACCTGGAAAACAGATCCAGGAGAGACAATTTGAGAATAATCGGACTCCCTGAAAAATGGGAGGAAAAAAAGAGCTTGGACACTATTTTCCAGGAAATTATCAAAGAGAACTGCCCAGACTTTTTTGAAACAGAGGGTAAAATAGATATTGAAAAAATTCATCGATCACCTACATCGACCTTAAAATCAAAATGCAAAGAAATATAGTGGCCAAGTTCAAGAACCATCAGACAAAGGAAAAAAAATATTGAAAGCTGCTAGAAAAAAACCAATTCAGATATGGAGGAGTCACAATAAGGTAACCCAGGATCTAGCAGCGTCTACATTAAAAGAATGAAGGGCCTGGAATATAATATTCTGAAAAGCTAAGGAACTTGGTATGCAGCCAAGAATATCTTACCCAGCAAAAATGAGTATCATTTTCCAGGGAAGAAGATGGACATTTAACGAAATAAATGAATTCCATCTATTCTTGATGAAAAAACCAGACCTACATAAAATGTTTGATCTTCAAATACATTACTCATGAGATTTCTAAAAAGGTAAAACGAAATCTTGAGAACTATATTTCTGTCAAAAAAATATGTAAAGAACATAAGTACAATTTGTCTTAGAAACTAGAGGTGGAAAGGAAATTATATCATAAAAAAGTGTAAAGTGGTGGTACTACATCTCATGAAGAGGCATAGGTAACCTATTATATCTGAGTGAAAGAAAGGAGGGAGATGAACATAGTGTGTAGCAATAGACAAATTCGATTTATGGTGAAACTTCTTCCACTTTATTGAAAAGTGAATGGGAAGCAGTAAGCTAAGGGGAAGGGAATAGAGAAATTGTGAGGAAAGGGGTAAAATAAGGGGAGGAACTTTAAGGTGGGGGAGGGATGCTAAAAAGGGAGGGCTGTAAAAAGCAAGTGGTGTTCACAAGTTTAATACTGGGTAGGGGGGTAAGAGGGAAGGAAAGGGGAAAAGCATAAGCAGGAGTTAATAGGATGGCAAGCAATATAGAATTAATCATTCTAACCATAAATGTGAATGGGTCAAACTGCCTCATAAAGAGGAAGCAGTTAGCAGACTGGATTAAAAGTCAGAATTCTACTATATGTTGTTTACAGGAAACACACCTGAAAAGGTGATACATTCAAACTAAAAGTAAAAGGGTGGAGCAGAATCTATTATGCTTCAGGCAAAACCAAAAAACAGGAGTAGCCATCCTCATCTCAGATCAAGCAAAAACAAAAATTGATCTAATTAAAAGAGATAAGGAAGGGCATTATATCCTGCTGAAGGGTAGCATCAATAATGAAGTATTATCAATATTAAACATATATACACCAAGTGGTGAAGCATCTAAATTCTTAAAAGAGAAATTAAGAGAGCTGCAAGAAGAAATAGACAACAAAACTATAATAGTGGGAGATCTCAACCTTGCACTCTCAGAATTAGATAAATCAAACCACAAAATAAATAAGAAAGAAGTCAAAGAGGTAAATAGAATACTAGAAAAGTTTGATATGATAGATCTTGGAAAAAGCTAAATGGAGACAGAAAGGAGTATGCTTTTTTCTCAGTAGTTCATAGAACTTAAACAAAAATTGATCATATACTAGGGCATAAAAACCTCAAAATCAAATGCAGTAAGGCAGAAATAGTAAATGTATCCTTTTCAGACCACAATGCAATCAAAATTACATTTAATAAAAAAGCAGGGGAAAATAGACCAAAAATAATTGGAAACTAAATAATCTTATACTAAAGAATGATTGAGTAAAACAGCAAATCATAGACATAATTAATTACTTCACCCAAGAAAAAGACAATAATGAGACATCATACCAAAATGTGTGGGATACAGCCAAAGCAGTAATAAGGCGAAGTTTTATATCTCTACAGGCCTACTTGCATAAAATAGAGAAAGAGAGGGCCAAAGAAGTGGGCTTACAACTAAAATTGCTAGAAAAGGAACAAATTAAAAACCCCCAGACAAACACAAAACTAGAAATTCAAAAAACAAAATGTGAGATTAATAAAATTGCAAGTAAAAAATATTGAATTAATTAATAAAACTAAGAGTTGGTTCTATGAAAAAACCAACAAAATAGATAAACCCTTAGTAAACCTGATTAAAAAAAGAAAAGAGAAAAAGCAAATCGTTAGTCTTAAAAATGAAAAGGGTGATCTCACCACTAATGAAGAGAAAATTAGAACAATATTTAGGAGCTACTTTGCTCAACTTTATGCCAGTGAATTTGATAAATTAAATGAAATGGAAGAATATATTCAAAAATATAGCTTGCCCAAATTAACAGAGGAAGAAGTAAGTAGTCTAAATAGTACCATCTTAGAAAAAGAAATAAAACAAGCTATTAACCAACTTTCTAAGAAAAAGTCCCCAGGACCAGATGGATTTACATGTGAATTCTACCAAACATTTAAAGAACAACTAACTCCAATGCTATGTAAACTATTTGAAAAAAATAGGGATTGAAGGAGTTCTACAAAATTCCTTTTATGACACAGAAATGTTATTGATACATAAACCAGGAAGAGTGAAAACTGAGAAAGAAAACTATAGACCAATTTCCTTAATGAATATTGATGCTAAAATCTTAAATAAGATATTAGCAAATAGACTTCAGAAAATCATCCCCAGGATACTAAACTATGACCAAGTGGGATTTATACCAGGAATGCAGGGCTGGTTTAATATCAGGGAAACTATTATTATAATTGACCATATTAATAATCAAAATAATAAAAAACATATGATCATCTCAATACATGTAGAAAAAGTATTTGATAAAATCCAACATCCATTCCTACTAAAAATACTTGAGAGTATAGGAAGAAATGGACTATTCCTTAAAATAATAAGGAGCATATATTTAAAACCTTCAGTAAACATCATATGTAATGGTGATAAACTAGAACCTTTCCCTGTAAGATCAGGAGTGAAACAAGGTTTCCCACTATCACCATTACTATTCAATATAGTACTAGAAACTCTAGCCTTGGCAATAAGAGCCGAGAAAGAGATTCAAGGAATTAGAGTAGGAAAATAGGAAATCAAATTATCACTCTTTGCAGATGACATGATGGTATACTTAGAGAACCCCAAAGACTCTGCTAATAAGCTATTAGAAATAATTCAGAATTTTAGCAAAGTGGCAGGATACAAAATAAATCCACATAAATCCTCAGCATTTTTATACATTACCAACACAATCCAACAGCAAGAGATTCAAAGATAAATTCCATTCAGAATAACGGTCGATAGTATAAAATATTTGGGAATATATCTACCAAAGGAGAGTCAGGATCTATATGAGCAAAATTACAAAACACTTGCCACAAAAATAAAGTCAGAGTTAAATAATTGGAAAGGCATTCGTGCTCTTGGATAGGCCAGGGGAATGTAATCAAGATGACAATACTCCCTAAACCAATCTATTTATTTACTGCTATACCAATCAGACTCCCAAGAAACTCTTTTAATGACCTAGAAAAAATAACAACATAATTCATATGGAACAACAAAAGGTGGAGAATTTCTAGGGAAGTAATGAAAAAAAAAATTAAGTGAAGGTGGTCTAGCTGTACCTGATCTAGAACTGTATTATAAAGCAACAGTCACCAAAACCATTTGGTATTGGCTAAGAAATAGACTAGTTGATGAGTGGCATAGGTTAGGTACACAGGGCAAGATAGTGAATAAAAATAGCAATCTAGTATTTGACAAATCCAAAGATCCCAAATTTTGGGATAAGAATTCATTATTTGATAAAAACTGCTGGGAAAACTGGAAATTAGTATGGCAGAAACTAGGCATGGACCCACACGTAACACCACATTCTAAGATTAGATCAAAATGGGTCCAAGATTTAGGCATAAAGAACGAAATCATAAATAAATTGGAGGAACATGGGATGGTTTACCTCTCAGATTTGTGGAGGAGGAAGGAGTTTGTGTCCAAGGGAGAACTAGAGACCATTATTTATCACAAAATAGAACATTTTGATTACACCAAATTAAAAAGTTTCTGCACAAACAAAACTAATGCAAACAAGATTAGAAGGGAAGTAACAAATTGGGAAAACATTTTTACAGTTAAAGGTTCTGATAAAGGCCTCATCTCCAAAGTATACACAGAATTGACTTTAATTTATAAGAAATCAAGCCATTCTCCAATTGATAAATGGTCAAAGTATATGAACAGACAATTTTCAGATGATGTAATTAAAACTATTTACAGTCATATGAAAGTGTGTTCCAAATCACTATTGATCAGAAAAATGCAAATTAAGACAACTCTGAGATATCATTACAAACCTGTCAGTTTGGCTAAGATGACAGGAAGAAATAACAATGACTGTTGGAGGGGCTGTGGGAAAACTGGGACATTGATGCATTGTTGGTGGAGTTGTGAATTTATCCAACCATTCTGGAGAGCAATCTGGAATTATGCCCAAAAAGTTATCAAAATGTGCATACCCTTTGACCCAGCCGTACTACTACTGGGTTTATATCCAAAAAAAAATACTAAAGAAAGGAAAGGGACCTGTATGTTCCAAAATGTTTGTGGCAGCCCTTTTCATAGTGGCTAGAAGCTGGAAAATGAATGGATGTCCATCAATTGGAGAATGGTTGGGTAAATTATGGTATATGAATGTTATGGAATATTATTGTTCTGTAAGAAATGACCAACAGAAGGAATACAGAGAGGCTTCGAAAGACTTACATCAACTGATGCTGAGTGAAAGGAGCAGAACTAGGGGATTATTATACACTTCAACTATGATACTGTATGAGGATGTATTCTGATGGAAGTGGATATCTTCAACATGGAGAAGAGTTAATCCAATTCCAATTGATCAATGATGGACAGAATCAGCTACATCCAGAAAAGGAACACTGGGAAATGAGTGTAAACTGTGTGCATTGTTTTTTCTGTTTGTTTGTTTTTGTTTTTGTTTTTGCTTTCTTTCTCTTCCCAGATTATTTTTACCTTGTGAATACAATCCTTCCTTTGCAACAACAAAAACAATAACAAAATTCGGTTCTGCACATATATATTGTACTTAAGATATACTATGTTATTTAATATGTATGGGAATGCCCTCCATCCAGGGGAGGGGTGGAAAGAAGGAGGGGAAAAACTCGAAACAGAAGGGAGTACAAGGGATTATGTTGTAAAAAAAAAAATTACCTATGTATATGTACTGCTAATGAAAATGTTATAATTATAAAATTAATTTTTAAAAAATGCTTAATAAAAAATAAAAAAATAAAAAAGTAAAAAAAGAAAAAAAAAGTTTGAATTTTGTTGGATGAAAATTAGAGTAGGACTGTAATATTTTCCTTTTCATTGCTTTCTCCTTATTAACTTTTAGAGAATTATTACTTCAGATTTCGTTTGAGAAAGTCATATATATATATATATATATGTATATATATATATATATATATATATATATATATATATATATATATATATATATATGACATATTTTATTTAACATATATTTTAACATATTTAACATTTATTGGTTTACCTGCTATCTGGGGGAGTGGATGAGAGGAAGGATGGGAAAAATTGGAATAGGAGGTTTTGCAAGGGCCAGTGCTGAAAAATTATTCGTGCATATATCTTGTAAATAAAAAGCTATATTAAAAAAAATTAAAAGGAAGCTAAATGTTAGGGTCAGGGGCAAATCTCAAGGGCAGAGTATAAGAGGCAGCTCTTTTTGTAGTGAGAAAATACAAATGGGGGGGGAATTAACAGGGAATATTTGAACAGGTTGTACTGTATGATTATGAAGGAATACTATTGTGGTGTAAGAAAAATCAGCAAGATAGTTTCAGAAAATACCAAGAAGGTTTACAGAAAACTCATTGAAAGTGAAGTTAGGAGTTTCAGGAAAACATTGTGCATAGGAAGCTCAATATATTAAGAACGATCAACTGTGAAAGCTTTAGCTATTTTGATAGAAAAAATCCCAATGTAACCTTAATGAAAAATGCTATCCAACTCAAAAGAAATGATTAATTGTGAATGTAGATTGAAGGATACTTTAATAAATTTTTTCATTTTATTTTTCTCTGTTTCCTTTTGAAAATGTCTATTATTGAAATATGTTTTGCATGACTTAATATGTATAATTGTTATCAAATTGATGGCATTCTCCATAAGGGCCCTGGAAATTAGGGGAAAGAGAAAATTTGAAACTAAAAATTAAATTAAAAAAAGATTACCTTTTACATATGATGGAACTAATTAACAAAATAAATTATATATATATATATATGTATATATATATATATACACATTATACATACATATATATGTATGTGTGTGTTGTATGTGTGTGTATATATATATATATAGTGTATGTGTGTGTGTATATATATATATATATATATACATACATAGATAGAGAGATAGATAGAGAGATAGATAGATAGATACACACACATACACCACACACACAGACACACAACACATATATAGACAAACATGGGTTATTTACTCCATTTAACAATATGAAGAATTGTTATGGGTTTCAGCTTATGGTAACAACCACCATTCTTAAATGGAGTATAATTTAGGAAATGGAAACCAGAGTGGCCTTTTTTTAAAACCACTACCTTATGTCTCTTAGGGCAAATTAGTAGTGGTGTATATGTTCATTGAAAATGACAGTTTAATCAAACAAAGCCACACATAAAGTATGCTTCTAATCACAGCTTCAGGGTAATAACCACATTAACTAGCTCCTTTTGTGAGATTTAAAGAGTGTTAAGCCTAATTGATTTCACATTAGCAATTCCCTGAATCACTTTTTAAGACAGAGTTATTCCTAATTATTGAAACTGTTACTTGCTCTTGGATTAAAATTTAAGAAAGCAGCTTCTGACACTTTAAGGGGGGGTAGCATTAACTTCTTTAAGAGATCAAAAGGAGAATTAAGAGAAGTGTCCAGAGTTCTATGGAGTCAGATGATAATGAATTGGCAAGGAGATTTAAATGTTGCAGAAATAGAAAAGCTCAGATTTTGGAAGGATTCCAGCATCCATCCTATCCAATTTCTTCCATAACATAACTTCCAAATGATTATGATACTTTACTTTGAAAATACCATAAAAAAGCATAACTCATTAAAACCTCAAACATTTGAGGGGGTCATTTTTTTATAACTCAATTTGTTAGGTAGATTATTTTTTTTTTGCCTTAAATGTGCCTTTGTACTATTATCTTCTCCTGTTCCCATTCTAAAATCAGTATACAAATTATTTTTCTTTCCGATTAACAGCTTGAAGAGGAACAGCAACAACAAACAAAAATGTCACTAAATTATGCAATAATTGCATTACATGCAATATCTTAATATAAGTCAGAGCATAATATTTTAGAGCATTGAAGTAAAAAGCATAGTAGAGGCCTATTATAACACAATTAATTTGTGTTTGATCTCTGTCTGATCTATGTTACAAAAAATATTCACACGGAATGAGTCAAGATGGCTGAGAGCAGACATTATTTTCTGTGACCTCATCTGACCTCTGAAACCAACAGCATATTAAACCTTTACACTGGTTTTGAAGTCAAAGAATCCATAAATATTTGGAGTATAACACATTCCCAGAAAAAAAAGATACCTTGAAAGAACTTCAAAAGAGCTAGGGCAGGCAGTCAGAGCAATGTAGCTTCCATGAACTTAGTAATCTTCTGGTAGCCTCTTAGGATACTATGTCCTGGCTGCAAGTATGTGGTTTGGCAGATTTGCTAAAAAGGCAAATTGAAAACCCCTGTGTTCCAGAAGAATATGAGACAGTCACAGTTACCCAACAATGAAAGTCAATCACCAGAACTGTCCCAGGGTAAATTAAAGTAGCTGCTGCTCCTTTGCATTGAACAGACCCCAAACCTTTTAAAAATGAATAAAAAATTGAAAAGAACTCTTACTATAGATAGCTTTTAAAAGGAGAGTATAGACCTCAACACTTAAGGTTCCTAAAGGCAAAGCAACTCCAGATGAAGTCCCAAAAGTAGACATGACCTGGTCCCCATTTCACAAGACTTTCTGGGAAGATAGAATAAAGGATCTTAAAAGTAATTTAGAAGAAAAATGGGGAAATCAAATTAGGTCATTGCAAGAAGTAATGGAAAAAACAAACATATAATGTCATAAAAAAGAGATAAGAAAAAGACAACAATGCACTTAAAAACAAAATTTGTGAAATAGAAAAAAGAATGCAACAAACAAAAAAAATTAATTGGCCAATTAAAAAGTAGCTAAAAAAGGTAACTGAAGAAAATAATACATTAGAAATTAGAATTGAACAAATGGAAGTGAATGATTCAAAAATACTTTAAGAATCAATCAAACAAAAACAAAAAAAAATAGAAGAAAATATGAAATATTTCTTAGCAAAAACAACTGACCTGGAAAATAGATCAAGAAAAGACAATATAAGGATTATTGGACTTCCTTAAGAAAAAAGGACATACTCATTATCCTAGAGGAAATCATAAAAGAAAACTGCCCTGAAATTTTAGAATCAGACAGTAAAAACTCATCAAAAGAATACATTGATCACCTCTTGAAAAAAAACCTAAAATTATATCCCCAAGGAATATAGTGGCTAAATTTCAGAATTATACAACCAAGGCAAAGATGTTGTAAGCAGCCAGAAAGAAAAATTTAAATACCGAGAAGCCACAATTAGGATTACCCAGGACCTATCAGCTTCCACCTTAAAGGACCAAAGGGCCTGGAATCTGACATTTTGAAAGGAAAAGTAACTAATATTACAACCAAAAATAAGCTATCCAGTGAAAATGAGCATTATCTTTCAGGGAAGAAGATAGACATGTAATGAAATAGGTTAATTTAACCTATTTCTAATGAAAATAACAGAACTGAACAAACAATTGATCTCAAAACACAGAAATTAAGAGAAGCATAAAGAGAGAAAAACCAAAAAAAAAAAAAAAAACCAAAAAAAAAAACAAACTTTTGAGAACTACATTTCTGTTATGTGTATACTTAGATAATGCTGACATAATTTGATGTTATTATGATAATATGAAATAGAGACTAGAAGTGGAAAGTGGATTGTAAGGGAAAAGAGGGAAAATGAGGTAAAATAAAGGAAATTATATTATAATTGAGGAAAAGTAGGGAGGAAGATGAGCACTGTATGAATCTTACTCTCATCAGATTTGTCTCTAAGAGACATATGTAGTTTCACATGGAAACCTGTCTCACCTTATAGGGAAGTTGACAGGAAAGGGGGGAAAAAGAAAATATTAATAAAAGGGGAAAAAAGAGGAGGGGCTCTACAGGGGTACAACTATTTGAAGAAGGTGCTCATCAAAAAAGAGGAGGGAAGGGGAAAAGGAATGAAAAAACATAACTTAGAGTAAATAAGATGGCAGGAAATGCAGAATTAGTCTGTGAATGGGATAAACTCTCCCACAAAATGAAAGCACATAGCAGACAGGATTAAAAGCCAGAATCTTACAACATGTTGTTTACAAGAAATATAGTTAAAGCATAGTGATAGGGGGGCAGAGCCAAGATGGCAGAGAAGATACACACAGATTTATAAGTTCCCTTTTACCCTCAATACCAATTAGTTAAATCAGCCTCGAAAATAATGCTGGATTGATAAAAACCACAAGGATTAGAAGGACAACTTACCAGTGGAAGAGAATCTGGAATTTTGTCAAAAAAGGTCGGTTCTGAGGAAAAAAAAAAAAAAAAAGACCAGCACAATCAGGGTTGGACTAGGGGCTAGCACATTGTGCCAAACAGGCTGGGGAGAACTCTGGGATCAGAGAAGCTACTGAGACAGAGAAATCTGGCATAGGCTGATAGCTCTACTCTGCTTTTAAAACAGCAGATCAGAAGAGAAATCAAAGCCACTTAAAAAACAAACAAAAAAGCTAGAAAATACAACTACCCCAAACCGGAAGTCACCCAACACCAATCTTGGCACGGCTGTGCTGACTGCTGTCCGGGGCTTTTCCTTGGGGCAGTTAAGAATCTAAATAGCTGGGGACACAGCTCAGGGCTCAGCCTGAGTCAGTAGAACTCCTGTAGCAGCGAAACTCCCACAGCAACATCTGTGCTTGGGCAGAGACTTCTGGTTTGAGCAGGGACTTTTTGTGGGTCAGCTGCTAATATCCATGGCCCCACAGGGGGCTGTGGCTGGGGGTTTTGATGCTTTCACTGTTTAAGCCTTCAGCCTCAGGGCAGTCACTAGGCAAAACAGTGGGGGGTCCCTCACTGGGCACTCCTTGCAACTCAGCTGTGCTAACCATCTCTGAGTCATTTGGGGTGGGGAGGGGAACTCTCCCAGAGCTCTTTCTTAGCCCAGTCACAGGATTGCTGCATCCTATCCCTGGTCTGAGAGTAAGCTGGTAAATTTCCTACTGAAAGGGCAGACCCATAGAGTTTTAACAATGAGTAAGAAATTGAAGAGAAAGATTGATACCTTCTACACAGAGAAAGAAAGGGTATCCAACTCCAAGAAAGCTAACAGCAGACATTCTCCAGATAATACCCTAAAGGGGAATGATACCTGCCCCACATCACATATCTCTCTCCTAGAAGAGACCATTAAAAACTTAAGAGAGTTAGAAAAAAGTAGGGAAAGGAAAGAAGCTATGCTAGAGAATAACAACATCCTGAAATTTGAGTTGGAAAAAATAAAGAATTCACAGGAAGTGCAGGAACACAAAATTTGTGAATTAGAAAAGGTTAAAAAATCATAGGAAAGGAGGATTTCTGAATTGGAAAATATAAAAAAATTCCCAAGAAAGTAGGATTTGTGAATTGAAAAAAGAAAATAACTCACTTAAAAAAAATTAGTGAAATGGAAAAAAAAATTCCACAGAGCAAAATAATTCATTTAAAAACTCAATTGGGCATATACAAAAAGAACTAAAAATGTGAATGAAGAAAATAACTCATTAAAAATCAGAACTAAACAAATAGAAGTGAATGATTCATTGAGAAACCAAGCATCAGTCAAACAAAACAAACAAAACAAAAACAAAACAAAACAAACAAACAAAAAAATTAAAGGCTGGAGAATAATGTCAAATATTTACTGGGAAAATCAATAGACCTGGAAAATAAATCTAAAAGAGATAATCTGAAGATGATTGGACTTTCCAAAAATTATGATGAAAAAAAGAGTCTAGATTTAATTTTACAGAAAATCATCAAAGAGTACTGTCCAGGTATAATAGAAACAGAAGGGAAAAGAGGCATTGAAAGAATTCATCAAAGACCTTCTGAAAAAGACCCTAAAAAATTCCAAAAAAGCTTCCAAATCACTACTGATCAGAGAAATGCAAATTAAGACAACTCTGAGATACAGGACACACCTGTCAGATTGGCTAAGATGACAGTAACAAATAATGATGAATGTTGGAGGAGATGTACGAAAACTGGGACACTTATTCATTGTTGGTGGAGTTGTGAAAGAATCCAACCATTCTGGAGAGCAATCTTGAATTATTCCCAAAAAGTTATCAAAATGTGTATACTCTTTGATCCAGCAGTGCTATTACTGTGCTTATATCCCAAAGAAACACTAAAGAAGGGAAAGAGACCTGTATGTGCCAAAATGTTTGTGGCAGCTCTTTTCGTAGAGACTAGAAACTGGAAAATGAATGTATGCCCATCATTTAGAAAATGGTTGGATAAATTATATTATATGAATGTTATGGAATATTATTGCTTTGTAAGAAATAACCATCAGCATGAATACAGAGAGGCTTGGACAGACTTACATGAACTGATGCTGAGTGAAATGAACAGAACCAGGAGAGCACTATACACTTCAACAACAATACTGTATGAAGATATATTCTGATTGAAGTTGATATCTTCAACATAAAGAAGATCTAATTCAGTTCCAGTTGATTAAGGATGGACAGAAATAGCTACATGCAGAGAATGAACACTGGGAAAGAAGTGTAAAATGTTTGCACTATTGTCTTTCTATCCAGATTACTTATATCTTTGGATTCCAATTCTTACCATGCAACAAGAAATTTGGTTTTACAAAAATATATTGTATATAGGATATACTGTAACACATTTAATATATATGGGATTGCCTGTCATCTAGGGGAGGGAGTAGAGGGAGGGAAGGATAAATTTGGAAAAGTGAATACAAGGGATAATGTTGTAAAAAAAAATCCATGCATATGTACTGTCAAAAATTATAATTATAAAATTAATAAA
Organism: Sminthopsis crassicaudata; assembly: GCF_048593235.1. Lineage (NCBI taxonomy): Eukaryota > Metazoa > Chordata > Mammalia > Dasyuromorphia > Dasyuridae > Sminthopsis > Sminthopsis crassicaudata. Next base: position 127,090,900 of record NC_133617.1, read on the forward strand.
TTATAAAAAATAAATAAAACAGTGATATAGATAGAGTTAAGGTAAAGGACTAGAACAAATCTATCTTGTTTCAAGTCAAGTTAAAAAACAAAACAAAATAAAAACAAACAAACAAACAAACAAGGGTAGCCCCACTGATCTCAGATCAAGTAAAAGCAAATATAAGTCTAATTAAAAGAGATATGTAAGAAAACTTTATTTTCTAGGTCTTACTTATTATCGGGAGATATAAATATAATATCTGATTCAGCCTATTCAGTAGGTGTGGTATAATTGCCACAGTCCAATATATATCAGCTCTTTAAGGAACTTCAAGAGCAAGTACGAAAACATCCAGGTAAGATTTATATCTTGCATGTCCATTCTCATAGTGGACTTCCAGGTCCTATTTTTGGTGGTAATTCAAAGGCAGATAGACTTCTAACTATGTTAGCCAATACTCCTTTATTTCAAAAAGCCCAAGAATCTCATTCTAAATATCACCAGGCTTCCCAAGCTTTACATTTACAATTTGGAATAACAAGAGAAGAAGTCAGGAGCATAGTAGAAACCTCTACAGCTTGCCTTCCTTTTCATGCTTCCATACTCCCTCCAGGGAAGAACCATTGTGGTTTGAGACCTAGTGAAATTTGACAAATGGATGTGACCCATTATAAATCTTTTGGTCGTCTATCTTTTATTCACATCATGGTAGACACCTTTTCAGGGTTCACTTTTGCAATACCAGCAGCAAAAGAGACAGCCTGAGTGGTCACTGAATTACTTATACAATCATTTGCAATTATGGGTGTGCCACAAGCAATAAAAAACAGACAACGGACCAGTATATACTTCTACACATTTTGCACAGTATAACATTTTACATACCACTGGCATACCTTTTAATCCTCAAGGTCAGGCAATAGTAAAGAGAAGAAACAGATATGCTAAAACACTCCTCCAAAAACAAAAGAAAGGGGGAGCAATGGGTAACCTTAGAGAACTTCTAAATTTATTTCTCCATAACATTCATTTTTAAAATTTTTGACAAAGATTCACTGGCTCCAGCAGACAGGTTTTATAACCCACTGGAAGGGAAGTGTCCAGTGCGAGCAGCTCCACTGTCTTTAGATAATCGCCAGGTCATGTGGAGAGACCCAGAAAGTGGTAAATGGAAGGGATCAGATAGATTAACTGCTTGGGGGAAAGGGTTTGCTTGTAGCTTTACAGATGGAGAAGGAATCAGATGGGTTCCAAGGAGCTGTATTCCCCTTGTCCTTCAGAGAGAGACAGAGCAGACCCTTGAAATGAAGGAGAAGACCCAAGAAACATCGAGTGGTTATGTTGCTGATTGTGCCTACCACAGAAAGAGCCTGGTAATTGTGGCATTTGATTCATGGACATCAAAAATTGTTGTACTTGAAAACCCTCAGGAATCATTGGATTCTCTGAAACATAATAAAACTATTCTAGGACTTGAAAGCCCTCAGGAATCATTAGATTCTCTGAGACATCATAAGACTGTTGTAGGACTTCAAAACCCTCAGGAATCATTGCATTCTCTGACACATGGTAAGACTATTGCAGGACTTGAAAGCCCTCTGGAATTATTGGATTCTCTGAGACATAAGACTAATGCAGGACTTCAAAACCTGTAGGAATCATTGGATTCCCTAACATATAAAAAGACTGTTGCAGGACTTAAAAATCTTGTGGGGATTATTGGATTCCCTGACACGTGAAGTGATGGATAATAGATTGGTTTTTTAGTATCTCTTGGTTGCTGAAGAAAGCTATGTGTGACTGTTGTTTACATATCCTCCTAGGAATTTTGGAAATCTTTTACAAGACCTTGTTGATTTATATTGTTTGGAGGTTGACCCTACTTAACTATTCTGTATTGGCTTGATCAGTGGAGGTGGACAAAGAAGGGGAAGTGAGATAAGTGGGTGGAGTAGGAGGAGGAGATTCATTCTTTGGCTGTAAAGAGAAGGGAAAGAGGTGGAGAGATTCCTATATCTAATCCCTTGAGAGTGACCCCAAAAGAACAAGAATAAAGAGTTTTGCTATCCTGATTCTAAGATATCCAGGGTCACAAATATGAGATGAAGTGAATGAATCTGTCTCTGAGTTTGTGTCAGCTTATATGCTCTATTTTAATTCTGTTATCATAGGTGTGAATCTTATAGAACTATATTAAGTACTAAATACATGTAGTGAAATAGAGAACTATTAATCATCATGCTAAATGACCATTGTCTTATCAATTCCACTGACTATCACCATCTAAGAATCCTTGTTTCAAGTACAAGAGTTCTGGCCTATAACTGAAGACACCTGGGGTTTGTGCTGTGTCCTAAGGGAAAAAATCTAACCCCTATAAGATACAACATCCTGCCTCAGAGGCCAAGCCCCTTTTTACCTCCTGGGTCCACCCTACCAGCTGACATGGCATAGATGGCACAGCAATTCTCATTATGAAAGTTTCTGTTTAGTGGGGATCCCTCATAAAACCAGCTTTGATATTTAAAAATATAAAAATATATCTATATATAAAACAAAGGCTTGAAATTAAAAGAAAGTATAAAGATGCTATAAAAGACATGAAAAGGGAAGTATTTTTCAAGATTCATCTGTGGCAAAGTGATGAAGGTCTCATCTTCTAGAACTACTTCAGGCTGACAAGGGGAGTAGTGCTGGCCCTACCCAGTGAGGTCCAGACTAAAGAGGGAAGATAAGTGACTTATTGGCAGCAGCAGCAGCAGCATCCAGTACCAAATGTCAAGATCAGGTCTAAGGTGAGTTCAGGTTGGCCAAATAGTTGGTAATTCTCGAATCCTTCTGAAATCCAGTGGACTTCCCCATCATAACTTGCAAGACATAAATATCCTGGCCCTCTCCAAAATACTAAGATTAGACATTGCCAATGTCCTTCCTCACCCTTTCAAAGGAGCTTTTGAATGTTCCAATTATTAAAGCCCTGTTTCCACACATCTGGCTCTATAACTTGCACAGCTGTGTTACTGGGCATAATCACAGGCAAACTTCTACCCTGACCCATGATGTATTCCTGCCTTTCCATCTATTAAGGAGGCTGTTGAACCTTCCCTTGTGGGGCCTGGCAATCTTCACTTGTAACCTCTCTCTCAGAGATTACTGATTTCCAGCATGCCTAATCCCAGGCCTCCAGATGTCTCTGGCCAATGCCTCATCAAGCAGTGGTTCTTGTTCATCAGAGCACTGGACACAAGAACTAGTGAGCTCAAGTTTGAAAGACAATGGAGCCAACATACTCACATTTTTTTCATCATCTTCACAAGGCTTTTGTCCTTTTATAAGGAGGACATGGCTTTCTGGCCATGGGCATTAGTGTTCTATGTAGCTAATTTCTGGATAAAAAGAATGGTTGCTTCTCCTTTACCTACTAACCTCTCAATAGCCACCAGTGGGTGAGTCACAAAATCAGGGAAAGGTTATGGATATTTAATCCTATAAGTGTTAACTGCTTCTTTATTCCACTCTAATGGACCCCATGTTATTTCCTAGGGGCTATCAAACAAGCCAAATGCTTGCTTAGTGGTTCCCTTTGTTTGCTGCCTTCTGCAACATACATCCTAATACTGTCAGTAAATCTGTCTGTTTCCTGCTTCTTTCCCCACAGCCTCCTACTGTGATGTCACATCTACTTTTGGCTTGCTTTATCAGTCTTGGGTCTTATCTCCCTTCCCATGATTGTACATACAAACTTATGAGGTTTCTGGCACATCCCTTTTCTTCAGGTGCCATTTGTAACCTCCCACATCCAAGATTACTGATTGCCAGTACCATGCATACCAACCTTCCCTGAACAGACATGGAGACTAAACAGATATTAAAATGTCAAACAGCCTTTCTTTATTGGTAATCTCAGCAGGGAATAGCTAGAAGCAAAAGCAAGTGTATGTATTTCTCTGTATCTCTCTCTCTCTCTGCATTGCTGAATCTCTCTACATCTTTGCCTTTCTCATTCTCTCCTCAACTTTCTCTTGCCTATTGCAAAGCTGGTCATTTATATTTACTTTCCTCTGCGATTACCTTGGCCTAGCCTATTCAACACTGCATAGGTGGATCTGAAGAAGGGAGACACCTTCACTTAGTGCTGCTTCCTAATAAAAGATTTAATATCTGTAATATATAACCTTCTGCCTCATCCTGGGTACACTCTACCAACGGACATGGCATAGATTGCAATTCTCAGAAGGAAATTCTCTAACAATATAGTATGCATTCTCTTTTTTTTTCCTTATATGTATTTGTTTCTGAAGGACATTAACAACTTGAGAAATCAAGAAAAGCCTAAGAGTTGGAATTGAATTGAATTGTCAGTTATAAATGAAAGAATTCAGTGAATCATGTAGGATGCTGCAGTTTTAATTGTTTAAACAAGGAATAAATGTATTCCAGTACTAAGGACACCTTTTGCAAAGACTTGGGGGAATGATGATGGAAAGTATACAGAGAAGAATAAGGAAGAAGGAAGTTGGACTATACTTTTGCAGTCATGCAGAGAACTGACACAGAATAATCCACAAAGAGTAGGTTGGGGTCAGATCATACTATGGGTGGAACATGATTCATATTTTCTCATGATAATCTTAGGAAAACATTTGAGCTTCTTAAGCAAGGGAGAACCATAGATAGGATTTAGGAGTAAAAATAGGATGTGTTGAGAATCGTTTGGAAGAAACCAGAGTTGAAGACACTTAGTCAGAAAAGAGATGATGAGAAATCTGATTAAAATGGTGGCCAGGAGACATGGTTAAGATGCCACTGAGTTTGTGAACCTAGGTAACCAGAAAGAAGATAGTCCCTACCATAGAGAAAGGAAAATTAAGAAAAGAGTTTGGTTTGGGGTAAAAAAATAATGCCTTCTGTTTTAGGCATTTTGATTTTAAGCTACCTATATAGCATCCAGTAGATTTGGGTCTCTTAGAAATGTTGAATAAATTTTTGATGATTATATACATATACATATTCACATACACAGAAACATAAAAATGAATTTCCATACATAAATATACATATAAATATAGATATCTTTATATATCTATTTATCATCTATCTCCCTAAGAATTATCTAAATATTTAAGTAATTGAATATATTGGAAGCTCATATCACAAACGCATTTATTTTCCAGATTAGTTATTTCTTATATGAGATACTTTACATTTTTCTCTTTTCCTCAATATTTTAATTTTGTTTTAATAGGTTTATTCTCTCATTAAATTATTGGCTTCTATTTGGTCTATTACAATTTTAGGGTGCTTTTTTCTTGAATAAAATTTTGTGCCTCATGTGCTTTGAGTATAGAGTCTCTTTCTAATTATTTCTTCAATTATATTTCTTTTCCATTTTTCCCCTCTAGTACTCTCATTTAATTGGAAAAAATATTTATATATATATTTTCAAATGTTGCTTCTTTCTTCAGAATATTAGCTAGCTTTATTACTTAGTTGTGTTTCATTATGCTATTTTGTTTGTAAATCCTTTGTAGTCATTCTCTTCTTCTGACTTTTTCTCAAGAACATGCCTTCCACAATAATTTTTCATAGTGAGATTCCTTTTTGACTGGTTATTTTTTAGGATATCTCATGACTTGAATTTGAAATTAGAATGAAGTTCTTGCCACTTCTATAGTGGAAGTCTGGTGCCTTCTTGGTTTTACTCATGTTGTTCCAGAATGGCAAGTATAGCTATAATCTTTCAGCTCTATCAAAATAGTTTGATCCAATGCTAAGCCTAATTGAAGCCCTGAAAGTTATGAATTCTTTGACTTGAATGTATGTCTGAAAAAAAAATAGAAGAATGCTGGTAGATTCACTCCCTATTAAATAGCTGGAAATCCCTATTCATTCAGAGTGATAGGATTGTAAACTCCCTTTTGTTCTGAGATTCCTGTCCTGCTTTTTCCTTTTCAGTTTTCATATTGGTCTAAAAGCTATATTTGAAACAGACTCTGCTTTTAGGAGTCTGAGATGCATTAGAGTTGCTTTCTCCATGTTATTTAAAGTCTCCCAAAGAGGAAATGCCTTCTGAGAAATCCACCTAGGATCTGTAACCCAGAACTGAGTAACAGCACTTATACCCTTCAGTTATCTGTATTACTATAGTTTCTTGGATGTGTCTGGAAATTTTTATCCCACTTCATAGAATCTCCCAGAGCATCCGAATTATCCAAAAATAATATATTCCTGGCTTGATCCCTTCCCCTTTGTCCTCAGTCCTCTCTGCATCCCTATGATGAACTAGATTACTAAAATGATCCTGCTGGTGTTTGAAGAGGAATGTTTTTGGTGGAGGAGGGGAAGTAAGGGGAAGAGGGGAGTCTCACAACATTGCCTCAGGATAGTACACTATTTTTTTATATTTCAATACAAATAATTACTACTGAAAATTCAAATATAAAATAAAATATTTAATTGAATGACACCCATGCATTATGGTCGGGGTTTTCTTTTTTAGTTTGGTTTTTGCTTGTTTGTTTTGCTGAGACAATTGGGGCTAAGTGACTTGCTCAGTGTCACACAGCCAGGAAGTGTTAAGTACCTAAGCACCATTTGAAATCAGGTCCTTTTGATTTCAGAGGTAGTACTCTATCCATTACACTAACTAGCTGTCCCCACCATGGTAGTTCTAAAGGATCTGAGGTAATATAGTTTAACTCAGGGATTTAAAAATATATACATATATTTTATTTCATTCTGAACTTAAGAAATAAAACAAACATTTCCATAATATAGTAGAATAGAGAAAAATGCTTACAATAAAATGGCAAATCTTTATATATAACATTAATCTATATACATGTATGTGCATTTATGTACATTATATATACATATATATGACAGTTATTGTGTAACATTTTTTCCCTATCAGATATAGATAGCATTTTCTTTCTTAAGTTTTTTGTAGTTAATTTGGGTATTTGCAATATTAAGAATGACGTAGTCTCAAAGCTGTTTCTTAAACAATAGTGGTATTATCCTTTTACAATGTTCTCTTGGCTCTGCTCAATTCAGTCTTCATAATTTCTTGCAAGTCTATCCATATTTTGTCTCATATTTTTCTTATGGCACAGTAGTATTCTATAACAATCATATACCACAACTTATTCAGCTATTCTCTGATTGAATGACATCCCTGCAATTGTCAGTTCTTCTCCACCAGAAAGATAGGTGCCATAAAGGTTTTTTTTTTCCTTTATCCCTAATTATCATTGGAATTAGTTTTAGAAATAGTATTGCTTGGTATAGGACGTGTAGTGACACTTTGGCCATAATTCTAGATTGCTCTCCAAAATGGATAATTAAGTTTAGAGTTCTACCAATAGTAAGTTAAGGTTGCAATTTTTCTGCATCCATTCCAATCAATATTTTTAACTTTCTCCTTCAATCATTTTTGCCAACTTGGTTGGTGTAAAATGGTATCTCAAGGTTGTTTTAATTTGCATTTCTCTAATCAATAGAAATTTAGAATATTCTTTCACATCGCTATAACATTTTTTTTTAATTTTTTCATTGGAAAGCTATTCATATCCATTTGGCTATTTCTCAATTGAGAAAAGACTCATATTCTTACATATTTGACAAGGTTATTTATATATTTTAGATATGACATCTTTATCTGAGAAGTTTTCTGTAACTTCCCCCCAGGTAATTTTCTGCTTTTCATCTGATTTTGGTTATGTTTGTTCTATTTGTACAAAAAATTAATATTAATTTAATGTAATTGATATTATCCATTTTATACCTTACTCTTATCTCTATCTCTGATTGAGTCATAAATTTTTCATCTAACCATAAGTCTGATAGTTAAAATGTTCTGCAAATTTTAATGTACTATCTCACTTTATAGCTAGGTCAAGTATATATTTTGACCTTATTTTGGTTAATGATGTAAGATATTGGTCTATGCTCCTTTTTTGCAAACTTCTTTTTAATTTCCCCACAAATTTTTATTAAATAATGAATTATTATTTCTCAAACTTGTCAAACATGAGGTCACAATAATTATTTGCTCTTGTAAATTGCATGTCTATTCTGTTCTAATGTTCTACCTTTCTTTTTCTTAGTCAGTTTAAGACAGTTTTGATAATTACTGCCTTATAATATAAGTGAAGACCTGGTACTGCAAAACCCTGCTCCTTTGTATTTTTAAAACCAGTTCTTTTGATATCTTTGGCATTTTGTTCTTACAAATGAATTTGTTATTCATTTTTTTCTAATTAAGTAAAACCATTTTTGGTAATTTAATTGGGATGGCATTGAATACAATAATCAACTGAGATAAATTTTCATTTTTATTATATTAGCCCTTCCTATCCAGGAAAAAATAATATTTCTCCCATTTGAAGAGAATTTTATTTATATAACTTTTTTTCTTTCTTTTTAAAAAAATAATTTTATTCATATTTAACATGGGTTTGTTTTGTCAAATATGTTATACTGCCTAGAATCTTTTTTAAAAGAATGTTTTTCGGGAGCCAAGATGGTGGAGAAGATACACGGGACTCTGTGAGCATCCTTATTCCCTCACAAGCATTTAGATAAATTCAGCCTCAAAAATAGCGCTGGACTGATAGAAACCACAAGGACTGGAAGCACGACTTACCAGCTGAAGAGAATCTGGAGTTTCAACAGGAAAGGTCAGTCCCCAGGGGAGGAAAAAAAAAAAGAGGCCAGCACAGACGGTTGGGTGGTGGCACACTGCTCCGATCGCACTGAGGAGGGCTCTGGAATCAGAGAAGCCACTGAGATAGAAGAATCTGGCACAGGCTGTTAGCTATTCTCTGCTTATAAAACAGCAGTTCAGAAGAGAAATCAAGCTATTTTAAAATTTTAAAACCAGATTAGATCTTCCCCAATCCCAGAGGTGACTCAGCAGATTTCAGCACTATGGGTGTGGCAGACGTAGGCTGTCCTAGCTTTCACCTGGGAGTAGTTAAGAGATTGAGAAGTAGGCTTGGCTGGAGGCTATGGAACTCAGTCCCGGAAGTCCCAGAGAAGCTGAACCTTTGAACTAGGGACCACAGTTTTAGGGCAGACACTTCCAGTTTGAGCGCAGGGGCTCTCCACTTCACAGGCTGCTGACATCCACACCCCACCGGGATGCATAGGCTGGACTTTTGGTCACCTTTACTGTTCAGTCTCAAACCTCAGGGAAGCCGCTAGGACACATAGTGCAGCCCTAAAAGCACAGCATTGCTGATCACCTGTGAGGCACTTCCAGGGAGGGGGTGGGGAACTCTCTCCCAGAGCTCTCTATTAGCTCAGGTGCAGGAGCCACCGCATCCATCCATTCTGGGAGGAAGCTGTTAAAGAAATAATTAAATAATTGCCTACCCCAGGGACAGACCCCAAAAGATTTTTGAATCATGAGTAAGAAGTCAAAAAGAACCATTGACTCATTCTACACAAAGACAGGATATCCAACAGCGAGGAAGTTAACAGCAGAGAGTCAGCAGATAACAACCTAAAGGGGAATGATACCTGCCCCCCTTCATATAACTCTCTCCTTGAAGAGACTATTAAAAGTTAAGAGAGTTTGAAGAAAATGGGGAAAGGAAAGGGAAGCTATGATAGAGAATAACAACGTTCTGAAATGGGAGTTGGAAAAAATAAAGAATTCACAGGAGAAGCAGGGAAATAAAATTTGTGAATTAGAAAAGGTTAAAAAAATCACAGGAAAGTAGGATTTCTGAATTGGAAAAGATAAAAAAGTCTCAAGAAAATAGAATTTCTGAATTGGAACAAGAAAATAATTCTCAAAAAAATTAGAGAAATGGAAAAAAATTCAATAGAGCAAAATAATTCATTTAAAAACGAAATTGGGCATTTACAAAAAGAACTAATAATTGTTAAAGAAGAAAATAACTCCTTAAAATTCAGGATGGAACAAATAGAAATGAATGATTCACAGAGAACCCAAGAATCAGTCAAACAAAACAAAACAAAACAAAAAAAAAATAAAATAAAAATAAAAATAAAACAAAAAATGAAAAGGTGGAGAATAACGTCAAATACTTACTGGGAAAATCTATAGACCTGGAAAATAGATCTAGGAGAGATAATCTACGGATCATTGGACTTCCCGAAAACTATGACCAAATAAAGAGCCTAGATTCCATTTTACAGGAAATTATCAAAGAGAACTGTCCAGAGATAATAGAAACAGAAGGAAAAGTAGATGTCGAAAGAATTTATCCAACTCCTTCTGAAATAGACCCTAAAAAAAGAACACCACAGAATATTGTGGCTAAGCTGCAGAATTATCACACAAAGGAGAAAATATTGCAAGCAGTTAGAAAAAAAACAATTTAAATACCAAGGTGCCACAATAAGGGTCACACAAGAACTGGCTGCCTCCACATTAAAAGATAGAAGGGCCTGGAACCTGATATTCCAAAAGGCAAAAGATCAAGGATTTCAACCAAGAATGAACTACCCAGCTAAGTTTAGCATCTTTTTCCATGGAAGAAGATGGTCATTCAATGAAATAGAGGAATTCTATATGTTTCTAAGAAAAAAAACAACAGACTTAAACAAAAAATTGGATCTATATCCACAAGACTGAAGAGAAACAGAAAAAGGTACACAGAACCGTTGAGAACTGTAACTCTGTTGTGGGTATATAAAAAGTACGCATGGGTAATTTGATTCTACTGATATAAAAGAAAAAAAGGGGGGGTGTAGTAAAGGGAAGAGGTTAGTTTCAGAAAAAGGGGAAGGAGTGATAAAAAGAGGGAAACTACATCCCAGGAAGATGCATAGAAAATACACCATATCTGAGGGAATTTAGAGAGGGGGAGAAACATTGTGTGAATCTTACTCTCATCAAAAGAGGCTCAAAGAGTAAATAATTGACCTATTTGTTTTTCAGAGAATTTTCTCTCACCTCATTAAAAGGGGGGAGAGGAAAAGGAAAAAGGAAAAGGAGAATAAGGGAAGGGACTTGGAGGGAGGGGGGAGGGATACTAAAAAAAGGGAGGGCTGCACATCACAAGGGGGGTCTATAAATTAACTATCAAGAAAGGGGTTCAGGGGGTCAAGGGAAAAAGCATATTCTGGAGATAATATGATGGCAGGAAATACAGAATTAGTAATTTTAACTGTAAATGTGAATGGGATGAACGATCCCATCAAACGGAGATGGATAGCAGACTGGATCAAAAATCAGAACCCTATAATATGTTGTTTACAGGAAACACACTTAAAGCAGGGAGATACATACAGAGTCAAGGTAAAAGGTTGGAGCAGAACCTATTATGCTTCAGGTAAAGCCAAAAAAGCAGGGGTAGCTATCCTTATCTCAGATCAAGCAAAAGCAGAAGTTGATCACGTTAAAAAAGATAAGGAAGGAAACTATATCCTGGTGAAAGGTAGCATAAATAATGAAGCCATATCAATACTAAACATATATGCACCAAGTGATATAGCATCTAACTTTCTAAAGGAAAAGTTAGGAGAACTGCAAGAAGAAATAGACAGTAAAACTCTAATAGTGGGAGATATCAACCTTGCACTCTCAGATTTAGACAAATCAAACCACAAAACAAATAAGAAAGAAATTAAAAAAAAAATAGAACATTAAAAAAAACTAGGTATGATAGACCTTTGGAGAAAACTGAATGGCAATAGAAAGGAATATACTTTCTTCTCAGCAGTTCATGGATGCTATACAAAAATTGACCATATATTAGGACATAAAGATCTCAAAATTAAATGTAGGAAGGCAGAAATAATAAATGCCTTCTTCTCAGATAACAATGCAATAAAAGCAACATTCAGTAAGAAGTTAGGGGTAAATAGACCAAAAAGTAATTGGAAAATGAACAATCTCATCTTAAAGAATGACTGGGTGAAACAGCAAATTATAGAAACAATTAATAATTTCACCCAAGATAAGGACAATGATGAGACATCATACCAAAATCTGTGGGATGCAGCTTAAGCAGTAATAAGGGAAAATTTTATATCTTTAGAGGCTTATTTGAAGAAAATAGAGAAAGAGAAGATTAAAGAATTGGGCTTGCAACTTAAAAAGCTAGAAAAAGACCAAATTAAAAACCCCCAACCAAAAATTAAACTCGAAATACAAAAATTAAAAGGAGAAATCAATAATATTGAAAGTAAAAAAAAATATTGAATTAATAAATAAAACTAAGAATTGGTTTTATGAAAAAACCAATAAGATCGATAAACCTTTAGTAAATCTGATCAGAAAAAAGAAAGAGGAAAATTAAATTGTTAGTCTTACAAATGAAAAGGGGGATCTTTCCACCAATGAAGAGGAAATTAGAGAAATAATAAGGAGTTACTTTGCCCAACTTTATGCCAATAAATTTGATAACTTAAGTGAAATGGATGACTTCCTCCAAAAATATAGGCTCCCTAGATTAACAGAGGAGGAGATAAATTGCTTAAATAGTCCCATTTCAGAAAAATAAATAGAATAAGCTATTAATCATCTCCCCAGGAAAAAATCCCCAGGACTAGATGGATTCACATGTGAATTCTACCAAACATATAAAGAACAATTAGCCCCAATGCTATATAAACTATTTGAAAAAAATAGGGGATGAAGGAGTCCTACCAAACTCTTTTTATGACACAGACATGGTACTGATACCTAAACCAGGTAGATCGAAAACTGAGAAAGAAAATTATAGACCAATTTCCTTAATGAATATTTATGCTAAAATCTTAAATAAGATATTAGCAAAAAGACTCCAGAAAATCATCCCCAGGATAATACACTATGATCAAGTAGGATTTATACCAGGAATGCAGAGCTGGTTTAATATTAGGAAAACTATGAATATAATTGACCATATTAATAATCAAATTAATAAAAACCATATGATCATCTCAATAGATGCAGAAAAAGCATTTGACAAAATCCAACATCCATTCCTACTAAAAACTCTTGAAAGTATAGGAATAAATGGACTGTTCCTTAGAATAATCAGGAACATATATTTAAGACCTTCAGTAAGCATAATATGCAATAGAAATAAACTGCAACCTTTCCCAGTAAGATCAGGAGTGAAACAAGTTTGCCCACTATCACCATTACTATTCAATATAGTACTAGAAATTCTAGCCTCGACAATAAGAGCAGAGAAAGAGATTCAAGGAATTAGAGTAAGAAATGAGGAAAACAAACTATCACTCTTTACAGATGACATGATGGTATACTTCGAGAACCCCAAAGACTCTGCTAAAAAGCTATTAGAAATAATTCAGAATTTTGGCAAAGTGGCAGGATACAAAATAAATCCACATAAATCCTCAGCATTTTTATATATCACCAACAAAATGCAACAGCAAGGGATACAAAGAGAAATTCCATTCCAAACAAATGTTGAGAGTATAAAGTATTTGGGAATCCATCTACCAAAGAATAGTCAGGAATTATATGAGAAAAATTACAAAACATTTGACACAAAAATAACATCAGATTTAAATAATTGGAAAAACATTCAGTGCTCTTGGATAGGCCGAGCGAATATAATAAAGATGACAATATTCCCCAAACTAATCTATTTATTTAGTGCTATACCAATCAGATTCCCAAGAAACTATTTCAATGACCTAGAAAAAAATAACAACAAAATTCATATGGAAGAATAAAAGGTCGAGAATTGCAAGGGAACTAATGAAAAAAAAAGTCAGAGGAAGGTGGTCTAAGTGTACCTGATTTAAAGCTATGTTATATAGCAGCAGTCACCAAAACCATTTGGTATTGGCTAAGAAATAGACTGGTAGATCAGTGGAACAGATTAGATACAAAGGACAAAAAAGGGTACATCTATAACAATCTAATCTTTGACAAACCCAAAGATACCAACATTAGGGATAAAAATTCATTATTTGGAAAAAACTGTTGGGAAAACTGGAAATTAGTATGGCAGAAATTAGATATGGATCCACACTTAACACCATATACCAAGATAAGATCAAAATGGGTCTATGATTTAGGCATAAAGAATGAGATAATAAATAGATTAGAGAATCAGAAAACAGTCTACCTCTCAGGAAGGAATTTATGAGCAGAGGAGAACTAGAGATCATTTTTGATCACAAAATAGAAGGTTTTGATTCCATCAAACTAAAAAATTTCTTTACAAATAATACTAATGCAAACAAGATTAGAAGGGAAGTAACAAATTTGGAAAATATTTTTAAAATTAAGGTTCTGACAAAGGTGTAATTTCCAAAATATATAGAGAACTGATCCTAATTTATAAGAAACCAAACAATTCTCCAATTGATAAATGGTCAAAGGATATGAACAGACAATTCTCAGATGATGAAATTGACACTATATCCACTCATATGAAAGAGTGTTCCAAATCACTACTGATCAGAGAAATGCAAATTAAGACAACTCTGAGATACCACTACACACCTGTCAGATTGGCTAAGATGACAGGAAAAAATAATGATTAATGTTGGAGGGGATGTGGGAAAACTGGGACACTGATAAATTGTTGGTAGAGTGGTGAAAGAATCCAGCCATTCTGGAGAGCAATTTGGAACTATGCCCAAAAAGTTATCAAACTGTGCATACCCTTTGACCCAGCATTGCTGTTATTGGGATTATATCCCAAAGAAATACTAAAGAAGGGAAAGGGACCTGTATGGGCCAAAATGTTTGTGGCAGCTCTTTTTGTTGAAACTGGAAGGTGAATGGATGTCCATCAGTTGGATAATGGTTGGGTAAATTATGGTATATGAAGGTTTCGGAATATTGTTGCTCTGTAAGAAATGACCAGCAGGAGGAATACAGAGAGGCTTGGAGAGATTTACATCAACTGATGCTGAGTGAAATGAGCAGAACCGGAAGATCACTATACACTTCTATAACAATACTGTATGAGGATGTATTCTGATGGAAGTGGATCTCTTCAACATAAGAAGACCCAACTCACTTCCAGTTGATCAATGATCGACAGAGGTAGCTACACCCAGAGAAGGAACACTGGGAAGTGAATGTAAATTGTTAGCAGTACTATCTGTCTGCCCAGGTTAATTGTACCTTCGGAATCTAATGCTTATTGTGCAACAAGAAAATGGTACTTACACACATGTATTGTATCTAGGTTATATTGTAACACATGTAAAATGTATGGGATTGCCTGTTATCGGGGGGAGGGAGCAGAGGGAGGGGAGCAATAATTTGGAAAAATGAATACAAGGGATAATATTATAAAAAAAATAAATAAATAAATGACATCAGAATGATTTCAGAAAGGCCTGGAGAGACTTACATGAACTGATGCTGAGTGAAATGAATAGGACGAGGAGATCGTTGTATACTTCACCAACAATACTATATGATGATCAATTATGATATATGTGGCCCTCTTCAACAATGAGATGAACCAAATGAGTTCCAATAGAGCAGTAATGAACTGAACCAGCTACACCCATCGAAAGAACTCTGGGAGATGACTGTGAACTATTACATAGAATTCCCAATCCCTCTAATTTTGTCCACCTGCATTTTGGATTTCCTTCACAGGCTAATTGTACACTATTTCAATGTCCCGATTCTTTTTGTTCAGCAAAACAACTGTTTGGTCATGTATACATATATTATATTTAATTTATACTCTAACATATTTAACATGTATTGGTCGACCTGCCATCTGGGGGAGGGAGGAAGGAGGGGAAAAATTGGAACAAAAGGTTTGGCAATTATCATTGCTGTAAAATTACCCATGCAAATATCTGGTAAATAAAAACTATTTAAAAAAAATAAAAAGATAAAAAATATAAAAGAATGTTTTCCCACTATTTCTTCTTTAATAATTTTGTTTGTGATATATAAGAATACTTATGTTTTATAAGGATTTGCTTTATAACCTTTTGCTTTGTTAAAAATTATTAATTGTTTCAACTAACTTTTTTTTGACATCTTTGAGATTTTCCTAGCATATAATCATATTATCTTCTAAAAGAGGCCGTTTTATTACGTCATTACCTATTCTGATTCCTTCTTTTTCTTTTTATTCTCATTGTTGTTGCTAGGCACATTGGGCACATTGAGGAATATTGGTGGCAACAAGTATCCTTATTTCATATGTGATCTCATTTGGAAGGTTTCAAGATTATAACCACTACTGCTGATTGTTTTTGGTAAATGTTTCTTTTTATTGATTTAAAGAAAAAAAAAACATTTTAATCCTATATTTTCATATATTTTAATAGAAATAATTATTTCATTTTATCAATTAGGAATTCTTGATTTGGATTACATAACTTTGTAAGAATATTTTCATGAGTTTTTATTACAATTGGCTTGCTTTTTTTTTTTTTTTTCTATTTAACTATAAAATTTTGCAAAATTAAAAGCATTATTTTGGGAAGGGATCCATATTTTATACCTGACCCAATAAAAAGCCATTGAAATACACAAAAAGTAGAAAAATGTCTGATGGAATATCTTGAAGTTCACGATTTTTTCATTTATTTGTTTAGCTAGGTTGCTAAATACTAACTCTTCTAGCTCTCTTGTAATCACATTTTATTTTCAAAAGCTTTGAAGATTCTATATAATAAAAATAAACAATAAAAAACAAGTACCCTTTAGACAATTTTTCAGGGAAATTTTCAAATTATGTAAAAAATTGGAAGTAATCATTATGTAATATTTCTCAGATCTACTATGTGATTCAGGAAACTGGTTCCTCCAAAATGAAGGAAAAACTCATTAATATCACCTTAGTGTATTTCGAGAGAAGAACAGACTCTGAAACTAAATGGATACAATTCTTCAAACGTACACATCTCGAAAAAGTCTAATATTCATGCTAATATAATTTTATTATTCAATAAGATAGTTTATGGCTGGAAAAGGAGGTTGCACTTTTTAATTGATTAGCTGGATAAATTTTGGAATGACAAATGTGAATTAAAGAAGTGAAAAAAGAAAATTGATGAAGTCTTTCCTTTAATAAGTGTAGATATCTGTTTTTTAATGGTCTTCATATTTGCATATTCTAAACTATGCCTTGCATCCCTTTACAACTAAATAGAATGCAGTATTACCTAAAAAGGTTTCTAGTTACCTACCTTTCTTTTTCAAAAAATGTACATTTTTTTCTTTTTTATCATTGGTAAAGAAAACAATTGAAGTGAACATTATTATTCATTGTAGCGTTTATAAGTGCTTCTCAAAGAAAATATCATACTTGGAAGACTTTAGCTTTTTCTAATGGTCTTGGGCTATATTTAAAAACACACTCATCTGTGAAGGGAACAAAATATTGAATTAGAATAACAACTTATGGTTTACAGAATTCATTTATCCATTTTCTCATAAAGTAGTTTTTATTTTCATAGATATAAATTACAGATAACACTGGATTTTCAATTATATAAGCTAGAACATAATATATTAGAAACATTATTGAACAGGAAATCAGAAGATTTAGGGTTGAGTCATAGTCCTGGTAATTAGCAAGTAATATCACATTTTCCTAATTTGTAAAATATGCATAAATTATTTGGATTACATCTTATAATTATGAGGAAAGTCATTTTAATGTGTTATAAAATGTGAGGTATTATTATGAAAATATATTTTCAAAGGCCTGAAAACAAATGTGAAGAAACCAAAGAATCATAATATAATTAGATGGTATAAAACTAAATTTTTTGTATTTGAAATTTTTCTATTATTAAAAGAGAATAGCTTGAGATTGGAGAAGTGTATTTGATATGATTGAATGAATTTGGTAAAATTGATATCATTGTAAATACCATCCAATGCAACATGATAGACTGGTATGAAGGAGCAAAAACAAACATTTATTAAACCATATAAATACAGGCACTGTGTTAAGAACTTTAGTTTTGATCATTATAGCAACCCTAAATATTATGATATCTCTACTACAGTTGAAGAAACTGAGAAAGACAAGTTAAGTAGCTTGCCCAGAGTGATACAGTTAGGAAGAAGCTGAGGGAGGATTTAAAATTAGTTCTATCTGACTTCAGGCCAAATGGTCTATTCACTATTCAATGTAATTGCTTTTTAATGCACACTAGATATAAAGTAAAAAATCTTTGTATAGCCATAAAGTATGCAGAGAATTTTTTTGAATTTTTATTCAACACATTTCAGCTTTTTTTTTTCATTTCTGGAAAAACACCTGAGCAGAATGAAAATCAAAACTTACCATGGTGATATCACTCGATAAATAAACTTCCTATGCTAGTATGCCAGATCCTGGAAATATGGATGTAAAATTGAGACAGTTTTTCACTCATGGAATTTTTGTTCTAAAATTCAACATGTTCAAAAATAATTAAATCCAAGGACTCTACATCTGTAGTTATTTTGGAGGGTGTTTCATAACTGAGGACATCTAGAAAGGTCTCCTGCAAAAGAAAACACTTTATCTGAGGTTGGGAATGAACCAGGGGTTGCAAGAAGATGAAATGATGACGAGAATTTCAGTCATGAAGACAATATATGCAAAGACACAGAGTCAAGTGATTAAATGTTGTGTATATTTAGTTGCAATGGGCCACAAAACAAAATGAAAAAAGGTGCTGGGGAATAATATGTTATTCTTGAAAAGCAAGATAAGCTGGATTTAAAGTTTGAAATGTATTATATGTCAAGCTTGTGCTTGAATTTTTTTATTGCCTTTTAAAGAGATCTTATTAAGCAAGAGACTGACAGTTCAGACTTGTGCCTTAGTGATACAACTTTACCAACTGTGTGAAATATAGGTCAAAAAATAGAGTAGAGAAACATTAAAAGCATTCAGACGAAAGATGATGAGATTCTAAATTAGCTTGACTATGGCTAAGATGAATGAAGAGAATATGAAGAATATCAGAGAAATCTAAAGTAAGAATTCCTGTATTAGGATATAATTGCCTGTGTAAAACAGATGAGAGTAAGAGTGAAGGATACAATCTTCTGTATCATAACTTATTTTTAAATATCTTTTATATACAAAACATATGCATGGGTAACTTTTAAAAATATTGACCCTTGCAAAAAATTTCTCTTTCAAATTTTTCCCTCCTTCCCTCCACCCCACCCCTGATGGTAGGTAGTCCCATACATGTTAAATATGTTAAACTATAGGTTAAATACAATAAATTTATACATATATTGTTGTACAAGAAAGATCAGATTTAGAACAAAGGTAAAAATAAAGAAGAAAAAAAAAGAGAAGGAAAAAAAAACTGCAAACAAACAACAGAAAGAGTAGAAATGTTATATTATAGTCTATACTCATTTCCCAGTGTTCTTTCTCTGGATAGTTGTTTATTTTCATTAGAGGTCAATTGGAAGTGATCTGGATCCTTATTGTTAAAGACAGCCACATTCATCAAAATTGATCATCATGTATTGCTCTGCTCATTTCATTTAGCATCAGTTCATGTATGTCTCTCCAAGCCTCTCTGTATGCCTCCTGCTGGTAATTTCTTATAGAACAAAAATATTCCATAACATTCATATATCACAATTTATTCAGCCATTCTCCAATTAGTGGGCATCCCTTCAATTTCCAGTTTTTAGCCACTACGAAATGGCTGCCACAAACATTTTTGCACATATGGGTACCTTTCCTTTCTTTAATTTCTCTTTGGGATACAAGGCCAGTAGTAACACTGCTGGATCAAAGGGTATGCACCGTTTGATAACATTTTGGGTATAGTTGCAATACAGTTGGATGCATTCACAACTCCACAAACAATGCATCAGCGTCCCAGTTTTCCTACATCCCCTCTAACATTCCTAATTATCTTTTCCTGTTAATTTAGCTAATCTGACAGCTGTGTAGTGGTATGTCAGAGTTATCTTAATTTGTATTCCTTTGATCAACAGTGATTTGGAACACCATTTCATATGATTAGAAATAGTTTCAACTTCTTAATCCAAAAATTGTCTCTTCATATCCTTTGTCCATTTATCAATTGGAGAATGCTTTAATTTCTTATGAATTCGAGTCAGTTATCTATATATTTTGGAGATGAGAACCTTTTCAGAAACTTTGACTATAAAAATGATTTCCCAGTTGATTGCTTCCCTTCTAATCCTATACACATTTGTTTTATTTGTACAAAAAGGTTTTAACTTAATATAGGTTGAAATTAACTATTTTGTGATCAATCATGACCTCTAGTTCTTCTTTGGTCACAAATTCCTTCCTCTCCACAGGTGTGAGAGGTAAATGATCCTATGTTATTCAAATTTATTTATAATCTCATTCTTTATGCCTAGATCATGACATTAATTTGATCTTATCTTGATGTATGGCATTAAGTAGGGATCAATGTCTAGTTTCTGCCATTTTAATTTCCAATTTTCCCAACAATTTTTTGTCAAATAATGAATTATTATCCCAAAGCTGGAGTCTTTGAGTTTGTCAAACACTAGATAGCTATAGTTATTGACTATTTTCTCGTGTGAACCTAACCTATTCCACTGGTCGACTACTCTATTTCTTAGCCAATACCAAATGGTTTTGGTGATCATTGTTTTATAATATACTTTTAGATCAGGTAATAGCTAGGCCAACTTCATTTGATTTTTTGTTTTAATTAGTTCCCTTGAAATTCTTGACCTTTTGTTCTTCCATATGAATTTTGTTGTTATTTCTTCTGGGTCATTAAAATAGTTTCTTAGGAGTCTGATTGGCATAGTACTAAATAGACTAGTTTAGATAATATTGTCATCTTTATAATATTCTCTCAACCTATCCAGTAACACTTAATATTTTTCCAATTATTTAGATTTGACTTTATTTGAGTGGAAAGTGTTTTATAGTTTTTCTCATATAGTTCCTAAGTTTCCCTTGGCAGATAAATTCCCAAATATTTTATACTATTGACAGTTATTTTGAACAGAATTTCTCTTTGTATCTTTTGCTATTGGATTTTGTTAGTGATGTATAAAAATGCTAATGTTTCTGTGAGTTTATTTTGTATCCTGCAACATTGCTAATGTTGTGGATTATTTCTAATGGCTTTTTAGTAGAATCTCAGAGGTTCTCTAACTATACCACAATATCATCTGCAAAGAGTGATAATTTGGTTTCTTCATTACTTACTCTAATTCCTTTAATTTCCTTTTCTTCTCTTATTGCAAAGGCTATCATTCTAATACAATATGGAATAGTAATAGTAAAAGTGGACAACCTTGTGTCATTCCTGATTTTACTGGGGATTATTCCAGTTTATCACCTTTACATATGATGCATAATGATGATCTTTAATAGATACTATTGACTATTTTAAGGAAAAGCCCATTTATTCCTATAATTTTAGTGTTTTTAATAGGAATGGTATTAGAATTCTTACAAGGTGCTAAGTCAGTGTAATTGATAGAGACAATGGTTGTTTAGCAGAATGCTTAACAGTTCTCTAGATGTACTACAGTTACAAAAGATTCACACCTTTAAGAGAGCATATATTAGGAAAAACCCACTAAAGCACAAGCCCACTCTTGCAGACAAAATCAGATTCATTGCATTTTCCATCCCTGTGCTGGCTGGAGGCATTCAGAGGAAGAGAGGCTAAAGCTGGCAGAAGAAAGGACTAGTGGTAAGAGCTTTCAGAACCAAGGAGAAAGATGGCCTCCAGAAAAATAGCTGAGCCCCAAGTGAAGAAGAAGATTGAAGATTTCTGAAAAGACAATGAAGGATTCGGACTTTAACTCCTGGCTGAATTTGAAGTAATCATTATACAGAACTGAAATGAAGGCTGCCTCCAGAAGCTCCCCAAGAAACCTGCTCCCAGACAACATTATACTTTAGAGAAGAACATTACAGAATAGGTGTTGTTGGATTTTATCTGCATCTATTGAGATGATTATATGTTTTTTGTAAATTTGGTTATTGATATTTTCAATTATGCTAATAGTTTTCCAACCCTGCATTCCCACTATAAATCCTACTTGGTCATGGTGTGTTAATTTGGGGATGATTTTCTGTAATCTTTTTGCTAATATTTTATTTAAGATTTTTACATCGATATTCATTAGGGAGACTGGTCTATAATTTTCTTTCTCTCTTTTCAACCTACCTGGTTTATGTTTCAGTTCCATGGCTGTGTCATAAAACAAATTTGGTAGGACTCCTTCATTTCCTACTTTTAAAAATACTTTATATAGAATTTGGAGTCAATTGTTCTTTTAATGTTTGGTAGAATTGAGGTAAAGTCATCTGTTTCTAGGGATTTTTTCTTGGGGAGTTGATTAATAGCTTGTTTTATTTCTTTTGATAAAATGGGTCTATTTACCTAATTTAATTCTTCCTGTGTTAACCCAAAAAACCTATATATTTAAAGGTATTCATCCATTTCATTTAAGTTATCAAATTTATTGGCATAAAGTTGGGCAAAATAACTCTTAATTATTGCTATAATTTCCTCCATTTTCATTCTTAAGATTAACAATTTGATTTTCCTCTTTCCTTTTTCTAGTCAAATTTACCAAGAGTTTATCTATTTTGTTCATTTTTTTTTGCATAAAACCAATTCTTAGTTTTATTTATTAATTCAATAGTTTTTTTTTTCTTTTACTTTCAAATTTATTGATCTCTCCTTCTATTTTTAGAATTTCAAGTTTAGTGTTTGATTGGGGATTTTTAATTTGCTCTTTTTCTACTTTTTTTGTTGTTGTTATAAGCCTAATTCATTGATTTTTTCTTTCTCTATTTTATGCAAATAAGCCTCTAGAGATATAAAATTTCCTCTTATTACCACCTGGCTGCATCTCACACAGTTTGGTATGATGTCTCATTATTGTCATTCTCTTGGGTAAAATTATTAATGGTGCTTATGATTTGCTGTTTCACCCATTCTTTCTTTAGAATAAGATTATTTAGTTTCCAATTATGTTTTTGTTTATTTTCCCCTAGCTTTTTATTGAATATAATTTTTATTGCATTGTAACCTGAGAAGGATGCATTTACTATTTCTGCTATTCTGCATTTGAATTTGAGGTCTTTATGTTCTAATATATGGTCTATTTTGTATAGGTTCTATGAATTTCTGAGAAGGTGTACTCCTGTCACCATTCAGTTTTCTCTAAAGATCTATCATACCTAAAATTTCTTGTGTTCTATTTACCTTTTCAACTTCTTTCTTATTTATTTTGTGGTTTGATTTAGCTAATTCTGAGAATGCAAGGTTGTAATTTTGGTATTTATTTCTTCTTGCAGCTCTCCTAAATTCTCCTTTAGGAATTTAGATGCTAAACCTCTTGCTGCATATCATCATCATAAATAATTTAGCATCAATAAGGATTGATATTGCTTCATTATCTATGGTACCCTTTAGCAAGATATAATGCCCTCCCTTATCTCTATTATTTAGATCATTAATTTTTTTTTATTTTTATTTTTTTGCTTTTGATTGATCTGAGATCAGGATGAAGTACACCTGCTTTTTTGACTTTACCTGAAGCATAGTAGATTCTGTTCCATCCTTTTACATTTATTATGTATTTATCACCCTGTTTCAAGTGTGTATTGTAGGATTCTGGCTTTTAATCCAGTCTGCTATCCTCTCTATGTGGGAGATTTCCACATTCACATTTATGGTTAAAAGTACTAATTCTGTATTTCCTGCCATCTTATTATCCCCAAATTGTGCTTTTCTCTTTCCTTTCCCCCTTCCCCCTCTCCCCAGTATTAGACCTCTGAGCACCACTTTCCTCATGCAGTTCTCCCTCTTTAGAATCTCTCCCTCCTCTTTGAAATTCCTCTGCTTTTCTTAAATCTTTTTCTTATTATTTCTGTATTCCCTTCTAATTACCCTAACACTTCTCTTTTTGTTTTTCCCCTCCCACTTTTCAATGATATGGTTGAAGTTTCTATAAAAACCAAATATGTCTAACATTTTCTCTTTGAGCCAAATATGATGAAAGTAAGATTTACACAATTTTCACCCCCCTCCCTTTATTACCTCAGATAAAATAAGTTTCCTCTGCCTCTTCATAAGATGTAGTTTCTCTTTTTTTTTTTTTTTTTTTTTTTTTTAACTTCCACTTTTCCCTTTTCCTGGTACAATTTCCTTTCCACCTCTAGTTCCTTTTTTATATTATAATAGTAAAACCAAATTATACATGTACTCTTTATATATAACCAAAACAGAAATACAGTTCTCAAGAGGTTTTTGTCTATTTGTTTGTTTGTTTTTTACCTTTTTATGCTTCTCTTGAGTCCTATATTTAGAGACCAAACTTTTTTTTTTTTTTTTTTAGTTCTGGTTCTTTCATAAGAAATAAATTAAATTCTCCTATTTCATTGAATGTCCATCTTTCCATCTTCTTCCCTGGACGAAAATTCTCAGTTTGGCTGCATATTCTGCATATTAAGTTCTTCTGCCTTTTGGAATATCAGATTCCAGGCCTTCAATCCTTTAATGTGGATGTTGCTAGATTCTGAGTGATCCTTATTGTGACTCCTCAGTATTTGATTTTTTTCCTGGTTGCTTGTTGTATTTTTCCCTGGTCTGATAGTTCTGGAATTTAGCCACAATATTTAATGGAGTTTTGATTTTGGGATCTCTTTCAGTAGGTGATCAATGAAGTTTTCAATGTCTCTTTTGCCTTCTGTTTCTATAACATCTGGGCAGTTGTTTTTGATGATTTCCTTTAAAAAGTGTCTAAACTATTTTTTTCATGATTTTCAGGGAGTTCAATAATCCTTATATTCTCTCTTCTATTTTCTAGGTGTTTTTTTTTTACCCAAGTAGGTACTTAAATTTTTTTTCTATTTTTTTTCATTTTTTTTTTTTTTTGCTTTTGCTTGAGTGATTCATTTTCATTTGTTCAAGTCTGATTTTTAATGACTTATTTTCTTCATTTACTTTATTTCTTTTTGTATTTGTCCAATTGAGTTTTTTAATGTTTTGTTTTGTTCTATGGACTTTTTTTTTCATTTCACCAATTTTTTTTCTTTTTTTTTATTATATATATATTTTTTATAATATTATCCCTTGTATTCATTTTTCCAAATTATCCCCTCCTCCCTCTACTCCCTCCCCCCGATGACAGGCAATCCCATACATTTTACATGTGTTAAAATATAGTCTGGGTAGAATACATGTGTGTAAATATAGTTTTCTTGTTGCACAATAAACTTTAGATTCCGAAGGTACATGTAACCTGGGCAGATAGATATTAGTGCTAACAATTTACATTCCCCTCCCAGTGTTTCTTCTCTGGGAGTAGCTACCTCTGTCCATCATTGATCAACTGGAAGTGAGTTGGTTTTTCTTTATGTTGAAGATTTCCACTTCCATCAGAATACATCCTCATACAGTATTGTTGTTGAAGTGTACAGTGATCTTCTGGTTCTGCTCATTTCACTCAGCATCAGTTGATTTAAGTCTCTCCAGGCCTCTCTGTATTCCTCCTGCTGGTCATTTCTTACAGAGCAATAATATTCCATAACCTTCATATACCATAATTTACCCAACGATTCTCCAACTGATGGACATCCATTCATCTTCCAGTTTCTAGCTACTACAAAAAGAGCTGCCACAAACATTTTGGCACATATATGTCTCTTTCCGCTCTTTAGTATTTCTTTGGGATATAAGCCCAGTAGTAGCGCTGCTGGGTCAAAGGGTATGCACAGTTTGATAATTTTGTGGGCATAATTCCAGATTGCTCTCCAGAATGGCTGGATTCTTTCACAACTCCACCAGCAATGTATTAGTGTCCCAGTTTCCCCACATCCCCTCCAACATTCATCATTATTTGTTCCTGTCATTTTAGCCAATCTGACAGGTGTGTAGTGGTATCTCAGAGTTGTCTTAATTTGCATTTCTCTGATCAATAGTGATTTGGAACACTCTTTCATGTGAGTGGATATAGTTTCAATTTCTTCCTCTGAGAATTGTCTATTCATATCCTTTGACCATTTATCAATTGGAGAATGGTTCGGTTTCTTATAAATTAGGGTCAGTTCTCTATATATTTTGGAAATGAGACCTTTGTCAGAACCTTTGATTTTAAAAATATTTTCCCAATTTGATACTTCCCTTCTAATCTTGTTTGCATTAGTATTATTTGTACAGAAACTTTTTAGTTTGATGTAATCAAAATATTCTATTTTGTGATCAATAATGATCTCTAGTTCTCCTCTGGTCATAAATTCCTTCCTCCTCCACAAGTCTGAGAGGTAGATTATCCTCTGTTCCTCTAATCTATTTATTATCTCCCTCTTTATGCCTAAATCATGGATCCATTTTGATCTTATCTTGATATATGGTGTTAAGTGTGGATCCATATCTAATTTCTGCCATACTAATTTCCAGTTTTCCCAACAGTTTTTTCCGAATAATGAATTTTTATCCCTAATGTTGGTATCTTTGGGTTTGTCAAAGATTAGGTTGCTATATATGTACCCTTTTTTGTCCTTTGTATCTAATCTGTTCCACTGATCTACCGGTCTATTTCTTAGCCAATACCAAATGGTTTTGGTGACTGCTGCTATATAATATAGCTTTAGATCAGGTACACTTAGGCCACCTTCCTCTGAGTTTTTTTTTCATTAGATACCTTGCAATTCTCGACCTTTTATTCTTCCATATGAATTTTGTTGTTATTTTTTTCTAGGTCATTGAAATAGTTTCTTGGGAGTCTGATTGGTATAGCACTAAATAAATAGATTAGTTTGGGGAGTATTGTCATCTTTATAATATTTGCTCGGCCTATCCAAGAGCACTGAATGTCTTTCCAATTATTTAAATCTGATTTTATTTTTGTGGCAAGTGTTTTGTAATTTTTCTCATATAATTCCTGACCTTTGTTGGTAGATGGATTCCCAAATACTTTATACTCTCAACATTTGTTTGGAATGGAATTTCTCTTTGTATCCCTTGCTGTTGCATTTTGTTGGTGATATATAAAAATACCGAGGATTTATGTGGATTTATTTTGTATCCTGCCACTTTGCTGAAATTTTGAATTATTTCTAGTAGCTTTTTAGCAGAGTCTTTGGGGTTCTCTAAGTATACCATCATGTCATCTGTAAAGAGTGATAGTTTGATTTCCTCATTTCCTACTCTAATTCCTTGAATCCCTTTCTCGGCTCTTATTGCCGAGGCTAGCATTTCTAGTACTATATTGAATAGTAATGGTGATAGTGGGCAACCTTGTTTCACTCCTGATCTTACTGGGAAAGGTTGCAGTTTATTTCTATTGCATATTATGCTTACTGAAGGTCTTCAATATATGCTCCTGATTATTCTAAGGAATAGTCCATTTATTCCTATACTTTCAAGAGTTTTTAGTAGGAATGGATGTTGGATTTTGTCAAATGCTTTTTCTGCATCTATTGAGATGATCATATGGTTCTTATAAATTTGATTATTAATATTGTCAATTATATTAATAGTTTTCCTAATATTAAACCAGCCCTGCATTCCTGGAATAAATCCTACTTGATCATAGTGTATTATGCTGGAGATGATTTTCTGAAGTCTTTTTGCTAATATCTTATTTAAGATTTTAGCATCAATATTCATTAAGGAGATTGGTCTATAATTTTCTTTCTCAGTTTTCGATCTACCTGGTTTAGGTATCAGTACCATGTCTGTGTCATAAAAGGATTTTGGAAGGACTCCTTCATCCCCTATTTTTTCAAATAGTTTATATAGCATTGGGGCTAATTGTTCTTTAAATGTTTCGTAGAATTCACATGTGAATCCATCTGGCCCTGGGGATTTTTTCCTGGGGATTTGATGAATAGCTTGTTCTATTTCTTTTTCTGAAATGGGATTATTTAAGCAATTTATCTCCTCCTCTGTTAATCTAGGGAGCCTATATTTTTGGAGGAAGTCATCCATTTCACTTAAGTTATCAAATTTATTGGCATAAAGTTGCGCAAAGTAACTCCTTATTATTTCTCTAATTTCCTCTTCATTGGTGGAAAGATCCCCCTTTTCATTTGTAAGATCTATCTATTTGATTTTCCTCTTTCTTTTTTTTGATCAAATTTACCAAAGGTTTATCTATTTTATTGGCTTTTTCATAAAACCAACTCTTGGTTTTATTTATTAATTCAATAGTTTTTTTACTTTCAATATTTTTGTAGATGCCCAATTTCGTTTTTAAATGAATTATTTTGCTCTATTGAATTTTTTTCCATTTCCCTAATTTTTTTTGAGAATTATTTTCTTTTTCCAATTCAGAAATTCTATTTTCTTGAGACTTTTTTATCTTTTCCAATTCACAAATTTTGTTTCCTGCATCTCCTGTGAATTCTTTATTTTTTCCAACTGCAATTTCAGGAAGTTGTTATTCTCTATCATAGCTTCCCTTTCCTTTCCCCATTTTTCTTCAAACTCCCTTAATTTTTTAATAGTCTCTTCAAGGAGAGAGTTATGTGATGTGGGGCAGGAATCTTTCCCCTTTAGGTTGTTATCTGCTGTCTCTCTGCTGTTAACTTCCTCGGGGTTGGATACCCGCTCTTTCTCTGTGTAGAAGGAATCTATGGTTTTTCTGGCTTTTTTATTCATATTTTAAAAATCTTTTGGCGTCTGTCCCTGGGGTAGGAAATTCTTTATTTACTTCTTTACCAGCTTCCTCCCAGACAGGATGGATGCAGCCGTTCTAGCGCCTGAGCTAAGATAGAGCTCTGGGAGAGAGTTCCCCACCCCCTCCCTGGAAGTGCCTCAGAGGTGATTATCACTACTGTGCTTCAAGGGCGTTGAATAGTAAAGACAGCACAAAGCCTAGCCTATGTGTCCTGGTGGGACATAGATGTCTGCAGCAGGTGATGTGAAAAGCCCCTGTGCTCAAACTGGAAGTGTCTGCCAGAAACCACAGTCCCTAGTTCAAAGGTTCCGCTTCTCTGGGACTTCCTGGAGCTGAGTTCCACTCCCTCCAGCTAAGCTAGGCAGTGTGTGTTGCCTTGGGCCGTATCCACCCACTTGTCAATCTCTTAACTATTCTCAGGTGGGAGCTAGAGGCCACGTCCCCTGGTGCCGAGATCTGCTGAGTCACCTCCAGGATCCGGGGAAAATCTGAGTTTTTAAGGTATTTTAGCTTTCTCTTCTGAACTGCTAAATAATTAGCAAAGAAGAGCTAATAGTCTGTGCCAGATTCCTTTATCTCAGTGGCTTCTCTGATCCCAGAGCCCTCCCCAGCGCGATTGGCAGAGTATGCTAGCACCCAGCCGTCTGTGCTGGCCTCTCTTCTTCCTCCCCTGGAAACTGACCTTTTCTGTTGAAACTCCAGATTCTCTTCAGCTGGTAAGTCATGCTTCCAGTCCTTGTGGTATCTATCAGTCCTGGGCTTATTCTGAGGCTTAATTTATCTAATTGGTTGTGAGGGAGTGAGGACCTTTACAGAGTCGTGTGTTTCTTCGCCGCCATCTTGGCTCCGTCCCCCACCAATTTTTTTTTTCAAAGAATCATTTTCTTTTTTCCAATTCACAAATTCTTTTTTCCATGTAATTGTTTAACTTTACCAATTCACAAATTATGTTTTTCAGGCAGTTGATTTCTTTATCTACTCTGTCTTTTAATGAGCAACTTGACTTACCCTAACTTTTAGGATAAGTGTTAGGATAAGTCTGCCTAACTTAGGCAGATATTGTTTATCAAATATATGGAAATTCAAATTGATTCATCTAAAAGGTAATCTGAATTACATGTAATTATATATAATAGTGGTAACAATGGAAAATATTTTCTGTCAGTAATATAGTAGTGTCTCAACAGTTGCTTGGCATTTCTGGATTAATGGAGCTTTTCATAGTCTTTTAATCCATAACTGATATGGTTCTTTGCATCAGAGTCTAGTGCTTATACTCATCAGCTAAAAGATAGCTTACTTCTACCAATATTTATCTGTACTTCATTTGTTAACTCTTTTTATTGTGTAGTAATTATCTTTGGCTTCTGGTTCACACACATATATTCCTATATTGTTATGTTTTAAATAAATTACTTACATACAGGAAGAAAGTTTTTTGGATGCTTTTTGGATTTTATATTAATTTATTGGCACACTGCTTTATGAAATATATTGGAGTAAAAAAAGTCAGAGCTAAAAAAAATACATGGGAGAGGAAAAAAAAAACAGTAAAAGAAGTGAACATAACATTGTTGATTTACATTGAGTCTCCTTCAGTCTCCAGTCTTCTTATTTCATTTTCTGGATGCAGTTGGCATTTTCTGTCCAACAAATAGGCTTACAAAGAATTTTACAAATATACTTTAAGGAGTTACTTACCAGACGAAAAACAAGTCTTGTTCTAGTTCTAAAATCTATATAGATTAGTGTTGATTAGTCTATGCTTAATTACATTTGTTATATACTTCAAACAGAAAGAGCTTTTTAAAAGTCATTTAAACAAGATAACACATAAAAAAAAAACAAAACATTTTACCCTGTTAACCTTCTACAAAAATTTTTAAAAATCCTCACAATACATGAAAATTCTTCATGAACATAATTTCACACATTAGATATGCATTCAATACCTCTCAGAGAAAAAATGCAAATCTCTGTTGAAGGGCTAATAGCTTTCAAGAATTAGGGGCAGGTAGGGCATACAACAAATAGAATTTTAGACATGGAGTAGAAAGATATGAGTTCAAATCCAATCTCAGACACTTAATACCTGTGTGGCTATGGTCAACTCGCTTAATTCTATTTGCCTCAGTTTTTTTTTTTTTTTTTTTTTGGCTTTTTGTTTGTTTGTTTTTGTTTTTAACATAAAATGAACTAGAGAAGGAAATGAAAAAAATACTTTCATATTTTGACAAGAAAACTCCAAATCAGTTAACAAAGTGTTGGACAATACTGAAATGATTGAACAAAAACAAAATTAATTCATTATATAACTTTACATCTAAATGAGTTCAATTATACTGTAATACTAGGGATTTTATAGAGTAGAAAAGGGGAGAGAGCAAAAATTTTTAATTGTTTTATATAATGGTAGCCTTTGACAAGCTGTTATATATGAACTCATAATAATAGTTTTATATGGATAAAATAAAATATATAGAATACAAAACCAAAGAATTAAAATGAAGAGTGTGTGTGTGTGTGTGTGTGTGTGTGTGTGTGTGTGTGTGTGTGGTGTGTGATATTTATATATCTTTATGAAGAGAAAAAAAATCAAGCTGTATCACCAGACCAATAATTAATTAATTAATATCTTAAACAAATCAAAAGCCTAAGAGTCCTTTCTATCTCCCCTTTCACATCCTATACATTTCATGAACAGTGAGGTTTTTTTTTTTAATTTTATTTATTTTACTTTTTTTTTTTTTTTTTTTCTTATCAAGAGTTTAAATGTACTTACCCTATGTTTGGAGAATTTTTTTTAACAAAATCTCAAAAAAATTTTCATAGTGATTCACAATAATAGGAAGAGGTATTATAAATATTTAGGCATAACTATGTGTAAACCCCATATAAATACATTATTGTATATTTATATACATATACAGATAATGTATATGAATATGTATTTTAATGCATGTATGTATGTATATATGTACATGCATATATACCATCTAAGTTTACCAACACTGAAATCTATCCAATGATACCTTGTATTTTATGATATCCAACTAATTAAAAAATAGTGGTCTAGAATATAATCATCCTATAACATAGAATATTTGGGGGAAGGTACACATGGTTAACGTGAAAATGTGGAATCGTAAAGAAAAAATTTTTAAAAAACTTCAGTGGATTTCATGGGAGGGAGGTATGAGGCACACAGAAGTTTCCATACTAGAAATGCAAAATCACATGAGTCTATATACAAGGAAAGGAGAGGTTAGGTTAAAAATAGCCCTTTTGATGCAGACCATTTTAAAGGAAATCTTTTAGAACTTGGGAAACTTAGAACAACAACAATAAAATGGCATCCACATGATAGGGAACTTGAACTGCAGGACACAATTTCCCTGTGATGTGAATCTCATTTTTTATTTTGTTTTGTTTCAAGCTTCTCAGGTGTTTTTTGTTTTGTTTTTTAAAGGACGACAAATATGACTGAACCAATGATGAAGAAAGATAGTTGGTCAGTTATGTGAATGTATATTCTATAAAACAGGATTTCTTAAATATTTTTTCCACTTGCAATATTATTTTTCAGTCCTTTGCACCAGAGAAATTTTGTGTGACCCTTGGTGTATAGGTATATAAAATAGCTATGCAAATTAAAAAATTAGTGATAATAAATCATAATTTCATAATCCCCCCACATTCAGCTACATGACCCATAGTTTAAGAAACTTTACTGAAAAAGAAAAAGTACGTACAGCTATCCATAAATTTCAACTTTGCCATACAAGTCTTGTATGTACTTAGAACTTATATGATCTAAGTAATTTTTCCAACTATACTTTTTATTTATTTATTTTCAACTTAAATATAAATAAGAAAAGAAAATAATGTCATGTTCACAATAGAACATGATAGGATTCAAAATATATAGCAACAAGTTTCCATTTTAAGAAAGCAAGACTATATAACACATACTAAACATTTTGCTCAGCACGGTATCTTTTCTGTGCTTCCTTGTAAGTTTCTCTTTTCTTCTGTTGGACATTTTTACTTTGTTCTTTTCTCCCTTCCCCCACACCTCAAAAAGTATACTATTAAGCATGAATATATACATATATAAATACATATATGCACACATATACACACATATGGATGTGTGTATAAAACTCAATATTTCCTAAATCACAGCATATTCCAACTTTACTGTCTAATTATTTTAAATAGTTTAAAGCAATATTGATTAATATGGCTGACATATAGAGTAATTTCCCTATTTTTCTCTTTTGATTAAATCTACTTTATTTTTAACTTTGTCTGAGATCAATGATTGCTACCCCTATTCTTTTTTTTTTAACATGATAAATTCTACTTCTGAGATTTATTTTATATTGATATGTATCTCTTATTTATAATCCCTCCTGGCTCCTTTGATTTATTTCAACCCACTATTTTGGCCTCTTAATACTTAACTTACCTGTCTTCCAATCCTCCAAGGATTTCTTCCTTATGCTTCCCTTCCCCCTGCCTTTTTCCTTATCTTCTTGTTTCTATCTGAAATTAGAAGATTTTTACAGCCTTTTAAATATATATATATATATATATATATATATATATTTATATATATGCATTTTTGTATTTTCCCATTCTTTTGTATTTGTATATATATTTATATGCATTTTTGTATTTTCCCATTCTTTTGAAGTACACATTCTCTACCCCAACCCCCCTCTAATTCTCTTATTCTGTTATTCTTTCATAACCTTAGAAGGCTTTCATTTCCTTATAAATGTGTATGTTGTTCTCTCTTTTAACTGAGAAATGAATGGTATGAGTAGAGTTCCCTCTAAAAATTCCTCTGTCTTAACCTTCTCTCCCTACCAACGCCTTTATTTCTTTCTGAATTTTGAAGATATTTATACGTGTGTATGTACTTATGTGTATGTCTATGTATGTATATATTTATTTATTGTTTCCTCTTGACCTCATTCCCAATGATAGGGATTTCCAGAAGTACTATCCCTGTTCCCATATTTAATCACTCTGTGTCAGTTCTTTCTCTCAAATTTCATTTATTATAAAATACTTATCTTTCACCTTTTCCTTCATGATTGTGCTTTTTAAAATCATATCATGCTCATCTCTGCCCCAAACTTTTTTTTAACTATTCCATTAGTTATAACAATAATACATATATGGTTTAAATTTCTATGTATACATAAAAAAACATTTTTTCTTCTTGAGTCTCTTATAATTAATAAATGGTGTTTACTTCATAGTTCTCTTGGATCTCATATGTCATATTTTCTATTGTTAGATATTATTTTTTAACAAAATCCTTTCAATCTCATAATTCATTTAATTTTCATTTTTTTAAACTTATGTTGAATTTTTCTGTTTACATTTCCATCAACAATGACAATTCCTTTTGTTCCAAAAGTCTGCGAACTTATAAGATAGCTGCTGAAAAGTCATATGTGATTCTAGTATTGTCTCAAGTGGATTTGAATTTTTTCTTTCTTTTTGTTTTCTTGTTGCTAGCAAATTTTTCTTCTTGTCATGGGGTTTGAATTTGGCTATGATATTCCTATAGATTTTCTTCCTAGGATTTCATTTGGGTACTTAGTAGATTTTTTCTATTTCTTCTTTTCCCTTTTGTTCCAACACTTCAGGACAATTAAAAAAAATTTCCTTGTATTATTGTATCAAGATTTTTTTTTGAGTGTAGCTTTAAAATAGTCTGATTATTATTATTTTTTTTTGCTTTTCCTTCTTAACTAATCTCCAAGTAAGTTTTTTTTTTAATTAAATGTTTCACATTTTCTACTTTTTTTCATTCTTCATTTTGTTTTATTATTCCTTGTTGTTATTATAACTGTCCTCTCTTCCTCTTGCCCAGTTCTAATTTTAAGGAGTTATGTTCTTCATGAAGATTCTTGGTCTGCTCTTCCAGTAGATCAATTTTCTTTTTATAATCTTCATGGTTTTTCTCCTTTAATTTTTTTTCTCAATCTCTCTCATTTGATTTTTAAAGTCTTTCTTCAGTTATGATATAAATTCTGTTTGATCAGATGACTATTTGTTGTTACTCCTTGGAGCAAAAGTGTTTTTTTCTTAAATCTCCGTATTCTCTTCTGAAGAGAAACTAATAGTTTTCTTTATCCCCATGGTAGTTTTCTATAGTTGAGTTCTTCTTTCTCTGCATTTTATACCAATTTGTCATTGCAATTGTAATTACATCTTTTCCTAGGATGTGGGGGATGGTACTTCTACTCTAGCTCCTCTTTCGGTTCTCTCCTTTGGCCAACATCAAAAATTCCTTTTCCTCCATCCTGCCCCTTCCTGTGAGTGCCTGCAGGGAGCAACTTCCCTGACCCATTGCTTCTGTACTCACCAGACTGAGCTATTTCTGTCTTTCTCTTGATCCTCTCTCAGCACATTTAGGCCTAAAATTGTTATCAGCACAAGTTTTTTTTTTCAATTTCTGCTTACTAAGATGTGGATTGCCTATAATGTCTGGGAAGTGAAAATTTCTTTGGCTGGGGCTAAGACTACCTTCTAATTCAGGTACCCCAGGATGTGTTACTGCTTCAGTAGAAATTGGAGGTTTTTAACACTTCACTTGGACCAAAAACTCCATCCAAGTTCTTATATCCACATTGTAACTTTCTGTGGATCTTCTTCAATTATTCCAAGAGGACCACTGCTCTACCTCAGCTCTTGTTTACTTTTACTACTCTATAATAGCCCTGAAATACTACTTTGTTTTATTTATAGGGAAGATCCAAAGAGTTGGGATTTTCTGACTACTCTGACATCTTCCCTTATTTAATTTTTAAAAATATCTTCACAGGTGTTACATTTTTCTTCAATGCTTTACTATATATGTCATTTAAATTTAGCATATATATATATATATATATATATATATATATATATATATATATATATATATATATTTAAATTTATTATTAATACTTTTCAATTGAAAATTCACTGTAACATACAAATAGAATTGCTACTAGTTTGATTTGATGATATAAAGAAATATTGCTTCCTAAAGGTATACAGTCTATTTCTTAGCAATAGGAAAGTCTTGTCATTATGCTTATATATGATTAGGTATATAAGGAGTGCTAAGGTCTAATTATCTCATATGTAATTTTTATGTAATGCAGATAGACCAAAAAAGAGAGATTCACTCTAAATTGTGTTGCTGAAGGCTATAGATAACATGATATTTATTTAATTTAATTTAATTTGATTTATTTAAGTAAATTTTATTTTTTTTAAATACATGTTTTATAAATCATGTTGGGAGACAAAAATCATAGCAAAAGGGGAAAAACATAAGAGAGATTAAAAAAAACTGAGAAATAAGAAGGGAACATAACATATGCTAATTTACATTCAATCTCCATAATTCTTTTTCTGGATGCAGATGACATTTACTGTCTGAAGTTTATAGGGTTGCTTTGGGTCACTGAATCACTGAGAAGAACCAAGTCTTTCATAGTTGATTATTGCACATTCTTGCTTTACTATGTATAATGTATTCCTGGTTCTGCTTGTTTTGCACAGCATTGGTTCAAGTAAAACTTTACAAGCTTTTCTAAAATTATCTTGTTCATCACTTTTACAGAGCAATAATATCCCATTATCTTCTTATGTCACAACTTTCTAAGCTATTCCTCAATTAATGGGCATCTACTCATTCTCTAATTCTTTGCTATCACAAAAAAAAAAAAAAAAAAAAAAAAAAAAAACTGCCACAATTTTTTGCACATGAGGGTCCCTTTTCCTTCTTTATGATCTCTTGGTATACAGACCTAGTAATGTCACTGCTAGATTAAGGGGTATGCAGAGTCTGATAGTCCTTTGGACTATAATTCCAAATTGCTCTCCATAATGATTGGATCATTTCACAACTCTACGATCAATGCATTGATGTTCCAATTTTCCCACATTCCCTCTACATTTATCATTATCTTTTCATGTCATCTTAGCCAACCTGAGAGATGTGGGGTGATACTTCAGAGTTGTTTTAATTTGTATTTCTTTAATTAATCAATAGTGGAAGATGGCAGAGAAGAAACACACGACTCAGTGAACGTCCTCACTCCCTCACAACCAATTAGATAAATTAAGTCTCAAAAATAGCTCAGGACTGATAGATACCACAAGGACTGGAAGCACGACTTACCAGCTGAAGAGAATCTGGAGTTTCAACAGGAAAGGTCAGTTCTCAGGGGAGGAATAAGAAAGACCAGCACAGACGGTGGGGTAGGGGCACACTGCGCCCATTGCGCTGGGAGGAGCTCTGGGATCAGAGAAGCCACTGAGGTAAAGGAATCTGGCACAGGCTGTTAGCTCTTCTCTGCTAATTATTTAGCAGTTCAGAAGAGAAAGCCAAAATATTTTAAAACTCAGATTAGATTCCGCCCCCCCCCACCCTGGGGGTGACTCAGCAGAGAATCTGCACCAGGGGGTGTGGCCTCAGCTCCCTCCTGAGAATAGTTAAGAGATTGACAAGTGGGTGGATAGGGCCCAAGGCAACACACACTGCCTAGCTTAGCTGGAGGGAGTGGAACTCAGCTCCAGGAAGTCCCAGAGAAGCGGAACCTTTGAACTAGGGACCCCGGTTTCTGGCAGACACTTCCAGTTTGAGCGCAGGGGCTTCTCACGTCACCTGCTGCAGACATCCACTCCCCACCCGGACACATAGACTGGGCTTCCTGCTGTCTTCACTATTCTACACCCTCGAAGCACAGCAGTGCTAATCACTTCTGGGGCACTTCCAGGGAGGGGGTGTGGAACTCTCTCCCAGAGCTCTATCTTAGCTCGGGCGCAGGGGCCGCTGCATCCATCCCGTCTGGGAGGAAGCTGGTAAAGAAGTAAATAATTTCCTACCCCAGGGACAGACCCCAAAAGATTTTTTTAAGTATGAGTAAAAAAGCTAGAAAAACTATAGATTCCTTCTATACAGAGAAAGAGCGGGTATCCAACCCCGAGGAAGTTAACAGCAAAGATTCAGAAGATAACAACCTAAAGGGGAACGATTCCTGCCCCCCATCACATAACTCTCTCCTAGAAGAAGCTCTTAAAAAATTGAGGGAGATCGAAGAAAAATGGGGTAAGGAAAGAGAAGTTATGATAGAGAATAACAATGTCCTGAAATTGGAGTTGGAAAAAATAAAGAATTCACAGGAGATGCAGGGAAACAAAATTAGTGAATTAGAAAAGGTTAAAAAAACACAGGAAAGTAGGATTTCTGAATTGGAAAAGATAAAAAAGTCTCAAGAAAATAGAATTTCTGAATTGGAAAAAGAAAATAATTCTCAAAAAAAAAAATTAGGGAAATGGAAAAAAATTCAATAGAGCAAAATAACTCATTTAAAAACGAAATTGGGCATTTACAAAAAGAACTAAAAACTGTGAAAGAAGAAAATAACTCCTTAAAAGTCAGGATGGAACAAATAGAAATGAATGATTCACAGAGAACCCAAGAATCAGTCAAACAAAACAAAAAAAATGAGAAGCTGGAGAACAACGTCAAATACTTACTGGGAAAATCTATAGACCTGGAAAATAGATCTAGGAGAGATAATCTGCGGATTATTGGACTTCCAGAAAACTATGACCAAAAAAAGAGCCTAGATTCTATTTTACAGGAAATTATCAAAGAGAACTGTCCAGAGATAATAGAAACAGAAGGGAAAGTAGATGTGGAAAGAATTCATCCAACTCCTTCTGAAATAGACCCTAAAAAAAGAACACCACGGAATATTGTGGCTAAGCTGCAGAATTACCACACAAAGGAGAAAATCCTGCAAGCATCTAGAAAAAAACAATTTAAATACCAAGGTGCCACAATAAGGGTCACCCAAGATCTGGCTGCCTCCACATTAAAAGATAGAAGGGCCTGGAACCTGATATTCCGAAAGGCAAAAGATCAAGGACTGCAACCAAGAATGAACTACCCAGCTAAGTTTAGCATCTTTTTCCATGGAAGAAGATGGTCATTCAATGAAACAGAGGAATTCTATATGTTTCTAAGAAAAAAACCAGACTTAAACAAAAAATTTGATCTACATCCACAAGACTGAAGAGAAACAGAAAAAGGTACACAGAACCCTTGAGAACTGTAACTCTGTTGTGGGTATATAAAAAATACTCAAGGATAATTTGATTTTACTGATATAAAAGAAAAAAAGGGGGGTGTAGTAAAGGGAAGGAGGTCGGTTCAGAAAAAGGGGAAGGAGTGATAAAAAGAGGGAAACTACATCCCAGGAAGAGACATAGAAAATACACCATATCTGAGGGAACTTAGTGAGGGGGAGAATCATTGTGTGAATCTTACTCTCATCAGAAGAGGCTCAAAGAGTAAATAATTAACATATTTGTTTTTCAGAGAATTTTCTCTCAACTCATTAAAAGGGGGGAGAGGAAAAGGGAAAAGGAAAAGGAGAATAAGTGAAGGGACTTGGAGGGAGGGGGGAGGGATCCAAAAAAAAAAGAGGGAGGGTTGTGCGGCACAAGGGGGGTCTGTAAATTAAATATCGGGGAGGGGGATCAGGGGGGTCAAGGGAAAAAAGCATAAGCTGGGGATAATACGATGGCAAGAAATACAGAATTAGTAATTTTAACTGTAAATGTAAATGGGATGAACGATCCCATCAAACGGAGACGGATAGTAGATTGGATCAAAAAGCAGAACCCTACAATATGTTGCCTACAGGAAACACACTTAAAGCAGGGAGATACATACAGAGTAAAGGTAAAAGGTTGGAACAGAGCCTATTATGCTTCAGGTAAAGCCAAAAAAGCAGGGGTAGCTATCCTTATCTCAGATCAAGCAAAAGCAGAAGTAGATCTTGTTAAAAAAGATAAGGAAGGAAACTATATCCTGCTGAAAGGTAGCATAAATAATGAAGCCATATCAATACTAAACATATATGCACCAAGTGGTATAGCATCTAACTTTCTAAAGGAAAAGTTAGGAGAACTGCAAGAAGAAATAGACAGTAAAACTATAATAGTGGGAGATCTCAACCTTGCACTCTCAGATTTAGACAAATCAAACCACAAAACAAACAAGAAAGAAATTAAAAAAGTAAATAGAACATTAGAAAAACTAGGTATGATAGACCTTTGGAGAAAACTGAATGGCAATAGGAAGGAATATACTTTCTTCTCAGCAGTTCATGGATCCTATACAAAAATTGACCATATACTAGGACATAAAGATCTCAAAATTAAATGTAGGAAGGCAGAAATAATAAATGCCTTCTTCTCAGATCACAATGCAATAAAAGCTACATTCAGTAAAAAGTTAGGGGTAAATAGACCAAAAAGTAATTGGAAACTGAATAATCTCATCTTAAAGAATGACTGGGTGAAAGAGCAAATTATAGAAACAATTAATAATTTCACCCAAGATAATGACAATGATGAGACATCATACCAAAATCTTTGGGATGCAGCTAAAGCAGTAATAAGGGGAAATTTTATATCTTTAGAGGCTTATTTGAAGAAAATTGAGAAAGAGAAGATTAACGAATTGGGCTTACAACTTAAAAGGCTAGAAAAAGACCAAATTGTAAACCCCCAACCAAAAATTAAACTCGAAATACAAAAATTAAAAGGAGAAATCAATAAAATTGAAAGTAAAAAAACTATTGAATTAATAAATAAAACCAAGAGTTGGTTTTATGAAAAAGCCAATAAAATAGATAAACCTTTGGTAAATTTGATCAAAAAAAAGAAAGAGGAAAATCAAATTGATAGTCTTCCAAATGAAAAGGGGGATCTTTCCACCAATGAAGAGGAAATTAGAGAAATAATAAGGAGTTACTTTGCCCAACTTTATGCCAATAAATTTGATAACTTAAGTGAAATGGATGACTTCCTCCAAAAATATAGGCTCCCTAGATTAACAGAGGAGGAGATAAATTGCTTAAATAGTCCCATTTCAGAAAAAGAAATAGAACAAGCTATTAATCAACTCCCCAGGAAAAAATCCCCAGGGCCAGATGGATTCACATGTGAATTCTACCAAACATTTAAAGAACAATTAGCCCCAATGTTATATAAATTATTTGAAAAAATAGGGGATGAAGGAGTCCTACCAAATTCCTTTTATGACACAGACATGGTACTGATACCTAAACCTGGTAGATCGAAAACTGAGAAAGAAAATTATAGACCAATCTCCTTAATGAATATTGATACTAAAATCTTAAATAAGATATTAGCAAAAAGACTTCAGAAAATTATCTCCAAGATAATACACTATGATCAAGTAGGATTTATTCCAGGAATGCAGGGCTGGTTTAATATTAGGAAAACTATTAATATAATTGACCATATTAATAATCAAATTAATAAGAACCATATGATCATCTCAATAGATGCAGAAAAAGCATTTGACAAAATCCAACATCCATTCCTACTAAAAACTCTTGAGAGTATAGGAATAAATGGATTATTCCTTAGAATAATCAGGAGTATATATTTAAGACCGTCAGTAAGCATAATATGCAATAGAAATAAACTGCAACCTTTCCCAGTAAGATCAGGAGTGAAACAAGGTTGCCCACTATCACCATTACTATTCAATATAGTACTAGAAACGCTAGCCTCGGCAATAAGAGCCGAGAAAGAGATTCAAGGAATTAGAGTAGGAAATGAGGAAATTAAACTATCACTTTTTGCAGATGACATGATGGTATACTTAGAGAACCCCAAAGACTCTGCTAAAAAGCTACTAGAAATAATTCAAAATTTCAGCAAAGTGGCAGGATACAAAATAAATCTACATAAATCCTCGGCATTTTTATATATCACTAACAAAATGCAACAGCAAGAGATACAAAGAGAAATTCCATTCCAAACAAATGTTGAGAGTATAAAATATTTGGGAATCCATCTACCAAAGAAAAGTCAGGAATTATATGAGAAAAATTACAAAACACTTGCCACAAAAATAAAATCAGATTTAAATAATTGGAAAGACATTCAGTGCTCTTGGATAGGCCGAGCGAATATAATAAAGATGACAATACTCCCCAAACTAATCTATTTATTTAGTGCTATACCAATCAGACTCCCAAGAAACTATTTTAATGACCTAGAAAAAATAACAACAAAATTCATATGGAAGAATAAAAGGTCAAGAATTGCAAGGGAACTAATGAAAAAAAACTCAGAGGAAGATGGTCTAAGTGTACCTGATCTAAAGCTATATTATATAGCAGCAGCCACCAAAACCATTTGGTATTGGCTAAGAAATAGACCGGTAGATCAGTGGAACAGATTAGATACAAAGGACAAAAAAGGGTACATCTATAGCAATCTAATCTTTGACAAACCCAAAGATTCCAACATTAGGGAT
Organism: Sminthopsis crassicaudata; assembly: GCF_048593235.1. Lineage (NCBI taxonomy): Eukaryota > Metazoa > Chordata > Mammalia > Dasyuromorphia > Dasyuridae > Sminthopsis > Sminthopsis crassicaudata. Next base: position 127,132,830 of record NC_133617.1, read on the forward strand.
AAAAATTCATTATTCGGAAAAAACTGTTGGGAAAACTGGAAATTAGTATGGCAGAAATTAGATATGGATCCACACTTAACACCATATACCAAGATAAGATCAAAATGGGTCCATGATTTAGGCATAAAGAGGGAGATAATAAATAGATTAGAGGAACAGAGGATAATCTACCTCTCAGACTTGTGGAGGAGGAAGGAATTTATGACCAGAGGAGAACTAGATATCATTCTTGATCACAAAATAGAAGATTTTGATTACATCAAACTAAAAAGTTTCTGTACAAATAATACTAATGCAAACAAGATTAGAAGGGAAGTAACAAATTGGGAAAATATTTTTAAAAACAAAGGTTCTGACAAAGGTCTCATTTCCAAAATATATAGAGAACTGACCATAATTTATTAGAAACCGAACCATTCTCCAATTGATAAATGGTCAAAGGATATGAACAGACAATTCTCAGAGGAAGAAATTGAAACTATATCCACTCACATGAAAGAGTGTTCCAAATCACTACTGATCAGAGAAATGCAAATTAAGACCACTCTGAGATACCACTACACACCTGTCAGATTGGCTAAGATGACAGGAACAAATAATGACAAATGTTGGAGGGGATGTGGGGAAATTGGGACACTGATACATTGCTGGTGGAGTTGTGAAAGAATCCAGCCATTCTGGAGAGCAATCTGGAATTATGCCCAAAAAGTTATCAAACTGTGCATACCCTTTGACCCAGCAGCGCTACTACTGGGCTTATATCCCAAAGAAATACTAAAGAGCGCAAAGAGACATATATGTGCCAAAATGTTTGTGGCAGCTCTTTTTGTTGTAGCTAGAAACTGGAAGATGAATGGATGTCCATCAGTTGGAGAATGGTTGGGTAAATTGTGGTATATGAAGGTTATGGAATATTATTGCTCTGTAAGAAATGACCAGCAGGAGGAATACAGAGAGGCCTGGAGAGACTTAGGTCAACTGATGCTGAGTGAAATGAGCAGAACCAGAAGATCACTGTATACTTCAACAACGATACTGTATGAGGATGTATTCTGATGGAAGTGGAAATCTTCAACTTAAAGAAGATCCAACTCACTTCCAGTTGATCAATGATGGACAGAAATAACTATACCCAGAGAAGGAACACTGGGAAGCGAATGTAAATTGTTAGCACTAATATCTGTCTGCCCAGGTTGCATGTACCTTCGGATTCTAATGTTTATTGTGCAACAAGAAAATGATATTCACACACATGTATTGTACCTAGACTATATTGTAACACATGTAAAATGTATGGTATTGCCTGTCGTCGGGGGGAGGGAATAGAAGGAGGGGGGGCAATTTGGAAAAATGAATACAAGGGATAATATTATAAAATATATATATAATAATAAAAAAAATAATAATTAATCAATAGTGATTTAGAGCATTTTTTCATGTAACTACAGATGGCTCTAATTTTATCATCTGAAAATTTGTCTATTCATATCATTTGACCATTTATTAATTGAGAAAAGACTGTATTCTTATAAATTTGACACAGTTCTTTATATATATTTGCTATTTCTCAAAACATTTTTCCAATTAGATACACATTTATTTTTAATATAAATTCATAATTCCATTTTTATCCCTTGAAAATTAACGCTATAATGACAGTGCAATGTACATATTAATCTTTAATAAGAAAATTAAATGTTGGCAACATAAGAGATTTTACAGCTGTGTTTCTGAGAGAAACAGGACACAAAGAAAGTTAATTGACCTGAAGCAGAGTATTGTGATGAACATCATTGGATAGAGCTATCACCTAAAATGATGCATGCAAATTATTCAGTTCTGAAAATAATGTTCAGATTTTATTCCTTGAAAGGTTGTGTCCAGGTGATATTTATTCTCTAGATCATTGGAATAACCCACTGACTTTTAAAGTCATGCCTTCATTGGTCAAGGAATTGCACAATAACCAGAGTATTATCCTGACTTTGCAGCTGTCACATGGCTTTAAAAGAGCTTGATATATTATAGGAGAAAATATACCCATTTTTTACCTTTTGATATCACCTGATACTTTTAGGCATCACATCCTAGCTAATGCACAGGTTTTTAACTAAATAAACAATATAAGAAACTATTGCCAATTTAAAGTACTAAAAATAGTTTCATTATCATCATCACTGTTACATTGTCATCATTAGGTTTCCATCTTTTATTGCTAAAGGATTTTTATTCCCTGGGAGTTCTATATAGTAATAAAATTGTAATCAACCCACTCTCCCATAAATGACAGAAAATCAACAAATGTTATCACAATATGTAAGACAAAATAAGACCAGCAACTTAATCAGCTAAAAACAGCCCCAAGAAACTGGAATAAAATAACATTGAGAGAGTCACTTACTCATTCCAAGGAATAATTCCTAAAAATAATCAGAACTCAAGGACTTAAGGAGTATAAGTACCTCGGAATAAACTAAAAACTGCAAAAGTTTAAATATTTAAAAACCATAAAATTCAGTTCAAGTTCATTAATTCATATATAAGGAAATTCAGGTCTAAAATGACACAAAGTAAATTTGGTTTAAACAAAGAAACAAAAATACAAAGCCAGATTTCACAATCCCTGCATTTCAGTCAACAGCTTTTTATAGTTCACTTATAGCTAGTTGTCCTTCCAATTTTCTATTTGAGTTCTTGGAAATTCTTATTTTTACAAAAGGGGGTGATGTATAAAGATGGAAAACAGAATGAAAATAGAATTGTCCAGTTATGAGCAGATACATAGATGAATTATAGGAAAATGACATTTTATCTTCAAAATGAATGAATTTATTAAATAAATATTGACATTTAAGTTAAGAAATTTCAAATTATACAATATTATAGTACTTTGTTAGCTTTCTCCTCCATGTCAGGATTATTTAACAATTTATTTTTGTTCATCTTTATTTCTCATTGTGACTATTACATTGATTTATTAGTGATGATTGTTTTGTGTATAGCTAAACAGCTAAAGATGTTTTTGTCATATAGAAAGAGCTATGTAAATATGTGTTGAATAGAATTGATTTGAAATAAATTTAATCAAAGTTGGGACTGCCTCATTGGGAAAAAACAAAACAAAACAAAACAAACAAACAAACAACAAAAAAAAACCAAGCAAATTGGTATGCCTTCAATTTTGGGGAAATATAATCCTGGAAAAGAAAAGTGTTTGGTACTAGAGTTTACTTTTAAGATAAAATTATTTGTTTTTAGGAGGAGGATAGTGGTTGTGTGGAGATACAACAGCTGAAATATTTTTCTGTAAATTATGGTTTATGAAGCTGTTAACAGACTATACATTAAAAACCTGGACAGAGGAGAACGAAGGGCCTGGAATATGATATTCCAAAAGGCTAAGGAACTTGGTATGCAGCCAAGAATAACTTACCCAGTAAAAATGAGCATTATTTTCCAGGGAAGAAGATGGACATTTAATGAAATAAATGAAGTCCATCTATTCTTGATGAAAAAAAGAGACTTACAAAAATGTTTGATCTTCAAATACAGAACTCAAGAGATTTCTAAAAAGGTAAAAAGAAATCTTGAGAACTATATTTCTGCCATAAAGATATGTAAAGAACAGATGTATAATTTGTCCTAGAAACTAGAGGTGGAAAGGAAATTATATCATAAAAAAGGTAAAGTGGTGGTACTACATCTCATGAAGAGGCAAAGGTAACCTATTATATCTGAGAGAAAGAAAGAAGAGGAATGAACATAGTGTGTATCAATAGACATATTTGATTTATGGTGAAACTTCTTCCACTTCATTGCAAAGTGATAGGGAAGAAGTAAGCTAAGGGGAAGGGTATACAGAAATTGTGAGGAAAAGGGGTAAAAAAGGGGGAGGAGTTTTAAGGTGGTGGAGAGATACTAAAAAGGAGGGCTGTGAAAAGCAAGTGGTGTTCACAAGCTTAATACTGGATAGGGGGGCAAGAGGGAAGGAAAGGAGAAAAGCATAAGCAGAGGTTAACAAGATAGCAAGCAATATAAGTCATTCTAACTATAAATGTGAATGGGGTAAACTCCCTCATAAAGAAGAAGCAGTTAGCAAGCTGGATTAAAAGCCAGAATCCTACTATATGTTGTTTACAGAAAACACACCTGAAACAGGGTGATACATTGAAAATAAAAGTAAAAGGATGGAGCAGAATCTACTATGCTTCAGGTGAAGCCAAAAAAGCAGGGGTAGCCATCCTCATCTCAGATCAAGAAAAAACAAAAATTGATCTAATTAAAAGAGATAAGGAAGGGCATTATATCCTGCTAAAGGATAAATAATGAAGCAGTATCAATATTAAACATATACTCACCAAGCTAAATGGAGACAGAAAGGAGTACAATTTCTTCTCAGCAGTTCATGGAACCTATACAAAAATTGATCACATACTAGGACATAAAAACCTCAAAATCAAATGCAGTATGGCAGAAATAGTAAATGCATTGTTTTCAGACCACAATGCAATTAAAATTAAATTTAATAAAAAGCCAGGGGTAAATAGACCAAAAAATAATTGGAAACTAAATAAGCTTATACTAAAGAATGATTGGGTAAAACAACAAATTATAGACATAATTAATAACTTTACCCAAGAAAATGACAATAATGAGACATCATACCAAAATATGTGGGATACAGCCAAAGCAGTAATAACAGGAAGTTTTATATATCTAGAGGCCTACTTGCATAAAATAAAGAAAGAGAGGATCAACAAATTGGGCTTACAACTAAAATTGCTAGAAAAGGAACAAATTAAAAACCCCCAGACAAACACAAAACTTGAAATTCTAAAAATTAAAAGGTGAGATTAATAAAATTGAAAGTAAAAAAAAAACTATTGAATTAATAAAACTAAGAGTTGGTTCTATGAAAAAAACAACAAAATAGACAAACCCTTAGTAAATCTGATTTAAAAAAGGAAAGAGAAAAAGCAAATTGTTAGTCTTGAAAATGAAAAGAGAGAACTCACCACTAATGAAGAGGAAATTAGAACAATAGTTAGGAGCTACTTTGCTCAACTTTATGCCAATAAATTCGATAACTTAAATGAATTAGAGTAGGTAATGAGGAAATCAAACTATCACTCTTTGCAGATGACATGATGGTATACTTAGAGAACCCCAAAGACTGCTAAAAAGCTATTAGAAATAATTCAGAACTTTAGCAAAGTTGCAGGATACAAAATAAATCCACATAAATCCTCAGCATTTTTATACATTACCAACACATTCCAAGAGCAAGAGATACAAAGAGAAATTCCATTCAAACTGTTCATAGTATAAAATATTTGGGAAAATATCTACCAAAGGAAACTCAAGAATTATATGAGCAAAATTACAAAACACTTGCCACAAAAATAAAGTCAGATTTAAATAATTGGAAAGACATTCAGTGCTCTTGGATAGGCTGAGCAAATATAATTAAGATGACAATACTCCCTAAACTAATCTATTTATTTAGTGCTATACCAATCAGACTCCCAAGAAACTATTTTAATGACCTAGAAAAAATAACAACAGAATTCATATGGAACAACAAAAGGTCAAGAATTTCAAAGGAAGTAATGAAAAAAAAATGAAGATGGTCTAGCTGTACCTGATCTAGAACTGTGTTATAAAGCAACAGTCACCAAAACCATTTGGTATTGTCTAAGAAATAGACTAGTTGATCAGTGGAATAGGTTAGGTTCACAGGACAAGATAGTGAATAAAAATAGCAATCTAGTGTTTGACAAACCCAAAGATCCCAACTTTTGGGATAAGAATTCATTATTTGACAAAAACTTCTAGGAAAACTGGAAATTAGTATGGAAACTACATATGGACCCTTATTTACCATGACATACTAAGATAAGATCAAAATGGGTCCAAGATTTAGGCATAAAGAACGAGATCATAAATAAATTAGAGGAACATAGGATAGTTTACCTCTTAGACTTGTTAAGGAGGAAGGAATTTGTGTCCAAAGGAGAACTAGAGATCATTATTGATTACAAAATAGAAAATTTTAATTACATCAAATTAAAAAAAAGTTTTTGCAGAAACAAAACTAATTGCAAACAAGATTAGAAGGGAAGTAACAAATTGGAAAAACATTTTTTCAGTTAAAGTTTCTGATAAAGGCCTCATCTCCAAAATATATAGAGAATTGACTTTAATTTATAAGAAATCAAGCCATTCTCCAATTGATAAATGGTCAAAGGATATGAACAGACAATTTTCAGATGATTAAATTAAAACTATTTCCACTAATATGAAAGAGTGTTCCAAATCACTATTGATCAGAGAAATGCAAATTAAGAAAATTCTGAGATACCACTACACACCTGTCAGATTGGCTAAGATGACAGGAACAAATAATGATGAATGTTGGAAGGGCTGTAGGAAAACTGGGACACTGATGCATTGTTGGTGTTGTTGTGAAAGAATCCAACCATTATGGAGAGCAATCTGGAATTATGCCCAAATAGTTATCAAAATGTGCATACCCTTTGACCCAGCAGTGCTACTACTGGGCTTACATCCCAAGGAAATACTAAAGAAGGGAAAGGGACCTGTATGTGCCAAAATATTTGTGGCAGCCCTTTTTGTAGTTGCTAGAAACTGGAAAAAGAATGGATGTCCATCAATTGGAGAATGGTTGGGTAAATTATGGTATATGAATATTATGGAATATTATTGTTTTGTAAGAAATGACCCAGAGGTTTGGAGAGACTTACATCAACTGAATCTGAGTGAAATGCGCAGCACTAAGAGATCATTGTATACTTCAACAATGATAATGTATGAGGATGTATTCTGATGGATGTGGATATCTTCAACATAGAAAAGAGCTAATCCATTTCCAATTGATCAATGATGGATAGAATCATCTACACCCAGAGAAGGAATATTGGAAAATGAGTGTAAACTGTTAGCATTTTTTTTTGCCCCAGGTTATTTTTACCTTCAGAATCCAATTCTTCCTTTACAACAACAACAACAACAACAACAACAATGAAATTTGGTTATGCACATATATATTTTACCTAGGATATACTATAACATATTTAATATGTATGGGAATGCCTGCCATTTAGGGGAGGGGGTGGAGGGAAGGAGGGGATTAATTAAGAACAGAAGGGAATAAAAAGGATAATGTTGTAAAAAAAAATTACCTATGCATATGTACTGTCAAAAATGTTATAATTATAAAATTATTAAAAAAAAAAAAAAGAAAGCTAAAAAAAAAATGTTCACCAGTTGGTTGGAGCATGCTCATTTTAGATAATTAGAAATCTACTTCCACCAGCATATTAGTCAGGGTAACCTTCTTTAATGAGCTGACCTGCATCTTTTTAAACCTGGAAATATTGTGCGAATTTATCTTTTCAGCTACTATTTTACAGTTTGAATTATCAAATTTCCTCTATATAAACATACTCTTTCAAAATCTTCCTACTTTTCAACTGTATCATTTTTAATCATGCTTGTATATACCTATGTGGTGGGAACTTTTTTATAAGAGGCATAGATGTATTCTCAATCATATCCAAGAGCAATTACACACATTTATTTTTTTTTTCTGAGACTAAATAATGGATAGTATGGCAAAGAATTTGGTTTCTGAAATCGGAAAGGTAGACTAGATCTCAGGCATGTCTATAAATACCTTGAGAGTTATGGCAATCTCTCTCTCAAATATTAACCAGTACCTAAATAGTAGATCATAAATCTAATTTAGTCTGAAAAGGTAAAGAAAGCCAAAATTAGTTAATTAAGTTAGTAACATGAAAGTAGAAATTTTGAGATCAGGATCTTAATATAATAGAATATGAAATCAGAAGCCTTTCTAAGATAGACCCCTGAAAGTATGGAACACTGATCACAGGGTGGTTGTGAAATTAAAATTGTAAAAAGCAGGTATCAAAGAAAGAAGTGATAAATAAAATATTGTGTTCTGACTTACCAAATACTCTCTTAAGCCTCAATTTTGACAGGCCATCATACTCTTTATTCACTTCTGTCTCTTGAAATTATTATTTTTTTGAAGATTAAGGCTGAGGGATATTTTCTTCTCAAAGATCCTACCAGATGTTCTATATAATAACTGATTTGAAGGTCTTTGAAGGTAAGGTCTATTTAGCTTTTTTCATTGTTATGCCCAGTACTTAGCACAGTTTTGACACATAATAAGAAGTAATAATGATGGATTAAATTTAGGTTCTATTTAGAATCAGCATCTATAAATTTTAGAAATTATTTTCACATTTAAGATCCTAAGATCCTAACATTTTTAGTTAAAAGAAAATTTAAAGATCATTTACACAAATTCATTCATTTTACATTTGAAGAAATAGGTTATGATTTTCCCAAGATCATACTTATTTGAATAAATAAATGCTAATTGAATCCATTCACAGTTTCAATAACAATGTATTAGTGTCCCAGTTTTCCAATATTCCCTCCATTCCTCATATCTTTTCCTGTCATCTTAGCCAATCTGACAGATATATAGTGGTATCTCAGAGTTGTCTTAATTTTCATTTCTTTGGTCAATAATGATTTATAGCACCTTTTAATATGATTAGAAATGACTTTGATTTTTTTTATCTGAAAATTGTCTGTTTTTATCCTTTGATCATTCATCAATTGGAGAATGGCTTGGAGTCAATTCTCTATACATTTTAGAAATGAGGCCTTCATCAGAACCCTTAAATGTAAAAGCATTTTCCAAATTTATTGCTTCCATTGTGATCTTATCTGCATTAGTTCTGTTTGCACAAAACATTGTAACTTAATATAATTAAAATTACATATTTGGTGTTAAATTATGAGTTCCAGTTCTTCTTGGACACAAATTCTTTCCTTCTCTTCACATCTGAGAGGTATACTACTCTATGTTCTTCTATGCTTATAATAGCACTCTTTATTTCAAATCATGAACCCATTTTGACCTTATCTTGGTATGTGGTGGGTCTGTGAATAGTTTTTTCCATACTAGTTTCCAATTTTCCAAGCAAATTTTGTCAAATGCTACGTTCTTATCCCAAAAGCTGGAATCTTTGGTTTTGTCAAACACTAGATTGTTATGCCTATTGTGTGTTTTATCCTGTGATCCAAACCTATTCCACTGATAAACTACTCTACTTCTTAGCCAGTACCAAATGGTTTTTCTGACTGCTGCTTTATAATATAGTTTTAGGTCTGCCTTTTGTTCTTCCAGAACATCTTTATTACTTTTTTTTTAAGTCTGTAAAAAAATTTTTGGGTGTTTGATTGGCATGGCACTAAATGAGTAGATTAATTTAGGTAGTATTGTGATTTTTATTATATTCTATCAGCCAGCCCGGGAGCACTTAATATTTTTTCCAACTGCTTAGACCTGACTTTATGTGAAAAATGTTTTGTAGTTATGTTCATATAGTTCTTGACTTTCCCTTGGCTGATAGATTCCCTAATATTTTATATTATGGACAGTTATTTTCAATGGAATTTATTTTTGTATCTATTGCTGCTGGACTTTGTTGGAATTTTATAAAAATGCCAATGATTTTTGTTGATTTATTTTGTATTCTGCAACTTTTCTAAAGTTTCTTTTTTAGTTGATTCTCGAGGGTTCTCTAAAGGACACTATCCTATTATTTGCAAAGAGTGATAATTTGTTTTCTTTATAATATACTCCAATTCCTCTAATCTCTTTTTCATCTCTTATTGCCAAAGCTAACATTTCTAAAACATTATTTAATTGTAATGGTGATAATGGGCAGCCCTGGTTAATCTTCTCTGGTCGTCCTCTGCTGTGGTCTGGGCTTGGCAGACTCTCCCCCTACCCATTTGAAACAGATGAGTTCTGAATTTCTTTCAAGGTATCTTCTTCTGGGAATGTGTTGTACTTCAAATATTTATATATTATTTGACTCCAAAACCAGTTTAGTGGCTTAATCTGCCCCCTGTTTGAGAGAAGCACAGAGGTCACAGAAAATTGTTTCTGCTCTATTGCCATCTTGGCTCTGTCTCAGAAATATTTTATTGGTCAAGATTTTATGTCTTCTGTCTAAATTGTCGCATCAACTACTTTTTGGATGCAAGTAAAATTAAATTGCCCTAACCAAAATGATAATATTTTCTGTATTGATATGATGCAGTAGAAACAGAATGAAATAATGAAATAATCCTACAAAAGACCATGGAGTTGGAACATATATGGTTTTGAAACCAGTTTCTCAATTTTTTTTTAATTGAGTAGCTTTGAAAAAAATTGCTTAACTTCTCTCCTTTCAGTTTTTTATTTGCAAAATGGTGATAAAAATACATAAACTTCAAAAAGGGATTTATTTTCTTAGAGTCAAATGAAATAATCTATAGAAAGATCTTTACAGTATGTGATACATCAGTATCATTTATAATCAATACCTCTATCTGTATTTTAAAAAAATGAAAATTTCTTGGCATATATTTGTGGGTATGTTTAGTATACTTCTCTACCTTTAAGAATTACTTAAAAATTCATGATGCTGAAACAGCCATATTTTATCAGAATGGTCATTCTCTTATTCTTTCATATGATAGAATATACAAGGACTGAAATGAAAGATTTAGAATCATCAATACTTTCATCTGACAGGGTTTATACATGTACAGTTGAATACAACTTATTCCTAAATGCTATTATAATATTTTGGATGATGAATATCCTCATGTGTGATTTTTTTGTTTAAATTTCAGTGCTCAAATATATCAGAAAAAACTTGCTGTTGATGACACCTCCTGTGTTATTCTAATTGAAGAGAGAGAAGTAATCTTTCCATTTAGTACAATCCAGTAGAGATATTACATTTTTATTATAGTTTTTATCTCAAAGAATTTCAGGTTGTGTCATTTTTCTAATGACCACTTATAAGAAAGAGCTGAATCATTGTGATTATTAAAATGTACCACAAATCAATTTGAAAGCAATAAAATAAAAGTTGATAAACTTCTTTCAGGAAAAAGAAACATTCCTAGTGAAACAAAGGAATTGTTGGAGATGGGGAAATTAAGAAATCATGCTCAGAAGCAATGAACAAAAATAAATCCTGGATCATGAGAGAAGGTTCACCTTCACTCTCCATTTCGTTTTCTGACAAGATTAAGTATAGCCTTTTGGAAAGTATTGAAATGCAAAATCAAACATAAATCAAATTAATTAGGGATGATGACTACTTTAACCTTTCTAAGGCCTCAAGACACAAAAATAAAAGAAAAAATGAATCAGAACTATAGACAGGTAGGCTATCTCCAGTAATTTAAAATATATACTTTTTTTTTATTAAATAAGAATACTATGTAAGAGTTAAAAACTAATCTCTTATAGAGAATGAAAGAAGTCTTTTCCTATCTGAAATAAAATGTAGTAATATACAAATTACATACAAAATAATAGCATGCATTGTATTATCCTTTAAGATTAAAAAAAAACATGCTAATTTATTTGATCCTAATAAAAATCTTTGTGACATAGGCAGTATTAATTTTACATTTGAGGCTACTGAGATAAAAAATGGTAAATGACTTACTCAGAAACACATAGCTATATAAGCATCTGAGGCAGAATTTGTGCTCAGGACTTCTGATTCCAAATTTAATATTCTATTCACTGTGTCATCCATGTTATTAAAAAATACATATTAATTTTGGTCTTTCAGTGATGATATTGCAATTGAGAGCCTAAGGGAAAGAATTACTTAGGCAGGGAGATTTGATCTGCATTTTAGGGAATATAGGAACCTAAGACATAGAGGTAAGGTGCTATTGAATTTCATTGAATTTCAGAGATGGGGGACATTGTGTATAAAGTTATAGACATTTGAGGTGATATACCATTAACTATTTGCTTATCTCTGAAAAAAATCATATACATTTTCTAATCTTCAATAAAAGTAAGGTATTGAATTAGAATGATTTCATCTAGGATAAAAAATCAGTAATTCTAAAAAGCATTTCTGAAGGATGTCCAATGGGAAAGAATATTATAGAGAATTAGATTCAATTGTTTAAATATATTACTAATTAAACTGTGACTGATGAAACAATTAATGCTAAAATACATAAAAAGATTAGAGAAAATGTATACAAATGAATTTGAATTCAGTAGAATATTATATTTTAATAAAAATCTCACCACAGTCAGATTTAAAAGAATTAGTGATTCTTTTCTGAAGACAATTACGTAAAATGGAGATTTCTTATAGTAACAGTTATAGATTGTAGACTTAGAGAGATCTCAAAGGTCATTTTCCCCAATAGAAATCTAAAACATCAAACATTCACAACAATTCAAAGTGAAAGGGAAATGGAGCCCACCAAAACAAGAGGCAGAATGCCTATCGGCTGCATATTCTCCTAGAAAACCATATATTGTACTATCAACATGTCATTTTTATTTTTCTTATTTTTTCATAAAAGGATTTTAATTCAGTTTAGATTGTTCGTGGTAGAAAAATGGATGATCTCACGAGTAAAGATCTGAAATGTCTGAAATTCCATTGTGTTCCTTTATGATTGCAAAGACTTCTAGTTTCAGTGAACTTACCATTAAGTGATAATTTATTGTTAATATAGTATTTATGTTTGATCAAATACATTTTCTTGAAGTTTTCAGTAGCTAATTCTTTTTATCTCTCACTAGGCTTATAAATAAATCCAAACCCATGTTTGCTCACAAAGTTCCTGACTTTCCCTTGGAAGATAAATTCCCAAATATTTTATACTATTGGCAATTACTTTGAATGGAATTTATTTTTGTAACTATACCTGGTGGATTTATTAGTGATATATAAAAAACTAATGATTTATGTGGGTTTATTTTGTATCCAGCTACTTTGATAAAAGTTTAGATTATTTCTAATAGCTTTTTAGTAAAGTCTATGGGGTTCTCTAAGTATACCATCATATCATCTGCAAAGAGTGATAATTTTGTTTACTCATTACCTACTCTAATTATTTTAATCTCTTTCTCTAATCTTATTTCCAAAGATAGCATTTCTAATATAATATTAAATAGTAATGGTGACATTGGGCAACCTTGTTTCACTCCTGATCTTATTGGGAATGGTTCCAGTTAATCCCCATTACATATGATGATTACTGATGGTTTTAAATAGATGCTACTGACTATTTTAAGAAAAAGTCCATTTATTCCTATACTCTCAAGTCTTATTAATAGAAATGGATGTTGGATTTTATCAAATGCTTTTTCTTCATCTATTGAGATGATCATATAGTTTTTGCTAATTTGGTTATTGATATAGTCAATTATGCTAATAGTTCATAATATTTAATGAGCCCTGTGTTTTTGGTATAAATCCTACTTGCTCATGGTGTGCTATCCTGGGGAAGATTTTCTGTAATATTTTTGCTAATATTTTATTTAAGATCGTTGCATAAATATTCTTTAGGGAGATTGATCTATAATTTCTTTCTCTATTTTCAATGAACCTGGTTTAATTATCAATAAAATGTCTGTGTCATAAAAGAAATTTGGTAGGAGTTTTCATTCCCTATTATTTCAAATAGTTTATATAGCATTGGAGTTAATTGTACTTTAAATGTTTGGGAGAATTAATATGTAAATCCAACTGCACCTGGGTTTTTTTTTTTTTTTCTTAGGGAGTTGATAAGACCTTGTTCTATTTCTTTTTCTAAAATGGGACTATTTTATATCCCAAAGAGATATTAAAGAAGGGAAAGATACCTGTATGTGCAAGAATGTTTGTGGCAGTCCTCTTTGTAGCAGCCAGAAACTGTAAACTGAGTGGATGCTCATCAATTGGAGAATGGCTGAATAAAGTGTGGTATATGAACATTATAGAATAGTATTGTTCTGTAAGAAATGACCAGCAAGACGATTTCAGAAAGTCCTGGAGAGTCTTACATGAACTGATGCTGAGTGAAATGAGCAGGACCAAGAGATCATTATATATTTCAACAACAATACTATATGATGGTCAATTCTGATGGATGTGGCCCTCTTCAATAATAAGATGAACCAAATCAGTTCCAATAGAGCAGTAACGAACTGAACCAGCTACACCCAGCAAAAGAACTCTGAGAAAAGAGTATGAACCACTACATAGAATTCCCAATCCCTCTATTTCTTTTCCGCCTTCATTTTTTATTTCCTTCACAGGTTAATTGTGAACTATTTCAAAGTTTGATTTTTTTTGTGAAATAACTGTATGGACATGTATACATATAATTTATTTAACATATACTTTAACATATTTAACATGTATTGGTCAACCTGCTATCTGGGGGAGGAGGTAGAGACAAGGAGGGGAAAAATTGGAACAAAAGGTTTTGCAATCTTCAATCCTAAAAAATTACCCATGCATGTATCTTGTAAATAAAAGTTATAATAAAAAAGAAAAAAAAAATAATAACAAAAAAAAAAGTAAAATGGGACTATTTAAGCAATTTACTGCCTCCTCTGTTAATATGGGAAGCCTATTTTCAAGATCATCTTGCATCTTGGTGCATATATGTTTGTGTTGATATTGCTTCATTGTCTATGCTATCCTTTAGCAAGATGTAGCTTCTTTCCTTACCTCTTTTAATTAGATCAATTTTTATTTTGCTTTTGCTTGATCTGAGATAAGGATGGTTACCCCTGCTTTTTTGCCTTCACCTAAAACATAATATATTTTTCTCTAGCCTTTTACCTTTACTCTATATGTATTACCCTGCTTTAAATGTGTTTCCTATTAACACCATATTGTAGGAATCTTGCTTTTGATCCAGTCTGCTATCCGCCTCTGCTCTATGGGAGAGTTCACCCCATTCACATTTACAGTTAAAACTACTGTATTTCCTGCCATTTTATTATCTCCATATTATGCTTTATTTTTTCTTCCCCCTATGACCCTCTTCCCCAGTATTATATTTATGGCACAACTTGCCTCACACAGCTCCCCCTCTTTAGAATCCCTCTCACCCTCTTGGAGTCCCTTCCCCTTTCTTATGTCTTCCCCTTATTTTTTCTGTATTCCCTTATATTTAACCTACTCTTTTCCTTTTCCCTTTTCCTCTCCCATTTTTATAATGATGTGAGAGAAGTTTCTCTGTAAATATATATATATATATATATATATATATATATATATATATATATTTATATATATACATATATATGTATATATACATATATATGTACATATATATGTATATATACATATATATGTATATATACATATATATGTGTATATATATATATATATATATATTTTATTTATTTATTTTTTTTTTACTTTGAGCTAAATCTGATAAGAGTAAGTTTCACAAAATGTTCCTCCCCCTCCTTTAATTCCTTAAGATATGATAGCTTCCTTTTGCCTCTTCTTGGGATGTAATTTCCCTTTTTTATGTGCCCTTTACCCTTTTTCTGATATAATACCATTTCCACTTCTAATTCCTCTTTTTTCTTTGCATTATAGCAGTTAACTCAAATTATACACACACTCTTTATGTATACCTGTAACAGTAATACAGTTCTCACAAGATTTTTATCTTTTATGCTTCTTTTGAGTCCTATATTTGGAGGTCATTTTTTTTTAGCTCTGGTTTTTTCATTAGAAATAAATGGAATTCACCTGCTTCATTGAATGTCCATATTTTTCCCTGGAAGAAAATGTTATACTTAGCTGGGTAGTTTATTCTTAGCTTCATTCCAGTTCTTTTGTCTTTTGGAATATCAGATTCCAGGCCCTTCAATCCTTTAATGTGGAAGCTGTTAGACCTGAATGATCTTTATTGTGGCTCCTCAGCAATTGAATTGGTTTTTCTGGCTGCTTTTAATAATTTTACCTTAGTCTGATAGTTCTGAAATTAGACACAATATTCCTTGGAGTTATTATTTTGTTATCTCTTTCAGAAGCTGTTTGATGAATTCTTCAAATGTCTATTTTGCTTCTGTTTCTTTAACATCTGGGCAGTTCTCTTTGATGATTTCCTGTTAAATAGTGTCTAAGCTCCTTTTTTTTTTTCATCATAATTTTCAGAAAGTCCAATAATCCTCGGATTATCTCTCCGAAATCTATTTTCCAGATCTGTTTTTCCAAGTAGATATTTAACATTTTTTCTGTTTTTTTTTTCATTTTTTTTGTTTGCTTGATTGATTCTTGATGTCTAAATAAATCATTATTTTCTATTTTGTCAGTTCTAATTTTTAATGAGTTATTTTCTTCATTAATCATTTTTTACATCTTTTTGTACATATTCAATTGAGTTTTTAAATTAGTTTTTTGCTCTATGGGATTTTTTCCATTTGACTATTTTTTTTAAATGAGTCATTTTCTTTTACCAATTCACAAATCCTACTTTCCTGGGAGTTGTTTATCTTTTCCAATTCACAAATTCTGTTTCCCTGCGAATTCTTTACCTTTTCCAATTCAAATTTACGTAGTTGTTTTATTTTTCCACTTCATAAATTTTTTATTTTAATGAGTTATATACCTTTTTCATATTCTCTTGCAGAGATTCTCTTTCCTTTCTGCATTTTTCTTCTAGCTCTCTTTTAATATCTTTTATAATTTCTTCTAGGACAGTTTTGTATGATAGTGACCAGATTATATACTTCTTTGGGGTTTTGTCTGGAGACTATCTGCCTTTAAGTCTCCTTAGGGTTGGAAAGCTGTTCTTTTTCTTTTTAGAAGTTATCTATAGTTAGAGCTAGCTTTGCTTTTTTACTCATTTTTTTAAAAAAGCCTTTGGGGTCTGCCTTCAGGACAAGGCAGTTATCAACTTCTTCTACAGAACATTGACAGATAGACAGTAGCTGTCCTTCAAATGGGCTTCAAAGAGTGGCTGAGCTGCAGAAGTATGACTGCCCTGAGCAGAGTCCTGCAGAGGAAATGCCATTGCCCTGGGAAGAGCCCTGCTGTGCCGAAATGTGACTGCCTTTGGTAGAGCCTGGCACTGTGGACTGTGGCTGTGCAGCTGCACTGTGATTCATGCTGAGTCACTCTCAGTGCTGGGTTGATGTGACCCAATAGTGTTAAACTCTGGAGTTTTGGGGTCCACTCTACCTTTGGCATTTGTGTAACATCTCTGATGATCTATTACTTTGCAACCAAAGCAGAGCAGATAACCTGTGGTAGAGTCCTCCCTGCAAATTCTCCATCCAGGGAGACTACACCCCGCCCCCAACCACACCACTCCCCTCCCCACTCCTGTATGCTCAGTGTGCATTGGCCTCTGTGTTCTGCCTACCTACCTGTGCTAGGATATAAGGGAGCTCAGAATGAAGCATGTGTTCTCTCCACCATCTTTGCTCCACTCCATGTGCAATTCTTCTAAAATATTTTTAAATGCATTTATTATGTGGCACAAGAAAAATCAAATCAAAAAGGGGGAAATGAGAAAGAACAAGCAAGCAAACAACAACAAGTAAAAATACTGGGTTTTTTTTTCCTATTCAGTGTTCATAGCCTTTTTTTTTCCTGCATGCAGATGGTTCTCTCCATCACAAGTCTATTGGATTTGAACTGAATCATCTCATTGTTGAAATGAGTCAGGTCCATCACAGTTGATCACATAGTCTTGCTGTTGCTGTGCACAATATTCTCTTGGTTTTATTTTATTCACTTCACTTAGCATCTATTCATGTAAGTCTCTCCAGGCCTTTCTGAAATAAACCTGTTGATTCTTTCTTATAGATCAATAATATTCCATTACATTCATAGACCACAACTTCTTCAGCCATTTCCCAGCTGATGGGAATCCACTCTGTTTCTAGTTCCTGGCCATTACAAAAAGATTGCACATTTACAAAAATTTGTAAAAATATTACAAAATTTAAAAAAATGCACATGTAGGTTCCCCTTTTTATGATGTCTTTGTGATTCAGACTCAGAAACTGCTGGATGGGAGGATATGCACAGTTTTGTAGTCCTTTGTACATAGTTCTAAATTGCTCTCTAGAATGATGGGATCTGTTCACAGCTCCACCAACAATATATTGTGCCCATGGTTTAAATGTTCATGTTATCTTGGTTACTTTCATCAGCATATTACCTCACTTATAAATTTCCTTCTTGAGAATCCCCAGAAACAAAAAAATAGAGAAAGTAATTCAATTTAAAATAACTGCAGATATTTGAGTACCTACCTGAAGATATAAATCCAAGGATTATATTAACCTAATTATAGGATATAGATAGATAGATAGATAGATAGATAGATAGATAGATAGAAAATAGATAGATAGATATTTGCTACAGGTAATTGTGATTAAGTGACTTGTTCTGAATAACACAACTAGAATATGTTTAGTGTCTGAGGCTGGATTTGAACTCAGTTCCTCTAGGTTATACTGTGACTGCTCTATCCAGTGGACCAATTAGTTACCCCAATAAAACTTTTTCACACAAATACAGACACATCTAAACAATTGGAGAAATAATAATTGCTCATGAATGGGCTGAGCCAGTATCATAAAAATGACAATTCTATGTAAATTAGTTTACTTATTCAGTTACATACAAATCAAACTACCAATGAATTATTAAGAATCATGAAAAAATTTATATGGAAGGGAAAAAGGACAAGAATATCAAGGGAATCCGTGAAAAAAATAGTTGAAAGAAGGTAGCCTAGAAGTATCAGTTTTTTTTTTTAATTTAATGTTTTTACTTACTCATGATATATATAAAATAGTTTTTCACCTTTTTAATAAAACTTTGAGTCCCAAATATTCTTTCTACATCACCCCAACTTTAGACAGTACATATGAAGTTTTGCAAAACATTTCTATAAAAGTCATGTTGAAAAAAATAGATTTCCCACCAAGAAAAAATTTCTCAAGAAAAATAAAGTTTAAAAACTATACTTCAATTTGTATTCAGAAAAAAAATAAGTTGTTTCTTTTGATTTGGATAGCAATTTACACCATAAATCCTTCAGAAAAATCTTGGATCATTGTATTTTAACAATAGCAGACATTTACAAATAATCATGTTAAAACATTTGTACACATTATATTTCACTTTGCTTGAGTTCATGGAGGACATTCCAGGTTTTTCTAATCATTTGTGGTGGTTATTATCATCATTTTCCATAGAACAACATACCACAATATACTCAGCCATTCTTCAGTTGATGGACATCCCCTTGATTTCCAATTCTTTGCCCTGTGAAAGGGGTTGCTAAGAATAGTTTAGTACATATGGGTCATTTTCCTTTTTTAACAGTCACTTTTGGAATTCATGCTTACTGGTGATATTCTTAAATCAAAGGATATACATAATTCTATGATCTTTTGAGCACAGATAATATTGTTTGATAATTTCTAAATAGCAGAATGTAACTCAGATGTATGTGTGTGTATGTTTGTATGTACGTATGTGTGCATTTGACTCAGTTCCCTATATATTTAAGAAAAGAGACCTTTATTAGAGAAATTTGTTTCAAAGTTCCTTTCCAAATTTCTATTGCTAACTTCATTTTCTGCATGTTTATTCTGCTCTCTGTCTTCTTTTACTCTGCCCCTACTCAAAAGTGTTTTGCTTCTGACCACCCCCTCTCCCAATATGCATTTTTTTCTATCATACTCCCATTTCTCATTCTCCTCTTTCTTTCCTACAGAAACAAATGCATTTCTATATCCATAATGAGTGTGTATGTCACATCTTCTTTGAGCTAATTCAGATGAGAGTAAGATTTATTCACTCCCTATCACTTCCATTATAAAAGCTTTGTATTGCCTCTTTTATGGCATATAATTTATGCCATTCCATCTCTCCCTTTTCCCTTCTTCTCATACATTCTTTTTCAGAATTTTATTTTATTTTTTTAGATATTATCCTTCCATATTAAATTCAAACCCGGGCCCTCTATCTCTACATGCACCTTCTAATTGTCATAATGAAAAATTCTTATGTTACAAATATCTTCCTCCCTTATAGAAATTTCACCAGATAAAACTTCTTAAGTCACTTATAATTTCCCTTTGTTGATTACGTCCTTATGCTTCTCTGAGTCCAGTATTTGAAAATTAAACTTTCTATTAAGCTCTTGTGTTCTCATCATGGATATTTGTAAGTCCTCTAGTTCACTGAATACTCATTTTTTCTTCTGTAAGATTATACTCATTTTTTCTGGGTAAGTGACTCTTCATTGAAATCCTATCTCCTATAATAATGCAATTCATATCTCAATTGATAAATGGTCAGAGGATAAGGACAATTTTCAGATGAAAAATTTAATGCCAACTATAGTAATATGAAAAATGCTATAAATCATTATTGATTAGAAAAATTATAATTAAAACAACTCACATTGGCTGAGATGACAGGAAAAGATAATGATAAATGTCAGGAGGGGACATAGGAAAATTGGTACATCAGTGCATTGTAAGTGGAGTTTTAGAATGATCCAACTGTTCTGGAGAGCAATTTGGAACTATGCCCAAAGGATTATCAACTATGCATATCCTTTCATTCAGTGTGCTCCTACTGGATCTGTATACCAAGGAAATCATAAAGGCGGCAAAAAGACCCACATGTGCAAAACAATTTATAGCAATTTTTTTTTTTTTTTGTGGTGGCAAAGAATTGGAAAATGAGAGATTTCCATCAATTGGGGAATGGCTAAACAATTTAGAATATAGGAAAGTAATGGAATACTATTGTTCTATAAAAATGATAAGCTGATTTTAGACAAGCCTGAAAAGATTTATACGAGGTTATACTGAGTGGAACAAGTGGAACCAGGAATATATTATATACAACAACAAAATTGTGCAATGATCAACTGAAAGAATAGGTTTTTTGTAGTAGTTCAGTGATCCAAGGCAAAAATAACCTTTGTTACCAATTGCCATCTGCACCCAGAAAAATAATTATGGAGATTGATTATAAATCAACACAAGCTATGTTAATTTCTATTTTTTTCCAGTGTTTTTTTTTTCTTTTTTCCTGCTTTTTCTCTCCCAACATGATTCATAAAAAATGTGTATTAGGTGAGCTCTTCCACCCAGCGTGCACTTGCCTCCCCCCTGCCTCCAGGTGCGGCACCACCTCCTCTCTCTCTTCAGGGTTTAAACTTGCCTCTTCAAAGTTCACCATGGATGATGATATTGCTGCTCTCATTGTTGACAATGGCTCTGGAATGTGCAAAGCTGGCTTTGCAGGAGACGATGCTCCTCAGGCTGTGTTCCCTTCCATTTTTGGGTGCCCCAAACATCAGGGTGTGATGGTGGGCATGGGCCAGAAAGATAGCTACGTGGGGGATGAGGCCCAGAGCAAGAGAGGTATCCTGACCCTGAAGTATCCCATTGAACATGGTATTGTCACCAACTGGGATGACATGGAGAAGATCTGGCATCACACTTTCTACAATGAGCTCCGTGTGGCCCCTGAGGAGCACCCTGTGCTGCTCACAGAAGCTCCCCTGAACCCCAAAGCCAACAGAGAAAAGATGACTCAGATTATGTTTGAGACCTTCAACACCCCAGCCATGTACGTTGCCATCCAGGCTGTGCTGTCCCTGTATGCCTCTGGTCGTACCACTGGTATTGTGATGGACTCCGGTGATGGTGTGACCCACACTGTGCCCATCTATGAAGGTTATGCCCTTCCCCATGCCATCCTCCATCTGGATCTGGCTGGCCGTGATCTGACAGACTACCTCATGAAGATCCTGACAGAGAGAGGGTACAGCTTCACTACCACAGCTGAGAGGGAAATTGTACGTGACATCAAGGAGAAGCTGTGCTATGTCGCCCTAGACTTTGAACAGGAGATGGCCACTGCTGCATCTAGCTCCTCTCTGGAAAAGAGCTATGAGCTTCCTGATGGTCAGGTTATCACCATTGGCAACGAGAGGTTCCGATGCCCAGAAGCTCTCTTCCAACCATCTTTCTTAGGTATGGAATCCTGTGGAATCCATGAAACTACCTTCAACTCAATCATGAAGTGTGATGTTGACATCCATAAGGATCTGTATGCTAATACCGTATTGTCTGGTGGTACTACCATTTACCCAGGCATTGCTGACAGGATGCAGAATGAGATTACAGCCCTTGCCCCCAGCACAAAGAAAATCAAGATCATTGCCCCACCTGAGTGCAAATACTCTGTCTGGATTGGAGGCTCCATCCTGGCCTCTCTTTCCACCTTCCAGCAGATGTGGATCAGCAAGCAGGAGTATGATGAATCTGGGCCCTCCATTGTCCACTGCAAATGCTTCTAAATGGACTGGGTTTTTTTTTTTTTTGTTTGTTTGTTTTTGTTTTTGGTTTTGGTTTTTTTGGGTTGGTTTTTTTCAAAGGTGTGACATGATAATTGCCCAAAAGAGATGAGATTGGCATGGCTTTATTTGTTTTTTTTGTTTTTTTTTTTTTTTTTTTTGGCTCTTGACTCAGGATTTAAAAACTGGAAGGTGAAGGTGATGAGCAGTCTAAGTATGTTGGAGGCAAACATCCCCAAAGTGTTTTACAGTGTGTCTTCAGGACTCTGGTTGTACATGTTTTTTTTTTTTTTTTTTTTTTTTTTTAAGTCATTCCAAATATTATATAATGCATTGTTACAGAGTTACTTGCCTCTATGAAGGCTGTCCTGCTCTTACACACAGAGCAAAGGAGATACTTAACAAATCCAGGCCTGGGGGGGGGGGGGAGGAGGGAAGGTACTAGTATTGCTTTACATGTAAATTATGTAATCCTTTAAAACAAAACAAAACAAAAAAAATTGTTTTGTATCTTCCGCCTTAATACTTGTTCCTTTTTTTTTTTAATTGTCAGAGCCATAAAAAATGGCCCCCTAAATTCCCTCCCTGCCCTCAACATAGATGTGAATGCAGACTTTACAGTCTCCCACTGAGTTTTGAGATTGGTGCCAGTACTTGGGGGAGGGGAGGAGCTTTACCTGTACACTGACTTAAGACCAGTTCAAATAAAAGTGCACACATTAAAGAAAAAAATGTGTATTAAAATTAATATATGCATAATTAGAAAAAATGAAACTGCTCTTCAGAATATCATTTTCCAACCCCCCTGATCATTTAATGAAGAAGCTACTAAATCTTCTGTAATTCTAATTGAGGCTGCACAATACTTGAATTGCATCTTTCTGGATGCTTGCAAAATTTTCTTCATGACCTGGGATTTCCAGAATTTGGACATAATATTTCTGGAAGTTTATATCTTTGGATCTCTCTCATGAGGTTATCAGAAAATTCAATTTCTATTTTACCCTCTGGTTCTAGAATATCAGCACAATTTTCCTCAATCATTTCTTGAATGAAAATCAGTTCTTGAAAGAATGTCTAGGCTTTTCATTTGATCATGTCTTTCAAATAGACAAATCTGTCCTGAATCTCATTTTCTAAGTCACTTGTTTTTCCAATGAGATATTTCACATTGTTTTCTTTTTTTCTTTCATTCTTTTTGCTTTGATTTACTCTATCTTGATTTCTCATGAAATAATTTAATTCAATTTGCTTAATTCTAATTTTTAAAGTCATTTTTTTTCAGTGAACTTTTGTACCTCCTTTCCCATTTGGCCAACTTAGCTTTTTGTATGATGTTGGGATTACTAGGTGAGAACTGAGGTTGTCTGGATGGTTACAAGGTGAGAACTCAGGTTGACTTGATAGAGGGGGCAAGCTCATTGGCTGGGGTGGTTCTTCTCTTTTTTGAGTGACTCTTTCAACCACATTGGATAAAGCCAGTTCAACTTCTCTCAAAGCCTTTTGTGCTTCTTTTGTAAGCTGGCGTGGTGAATTTAAAGCACTGTCTCCCCTTAAAATGTCATATAGAGGTTGTAGTTGATTGGTAGTTAAGCCTAACACTGGACGCATCCATTGGATATCTCCTATTAATTTTTGAAAGTCATTTAAGGTGTTCAACTTCTCTGTTCTTAAAGAAAGCTTTTGTACTGTGAGTGTCTTAGGATATACTTCATATCCTAAATATTGAAAAGGAGCATGTCTTTGAATTTTTTCTGTAGCTATATGCAGTTTGTAGTACTTTAATGTTTCCATGGTCCTTTGTAGACATGCCTCTAACATTTGTTCCTCAGGTGCACATCCCAAAATATCATCCATATAATGTAACAATATTACTTTTGGAAAGGCTTTTCTTACTGGAGCAAGAGCAGCTGCAACATACATTTGGCACATAGTAGGGCTGTTTTTCATTCCCTGTGGCAAAACTGTCCATTCATATCTTTTATAAGGCTCGGCCAAATTAACACTAGGCACTGAAAAAGCAAATCTTTTCATATCCTCCTTATCTAGAGGGATAGAATAGAAACAATCCTTAATGTCTATAACCCATAGAGGCCATTCTCTTGGCAACTGAGTAGGAGATGGAAGTCCAGGCTGAAGAGTTCCCATAGTTTCCATCTGTTCATTTACTCTTCTTAGATCAGTTAACATCCTCCATTTTCCAGATTTCTTTTTCACCACAAATACTGGGGAATTCCAAGGACTTAGAGAAGGCCGCAAGTGTCCTTGGTCAAGTTGTTCTTGCACTATGTCTAATAAGGCCTGAATTTTATCACTTCTTAAGGGCCACTGTTCTACCCACACTGGTGAATCAGTCTTCCACTGAATAGGAACTGGTGAAAGTGCAGGTAGGCCTTCAACAGCAGCCCTGCCTAAAAAGCCGAAGTGCTTATTTGTAATCCTATCTGCTGTAAAATGTCTCTTCCCCACAGATTGATGGGGATTTTTTCAACCACAAAAGGAGTAAAAGCTCCTGTTAGAGAAGAACCACCCCAGCCAATGAGCTTGCCCCCTCTATCAAGTCAACCTGAGTTCTCACCTTGTAACCATCCATACAACCTCAGTTCTCACCTAGTAATCCCAACAGTATTTCCTTTGGAATCACTCTCATTTCCCTTGCAATTTTTCCTCTACCTCTCTTACTTCATTTTCAAAATCCCTTTTGATCTCTTCCATGTCCTGAGACCAATTTTTATTTTTCTTGGAGGCTTTAGATGCAGGATCTTTAACTTATTTATCTTTTTTCTGAGCATGTGCTTTTATCTTACTTGTCACCACAGAAAATTTC
Source organism: Sminthopsis crassicaudata (assembly GCF_048593235.1). Taxonomy (NCBI): domain Eukaryota; kingdom Metazoa; phylum Chordata; class Mammalia; order Dasyuromorphia; family Dasyuridae; genus Sminthopsis; species Sminthopsis crassicaudata. The sequence goes on from NC_133617.1 coordinate 127,157,905, forward strand.
TATGGTCAGAAACTTTTTCTGTTGTTTACTTATTTTCTCAGTAGACTAGTAGGCTTTTAGTTCTGTTTAAATAGAAGTCTTTTTCCAGGGGAAGAGTGCAACATCCCAATCTTCAGGGCTTTTGTGCAGTTGTTTTCTGAGATCATTTTAGGGACTTGTAACTTTCCTAGTCTTTAAAGGTAAGATCCAATGAGATCTAAGAGGAAGTGTGTTTGAGTAACTACAAGTATTCTTTTTTACCCTGGATCTATGAAGTGGTTTCTTACTCTACTGTGGCTGTAATGTCTAGTGCACTAAATTAACAAATTTCTTTTACAGTAACAACAAAAAGACCTCCTTCTGACTTGTTCTAATGTCAACAGATAGTGGCCACAGATAGTGGCCTATGGCCTCTGGAAGCTGATATTCCACTTCTGCCAGCTGTTTGGCGTCTGCTGACAACTCTGATGTCTCCCTTCATTGCTGTGTTTTTCCAAATTCTTCTCACCCTAGTTAGTCAAACGTTTCCTGCTGATTTTTCCAGTTGTCTTTGTGGTCCCTGGGCTAAGAGGTATGGAACTGCTAGTATTATTACTGATTCATAGATTGTGAGATCAGCCCGTCCCAGGCTAGAGCTAGGGCTATGGGTCTGTACCAAGACTGCCTCAAATTTATCCTGATGATCTTTCAAGATGTCTTCACCTGGAAAATTGGTCTACAATATGTTTAGAATCATTATTTAAAGGTATTTGGAGTAGTTTAAGGTAAAAATTAAAAAAAAAATTCATGTCCTGCCTCAGACATATAACTTTAACACCACATAACTCTCTAAAACAAAAAATTGAAAATAAAATTCTAATCAACATTGGTTGATGAAGGTATTCACCAAAAGCTATTAATACAAATGAAAACTCAGAGATAGTTCACACACAGACATATACACACACGCGCGTGTGTGTGTGTGTCTATATCATATATATATATATATATATATATATATATATATATATATATATGTGGAGAGAGAGAGAGAGAGAATAATCATATACAAGTACACATGTGGACATGCCATTTTACTAAAATATTTTCTTTTATGTAAATCTCAAAGGAATATATGTAGATAATCTATTGTTATATTCTAATAAATAACTCAATCTTTATAAAATATTCATGTATGCAAGCATATTCATATATCTATAACAAATTAATGCATATTCATAAGCAAAGGCATATATAATTTCATCAAAAATTATGTGTGGTTTTCATAGGAAAAATTATACTCTGTTGATTTATTGCTTTGAAGTCTATAGATATTTTAAAGCTCAATCTATTTAATTCCCACAATAGCAATATGTAACATAGAAAATGTATTAACATTTTCATTTCAAAGAAAATGAAATTGAAATTCAGAGATGTCCACTGACTTTTCAAAGTTTGTATAAATACCATGGTATGGGTTTTTGGACTCAGATTTGTTTTCTATTCTTTTGAAGCATGTACTCAACTTTATTATTGATGCAACTTAAATTTTCTGTCATAGTTGGATTAAAATACATAAAAAGAGTGTGGGGAATTTATATAAGTGATGAACACTGTTAAGAATCAAGAAATTTTGGTAGAGGATTAAAATATACTTTAGAGATACACAACATTATAATGTATATGCAAAACAAAAAGTTGGAGCATTTTTTACATAAATTCTTCATTTATCCACCAGTACTTTAAGTCTCAGTTATTGCAGGCACTTAAACGATAATCAGATATAGAATTTGGTATCTTTTCAATATCTGGTTTGTGCAAAAAGATGTACTAAAATATGGTATTGATCAGTAAGTAGGGAGATATACAAATGTGGTAGAATTTAGTTCATAGAAAAGATTGGTATGATTCACATTAGCCTATCTACTAGCACTATGTGTAATGCCAAATAGATTCAATGAACTATTATGTGTTTTTAATTGCACATTTTGTTCATTTCTGATTTTGTTGCACAATATTCAACATAAGAAACTTAGAACACACTATCACACTATTCTAATGTGTAGGAAATAGGGGCAGGAATATTTTTGTTTTCTTTATATAGCATGCAGTCTGTCACATTGGTACTCTAGTCCATGTAACTCAGAAAGAAAGGGGTTACTTAGAATAATGGTCTGTTTGGAAAATTATTTCCTTACAATTAAGTTTCATGTAGTTATGCTTATTATCTTTCTTTAAAGAATAAGGGAAAAAATAGTTCAGACAGTTATGGTGTAAGAACCTATTTTAGTAATGTATTTTTTATTAAAGAAAAATTTTGTGGATAAGAAATTATTCAAATGATCACAAAAAGGAAAGTCAAGTCCTTTAGGTGAGCAGAATGGTAATCTATTTGACTAACTTTCCTTTGCTTAATATAGCATCCATCATAAAGTAAGTATTGAATAAATATTCATTGTTTAATTTAAGTGACTATTAGAAAGTCTCCTTCCTATTAATTCAATTTCATTTTCACTTCTCTGGCACTGGTGTTCAAAAAATCTAACTTCATATATTCATTATTTGGTTCCAGGCTTTGTTTTCAAGCTAAATGCTATTATTCTGTGGAGGCATGAGATATTTAATTTTAATGGATAACAAAACTGTAGATTATTGAGTCATTAGTACTTTACACTTCTAGCCAAGGATTACTTTTAATAGAAAGGGTTATAGAGAGGTAAATTGAAAACATGGAAAATCACCAAAGAACTATATTTTGAGCAGCCAAAGGATAGCATATCTGCACTAGGTACTAGGAAGCAAAAAATATGATCAAAAAACAGAGAGGGAGATAAAAGCAAAAGTGTCTTTGGACACTGCAATATTAGTTGGGAGGGAAACACTCTCCTCAACTAACAAGTGAAATTATAATTAAACTAGTTTTTCATATATATATATATATATATATATATATATATATATATATACATACATACATATATATATATATATACATATATATATATACATATTTTTTTTCATTTTATATTACCATTGTTTCTCAATATATTTCTCTCAAAGCAAACTATCCTTTATAACAAGAAATTAAAATAAAAGATTACCAAAAAATAAAATTAACAAGACCATTCAATACATCAAGTTAGAAAATATATGCAGTCTTCCATTCAAAACATTTATCTCTTAATTTTGCAAATAAAGGAATGAAAACACCATTGTTTCTTAAAGGGGATGCGGTATTTTTCTCCAAGTGAACCAAATTCTGGAGTCGTTGTAAACAATTAATGACATTGTAGAGAATTGTACACATTTCAATACTCTATATTTCATTGTATATTCCACAATGGATAAGAACTGGTTTTGTAAACATCTGCTAGTGCCATTTTGCCAAAAAATGCCCTCTGAACATAAATTAAAATAATATTCTTCCCTCAGAATAAAATAAGTTCTTAAGACATTAAAAAGTGTTACTTATGGCCTGACTTTTTTGAGGAAAATTAAATATATGTTATCTTTCCTGAATGGGTGGCAGATTGTCCAAGAAAGGACCCAGGACACAAAATCCCCTAAATAATTTTTGATTTATTTTCTCTTCAAAACACTTCATAGTACTTTTGTACTATTAAAATGTGAACTGCTGGTTTTGTAGAATTCCTCCTACACATTGTGAATGATGTTTGAAATGAAAATCCCTGCTTGGTGAAAAAAGTACCAACATTATATAATTACCACAATGAAAGGCAACAGGCCTTTCAGTCAGAGGAATGAGAGTAATTTCCTCACCAGTAATTCTGTCTACATGGATAATAGCACATGGTTTTAGATTGATGCTTCCACATTCAACTTTTATTTTGATAGTCACATTACTCATATTTTCTCATAAAGAATCACCTTTTCTCCCATGTTCCAAATTCCAGATTTTCTCTCTCTTATAACAAAATTTTAAATTGGAATCTCCTCACAAATTACCCTTTCCTGTTGTTAATACCAAATACTAAATAATCCTAGCAATATCAGTGTAAGCACTCCCAGAAAAGTGTCAATTAGGTTGAGCTGAGTCAGATCTTAAGTTGTATCCTGATATTTTGCCTTTTGTAGGAGTCAAGTTAGATCTGGACCTTTGATTTCCTTGTCTCCTTCCTTTGAAATTCATGACATAAAAAGCAAATGAATAGTTCTACTTGGTTGGCGTACTAAGAGTGATTGGGACCTTGTAATATAGTTTTGCTATTTTGTGACTAGTACTTGCTATTTTATGCTGCCTCATTTACCTTAACTCCTACGAATATTAAAAACTTTTTCATGGACCTCTTTTTGGAAAAAATCCACTGGACTGCTACCCTATTATCTCAGTTAAAGATGCTCTATTCTTCTGCTCATGGCTTTGATTTATTTAAGCACTTGACACTGTTATTAACTAGAACACCCTCAGCAGTCACTGTCATTGTCCAAAGTAGGATTAATCTGAGAGACGTCAAATTCCAAGACAGGAGATGACAAGTACATAGCAGAGCAGAGCACATTTATAGGTCTGTCTTTGATTTTTATAACAGCTTTATGACACTTTTTGAATAATATATATATATATATATATATATATATATATATATATATATATATATATATATATAAATGAGATATTCTTTGTACCTGAATACACAGATATAACCTATGTAAATAATTATGATGATATACATTTTGAAGTGAGATCTCATATTTCCTATAAGCAAATTATAATGATAGAGCTGCAGATGTGTGTGTGTATACATATATATATTTAATAGAAAGGACTTTAAGAGACAGAGAGATTGAAAGTCTTAACAGATGCCAAAGACATCTGTCTTAGGCCAACCAGGGCCTTGCATTGGGAAGTATGAAAATGTGAGGTGGTCAAAAGGTAGAGACAAATTAAACCTTTCTGTAATGTTTGGAAGAATATTAACTAAACTATCAAAGTTATAAATGAGATATTAGTTGTAATGCACTTAACACCATGCCTGGCTTAAGTAATTACATTAATATTAATTGTATATACATAAATTTTTCTGTGTATGTATATATATATTGTCTTTCTATATAAGTATAATTATACTTATAAGTATAATATTCTAACTATAGTTATACAATGATATATTTATATTTTATGTACATAATATGCATGTATATATATACACAAATGCATGTACATATGCATTTGTATAAATACATGAATACATTCATATATGTGTGAATATAAATGTGTATGTTTTATATGTGTGTGTGTGTGTGTGTGTGTGTGTGTATAAGATAGTGAATAAATGGTTAACCTTGGAATCATGAAGACTTGGGCTGAAGTTGTGCTTCTGAATACTAACTATGTGACTTTGGGGAAATCCTTAATTTCTAACTGCCACAGGCAAATCTTTAAAGCAACTAGTTGATTTATGGATGAGGAAGTAGAAAGGGGGAAATGCAGGATGAGAGAGAAAAAGAAGGAGGCAGAGAGAGAAAGAAAAAGAGAGAGAGAGAGAGGAGAGAAAAAGTGAAAAATGAAGGGGGAGGGAGAAAAAAGAAATAGGGAAGAATGGGGAGTCAACAGATAAATTGTCTAATGAGCTAAATGTGGATACTAGGCAATATTCATCAAAGGGGATACTTGTGAGCTTAGAAGAGGAAGCATTAATTAACATAACCTTAAGAATACATGCCAAATCAATAGAATTTTCTTTTTTTAAAACAATGTTAATAGATGGGAAAATCAAGGAATCACTTTCGTCTAGTATGGTTATACTGAAAACTTTCTCAGATTCCTTTTGAGTTTAAGATCCTATGTAAATACCGGTATTTCTATTATCAAACATCAGTCTCATTCTATATAATAATTGCCTCACCAAATATGTCAATCAACAGTTTTATGTGTGTTTGGGCACACTGGGGCTCTGTTTCCTCTGCTATCTAGCTATTATTCTTAATTACCAGTGCTTTACATCCAAAAGCATTTGAATACTTCAGGGTTTATAAAGCACTTCCTCTCTCCTCCATTCACATTGCCAAAATTGTTTGTCTGCGTTATTTAGAATGGAAGACAAAAGAAATAAAAATTAGATATAATAATTCACAGTCCATACAAGTGAATGGAAAAAAATGTGCATATCTATATATCTGTATATATACACAGATATATTTCTGCATCTATATCTATATCTATATATATCTATATATACACATATATGTAAGTACATATATGCAATTTAAGTATGTATATATATATAAATTAATTATAAATACAGATATATGTGTATATATGTATACACACAACACACACATATATATATATATTTTTTCATTTCAATTTATTTTATCTTCCACTTTAAATAACAGAGAGGCAAGTTGGTGAAATGAATACAAAGCTGGCCCTAATGTCAGAAAAATCTGGCTTTAAATGAACAAATACAGTCTATGTTTCCCTAGACAATCCATTTAACTTCTCAATGTACTAGAAAACTGGTTATGTGAGCAAGTGTTATTTGAGACATTATGTGGCATTTTCTTATCAAATATTCCCTAACCCAGTGAAATCACAAAATCACAAAACTAGATCCCTGATCCCTGGCACTGAGCAGGATAGCCTGGTACAATAGGAAAAAAAAATCATTGAACATCAGTAGCAAAGTATAGTTAGAAGCCTGATGTTGGAATAAGGGAACTGGTTTCAAGAAACAATTTAATTTATTTCCTGAATAGCCTAGGATACCTTCCTTCATATCCCTTTAATTTGCTTACTTAATTGTTGAAAAAGCTAGAGAAGCTAACCTCCAAAGTCTATAATAGCATTAAACTTGTAATCATATAGTATGAACTCAAATCCTGGTTTTATTATTTACTGCCTTTACAACCACGGTCAATGCAATATTTGGAACTTCATTTTTCTGATTTGTAAAACAATATAGTACTCTTTGCCAAGTGATTTCATACAGTCCTCAAGAAGAAAGTGCTTTGTAATTTGTGAAACATTCTCAGTTATTATTACTATTAAACATATAATAGATGCTTATGTTCATATTTAATTCACCTAGATATTTTAATTCAGAGAAAGAAATGGTAAAAGCCATTGTTATTCTGTGTGTGTTTTTGGGTGTTTGGGTATGGGGGCATATTTTTGTGTGTGCATGTGAATTGAGGAGAATTTTTTTTTATGCCTTTCCTTTTTTAGAGAGATTGTTACTCTAGAGGTGATATAGAAACCAATGAAAGAATTTGTACTAAAATAAATAAAACCTATAAGGCGACATCTGCCAGAGGTTATATCAGCTACCAAGTAAAGGAATATCTTAAAGCAAACAGAAAAATAGCAAAAACTCATCATCACAAAGGAAGGGAGGGAGACACAATGATTCAGAGACAAAAGCAGACAGAGACAGACAAAGGAATAGAGACAGAGAAAAAAAGATAGAGACAAAGATAAAGGGATAGAAAAACAGAGACAGAGAGACAAAGAGAAAGACCAAGAAAGACACACACACACACACACACACACACACACACACACACACACACACAGAGCGAGAGAGAGAGAGAGAGAGAGAGAGAGAGAGAGAGAGAGAGAGAGAGAGAAACAACAAGGCAGACAGAGACGTATATGAGACAGAGACAGAGACAGAGAAATTGAAGAAACCAAACACTAGTCCCATAATTAGTAAAAGTGTATTGGAATGTTGCTTGAACTAAGAAGATAATGACAGATATGCTAAACAATCAACATAACATAATTTGAGATTTGGCAGTATTTGATTTTAAACCGTCTACAAGAATTCCAAAGGGACGTGGTTTAAAAATTTTGTTTCCCTTCCCTTCTTCTGACATTACTTTAAATATCACAAGATTTTCTAACAATCTATGTTAATAAATTTAATATCCCATTGCTATGATATTTATATTCCAAATCAATCAGTTAGTACTCTAAATTCTGCCAAGCAGTCATATTAACTAATAGAGATATGAAACAAAATATTCTGAGTTCTCAGAATATCTCCTGAGTTGTGATACACATCAGAGCAAAATTATCATATGAATGTCATCATGTACATTTTTCCCAATTGTGTTTATCTATATTCTGTGCTTCTTTTCCTGTCCTGTTCAAAGGTATGTCTTTGATCTGTTAGGTAGCTGAATTTACATGTTGCTTCAGTTTCCAGGATCTTTATCAATGTGTTAAACAGGTCTGTTTTGGGGACACTAATACATTGTTGGTGGAGTTATGAAAGAATCCGGCCATTCTGGAGAGCAATTTGGAACTATGCCCAAAAAGTTATCAAACTGCGCATACCCTTTGATCCAGCAGTGCTACTACTGGGCTTATATCCCAAAGAAATACTAAAGAGGGGAAAGGGACCTGTGTGTGCCAAAATGTTTGTAGCAGCTCTTTTCATAGTGGCTAGAAACTGGAAGTTGAATGGATGTCCATCAATTGGAGAATGGTTGGGTAAATTGTGGTATATGACAGTTATGGAAAATATAGAATACAGTCAAAGCAGTTCATAGTGAAAATTTTATTTCTCTACATGTTTACATAAATAAAATAGAGAAAGAAGAGATTAATGAATTCAGTATGCAACTAAAATAGTATAAAAAGAACAAATTAATTTGTTAATTTTATTATAATTAATTAATACCAAATGAGAAATTCTGAAAATCATAGGACATAGTAACATTGAAAGTAAGAATCCTATTTTCTTTATGTTGAAGATATCCATTTCCATCAGAATACATCTTCATACATTGAAGTGTATACAGTGATCTTCTGGTTCTATTAATTTCACTCGGCATCAGTTGATGTAAGTCTCTCCAAGCCTCTCTGTATTCCTCCTGCTGGTCATTTCTTACAGAGCAATAATATTTCATAACCTTCATATACCATAATTTACCCAACCATTCTCCAATTCATGGACATCCATTCATCTTCCAGTTTCTAGCCACTGCGAAAAGAGCTGCCACAAACATTTTGGCACATGCTTGTCCCTTTCCCCTCCTCAGTATTTCTTTGGGATATAAGCCCAATAGCAGCAATGCTGGATCAAAGGGTATGCACAGTTTGACAACTTTTTGGGCATAGTTCCAAATTGCTATCCAGAATGGCTGGATTCTTTCACAACTCCACCAACAATGTATCAGTGTCCCAGTTTTCCCACATCCCCTCCAACATTCATCATTATTTGTTCCTGTTATCTTAGCCAATCTGACAGGTGTGTAGTGGTATCTCAGAGTTGTCTTAATTTGCATTTCTCTGATCAGTAGTGATTTAGAACACTTTCATATGAGTGGATATAATTTCAATATCATCACCTGAGAATTGTCTGTTCATATCCTTTGGCCATTTATCAATTGGACAAATGGTTTGATTTCTTATAAATTAGGGTCAGTTCCCTATATTATAATGATAAAATTAATTTAAAAAAGTAAAAAAAAATAAATTTTTTTAAAAAATGGAAAAAAAAATAAACAGGTCTGTTTTGCTATAGTAAACAGTAAGGGAAATCTGTGAGCCAAGTTAATGTTAATTTCAAAACCTGAAATAGGCTCTTACTTCCTGGCCCTCTGTGCTTTCCCCTCCAACTTGCCTATAGCATAAGATAAATTTCTATAAGCAATGAAGTGTGTATGCTATTTCTTTCTTGAAGTAAGTCCAATAAAATTAATGTTCAAACAATGCTTATTATCTGCCTTTCTTTTCCTCTACGGCTCTTCATGTGATGTAATGTACCCTATTTTACACCTTTCTCTTCTCCCTGTGCAAGCCTTTCTTCACCTCTTAATTTCTTTTTCTATATCATCATATTGAAATCAAGTTACACTCATATTTTCTTTCTATGTCTACATCTTTACATCTTCTAACTGTCCTAAAAAAGCAAAAAATTCTAATTTTTCCATGTAAGGATATAAGCAATTTAACTTTTAATTATTTTAATTATTTATTTTTTAAAATTGTTTAGTTAATTACTTTTCTGTTTTCTGATTAACCTTTTTATTCTTCTTTTGAATCTTGTATTTGAAGATCAATTTTCTGTTCAGCCCTGTTCTTTTCATTAGGAATGAACTTTTCCCCTGAAAGATGTTTAATCCTGCTGGGTAGTTGATTCTTTTTTGTAGTCCAAGAAACATTACTTTCTAGATTATCATATCACACAAGCCCTTTGACATTTTAATGTGGAAGACCTGCCTAATTCTGACTGTAGCTACTCAATATTTGAATGGTTTCTTTGTAGCTTATTGCAGTAGTTTTTCCTTGACTTGATAATTCTGGAATTTAACTGTTCCTTGAGTTTTTATTCTGGGATCTCTTTCAGGAGATGATTGGTGAATTCTTTCAATGACTATTTTTCCCCCAGTTTCTAGAATATCAGGTCAGTTTTCCTTGATGATTTCATGAAGGATATTGTCCAATTTTATTTATTTATTTTTTTAATTATGGTTTTCAGGTAGTCTAAAAATTCTTAAATTCTTAAATCCCAGGGGCATCTAGGGGGTGCAGTGGATAGAGCACCAGACTTGAATTCAGGAGGACCTGAGTTCGAATCCAATCTCAGACACTTAACACTTCCTAGCTGTGTGACTCTGGGCAAGTCACTTAACCTCAGCCTCAAAAAAAAAAAAACAAATCTTAAATTCTGGATCCATTTTCCAGCTCAGTTTTTTTTTTTTTTTGAGGTACATTATATTTTCTTCTATTTTTAATTTGTTTTAAATTTTGTTTGACTGATTCTTGAAGTCTCATTGAGCTATTTGCTTCCATTTGTCCCATTCTAAATTTGATGAATGATTTTCTTCGGTTTTCTTTCTTTCTTTTTTTTCCCCATTTGGCGAATTATACTTTTAAAGTTTTTTTTATTCAGTGTATTTATTTTCCATTTGGCCCATGGCCAATTCTATTTTTTGTAAGAAATAAGTTTTCTTCAATATGTATGTATACACACACACACACACACACACACACACTGGCCTGCACACATCATATCCTATTTTTCCAAATCTATTTTCTAAAGATTTGTTTTCTTCAATCACTTTTTGTGCTTCCTTTTCCAAACTGACTTTTTTGCATATTTTTTTTCTGCATAGCTCTCATTTCCTTTCTTAAATTTTCTTCTACTTCCCTTACCTTATTTTTAATATGTTTTTGAACTCCTGTAAGACAAACTTTTGATCTTGAAATTAATTCATTTTCCCCTTTGAGGCTTGACATATAGGCATTTTATCATTGCTGTCCATTCTCCAAATAAATTCTAAAGTTATAAATTAGTTAAAGTTAAAGCAAATATCCATGAATAAGGGAAATGTTCTTTTTCATACTTCTGAAATGCTCTTCAGAATGGTTGGATCATTTCAAAATGCATTAGTGTCCCAGTTCTAATATCCCAACCAACATTTATCATTATATTTCCCTATCATCTTGGCCAATATGATATATGTGAAGTGGTAATTCAGAGTTGCTTAATTTTCATTTCTCTACCAACAGGGATTTAGAGCATTTTTTGATATGATTACAAATGGCTTTAATTTCTAAGTCTTAAAATTATCATATCCTTTGGCTATTTATCAATTGAAGAATAACTTAAATTGTTAAACATTTGAGTTAGTTCTCTATATTAGAAATGAGACTTTTATAAGAACACTGAATATAAAAATTGTTTCTCACATTTCTAGTTTCTTCTAATCTTGATTGCCTTGGTTTTGCTGTGCATTTTATTTTAATTTAATATAATTAAAAGTATCCATTTTGTATTTCATAATGTCCTATATTTTTGTTTAATCTAACTTCTTCCATTTGCCAAAGATCTCATAATCAAATAATTTCTTGCTTTCCTAAGTAATTTGTGTTGTCACTTTTTTTACCTAAATCATGTACCCTTTTTTGACTTATTTTGGTATGCAATGTATGATATAGCCCTATGCCAAATTTCTAATTTACTATTTTTCAATGTTCCCTGCAATTTTGTCAGATAGTGAGTTCTTATCCCAGAAGGCAGACTCTTTGAGTTTATCAAGCAGTAAATTATTATTATCATTAATAATGGTGTCTTGTGTACCTAGTCAATCCCCTCAACTAACTCTCTACTTCTTAAGTCAGTAGCAAATGGTTTTGATGACTGCTGCTTTTAGGTCTGCTACTGCTAGGCCACCACTCTTTGCATTTTTTAAAAATTTCCTTCATATTCTGGACATTTAAATTTTGCAGATAAATTTTGTTAATTTTTTTTCTATCTCTATAAGATGATTTTTTGGCATTTGTATAGCATTGAATGAATAGATTAATTTAGGTGGAGCAGTTATTTTTATTATATTATCCCAGCATAACAATGAGCACTTGATATTCTCCCAATTGTTCAGATTAAAAGTTTATTTATGTGAAAATTATTTTATAATTTTGTCCACATAATTTCTGGCTTTTTATTGGCAGGTAGGCACACAAATATTATTTATTAATTACAGTGCATTTCTCTTTCTCTTACTGCTGGGCTTTAATGCTAACATATAAAAATGCAGATGATTTATGTGGGTTTATTTTATATCTTGCAACTTTGTTAAAGTTGTTGATTGTTTCAAGTAGTTTTTTGGTTGACTCTTTGGGATTCTCTAATCACCATCATATCACCCACAAAAATTGATAGGGCACTATCACTGCCTAATCTAATTCTTTCAATTTCCATTTCTTTTCTTTTTTGCTAAAAACAATTTTCTTTCTTTTTTATTAATTATTTTTTTATTTACTAGATATATGCACGGGTAATTTTACAGCATTGACAATTGCCAAACCTTTTGTTCCAATTTTTCCCCACCTTTCCCTCACCCCCCAGATGGCAGGTTGACCAACGCATGTTAAATATGTTAAAGTATAAATTTAATACAATATATGTATACATGTAAAGACAACATTTCTACTACAGTATTGAATAATAGTAGTGATAATATGCATCCTTATTTCACCTCTGATCGTTTTGGGAAAGCTTTCTTCTTCTCCCCATTACCTATAATGATTGCTGATGGTTTTAGATAGATGCTGCTTATCATTTAAAAAAAAAAATAAATCTTTACTCTCTAGTGTTTTTAATAAGAATGGATGCTGTATTTTGTCAAAAGCTTTTTCTGCATCCATTGCAATTATCATATGATTTCCATTAGTTTGATGTATGATATGGTAAATTATGACAATAGTTTTCCATAAATTGAACCAGCCCTGCATTCCTAGTATAATATTCCACTTGGTCATAGAGTCTTAGATGAAAATATTGCAATTTCTTTGCTAAAACTTTATTTAACCAATATCCATTAGGGAAATCAGTCCATAAGTTTCTTTTTTTTGGCTCTTTCTAGTTTAATTATTAGGACCATATTTGTGTCATTCAAGAAATTTGGCAGGATGCCTATTTTTTTCAAAATATTTTACATAGCATTTAAATTATTTGTTCTTTAAATGTTGGTAGAATTTATTTGCAAATCCATTCTAGCCCTGTAAATTTTTTATTAGGAAGTCTATTAATGGCTTGTTCAATTTATTTTTTTTTCATCTAAAATGGGAGTAGTTAGTTTTCTCTTTTGTTAATCTGGCTGTTAATATTTCTATAAATATTTATGTTCATTCAAATTAGATTGTCAGATTTGTTGATATACAGTTGGGTAAAATATATTCTAATCATTGCTTTAATTTATTCTTTATTGGTGCTAAGTTGACCTTTTTATTTTTTGACTCTAATAATTGATTTAATTTTTTTCTAATCAAATTAAAATTTGTCTATTTTTTCATAAAAGCAACTCATAGTTTTATTAATAGTTCAATAGGATTCTTACTTTCAATGTTACTATGTACTATGATTTTCAGAATTTCTCATTTGGTATTAATTAATTATAATAGTATTAACAAATCAATTTGTTCTTTTATACTATTTTAGTTGCATACTGAATTCATTAATCTCTTCTTTCTCTATTTTATTCATGTAAACATGTAGAGAAATAAAATTTTCACTATGAACTGCTTTGACTGTATTCTGTATTTTTGTATATTGTTTAATTACTGTCATTCTCTTAAAATAAATGATTGATTTTTAATATGGTTTGTCATTCTTTAGAAATAGATTATGTATTTTCTAATTAGTTTTCAATCTGTCTTTCCCTGGCCCTTTATTAAATGTAATTTGTATTGCAATCTGAAAAAAATGCATTTACTATTTATTACTTTCTGCATTTCATTGTGCGGTTTTTGTGCCCTTAACATAGTCATTCCTTTCTGTCCCCATTTAGTTTTCTCCTGACCTCTGTAAAACAGATCTAAATTTTCTAAGATTCTATTATTTCGTTACCTTCTTTTTTATATCTTTTTAAAATTAGATTTATCTAATTCTGAGAAGGTCAAGTTGAAGTCCCTGATAAGTATAATTTTGTTCTCTATTTTTTCCTGTAACAATTTCTCTTCCAAGAATCTGGATGACATATCACTTGGTGCATATGTGTTTAGTATAGCTATTACTTCATTTCCCATGGCAACTTTTAACAAGATGTAGTTTCCTTCCTTATCCCATTTAATCTGGTCTATTTTTGCTTTTGGTTTGTATGAGATTAGAATTGGTACCTTTGCCATTTTTGTTGCTGTTGTTGTTTCAGATGAAACATAATATTTTCTGCTCTAGGCTCTTACTCTTACTGTTTGTGTATCTCTCTGTTTCAAATGTGTCTTTTAAACAGTATATCATAGGCTACTTTTTTCAATCTATTCTTCTATCTGCTTTATGGAAATGGAAAAGTTGACCCCATTCACATTTACCATTATGATTTCCAGCTCTGTATTTCCCTTTATCATAGTTTCTCCCCTGTAAAATTTTTTTTAATCTCTTTCCACCCTGACCCTCCTTATCAGTGTGTCATTTTTGACAAACTCCTCTCAACCTGCCCTTTTTTTCACCCTCTTCTCTTCTCTTACCTCTTTCTCCAGCTGTTTCTGCCCTCTCTACTATACTCTTCCTCTGTTTTTTATATTCCTACAGGTAAGATAAATTTCTACATGCATCTGAGTGTGTTATTCCCTTTTTGGGCCCAAACTGATGAGATTAAGTTTCTGATCATGCTCATCTCCCTCCTTTCTTTCCTTCACTGTGCTTCTTCATTTGATCTTATTATATACTCTTTAACTTCCCTTTTCTCTTCACCAAGTGTAACCCTTTTCCCACCCCTTAATGTCTGTCTTTAATATCATTACATCAGAGTCAATTCATACCATACCACCTTTATGTATGTCCCATCTAATTGCCTAATAAAGATACAAGAGTGACAAGTTATCAAGAGTGACAAGTATCATCTTCCTATGAAGGAATTAAACAGTCTAACCTTTAAATAACATTTTTCCCTTCCTCTTTACCTTTTTTTGTGATTCTCTTGATCACTGTATTTGAAGATCAAATTTTCAATTTAGTTCTAGTCTTTTCATCAAAAATTATTGAACATCCTCTATTTCACGGAAGTTCCATCCCCTCCTCTGAAAGATGATGATCAGTCTTCCTGGGTACTTGATTCTTTTGTTGTAATGCAAAACCCTTTGACTTTTGGAATATGATTTTTCAGGCCCTCTGATTGTTTGCTGTTCATGCTGCCAAAACTTAGGTAATGGTGAAATAGACATACATTTTTCAATGAGCTCAAGGAAAGAGGAGTCATGACAATTTTCTATAAAAACATTTTTTGTTATTTATTTTCATTTATAGGTTCATAGATTAAATTTATAATGCATCAGCAGATGTTGCTTTGATCATTTCCTAGGACAGATTAATTGTTTGCTTGTATGTACATTAATGCTTTTTGTTTAAATGGAGGGATGTATTAATGATAAAGTATATTCTATGAAAATATTTAATCTTAAGTAAAAAACATGCAATATTAATCAAAGTTATTATGAAGACTAAAATAATTTTAGGCATTTTCATAAAGTGTAATATATATATATATTCAGCTATAATAATTGTTGTTGTGCTGCCTTCATTACCACCAAATAGCCTATATTTTTAAGTATGCAGACCTAATCAAAGTGTTCCTTTTCAAGAAGCTTCTTATTTAGAGTCAGTTTATTGCAAAATAACTACTGAGTAACAAATGGAGCTCATCTTAAAAGTTTCCATTTTCAATTAAAAAATTTCAAATAATTATCTAAAAGCACTAATCACCATCCCATTCATTACAGGGCCATATGAAAGTATTACATCCGTGAACTTTATTTCATGTACAGTCTTTTGATCAGTAAAAAAGATGGCTTTGCTTTTCTGACATTTAAAATTATGCATTACACTCTGAATGACTAATTACAGCAAGGTGTTAACTTAATAAGTCTATACCTCATCTTTAAGGTATTAATTATTCAACTAATTTTTCAGCATGCTCATTCATAGAACTCAAATAAGAATTCAAAAATTAAATGAGAGACATTGAAGAAAACTAGCAAAAATATGAATAATCCAATAAAAACATGACTATGAAAAGTTGATCAAGCAGAATAGGTAAGCCTGAATCTTAAGGAAGAAAATGACTCCTTGAAAACTAGATTTAGCCATGGAGAAGAAGAGATAATAAAATATAAGTAATCAAACAATGGGAGAGAATGTGAGACAAGAAAAACAATAGATTTTGAGAACATAAGAATAACCATTCTATAACAAAAATAGAATCCTGATACAATAATAGAAAGAAATAAAGAAAATTATCCTGAAATGTTAGAACAGAATAGAAAGTAGAAATGAAAAAAAAAATCCACTAATTTCTATCTGAAAGAGATCCTATGAGGAAAATCAAAAGGAATATTACAGGCAAATTTTAAAACCCCCAGATCAAGAAAAAATTATCATAAGTAACATGAAGAAAAATTTAATATGGCAGAAACACAGTTAGAATGGCAGAAAACTTAGCAGTAGCTACATTCAAAGAAGAAAGAAAAGGAAGGAAGGGAGAAAGGGAGGAAAGAACAGAAGAAGGAAGGGCAAAATGGAAAGAGGGAAGAACATAAGGAAAAAGAAAATAGATAAGAAATAAGAGAAAAAAGAAATGGAAAAAAAGCATCTATATATTTAAAAACTCATCCATATGTTAACTTGTATTTTTTGGTTTTTATTGGATGACTAGGAATCTAACACTTTTTAGAAAACTAACACAAAAAGATATGCTATAAAAATGCTAAACTTTCATATTAAATAGGACTTCTCTGAATTCTTAGTATTTATTTTAGTCATATGGCTTCTAAGCCTGGAACATTTTTGGAGAAGATGTTATTAAAAGTTGAGGAAAATGATTACTCTATAACTATGTGAGGAGCAAAAGTGGCAAGAGCTTTGAGAAGACAAATATGCTTCAGTTCTGTTTTGAGAAAAGTAAATTATGGTTCCAGATTCTTTTCAGGGATAGATCTTTGCAGTGAAAAAAAAGTATTTGGGGGGTCAGATTTTTAAGGGAAAGATGGTTTCTCCACAGGCGTCTTATGTGCCACTTGCCTGCATCAAGGATTTCAAAGGAATCACTAATTCTGGAAAGCTTCTCTTTTTGTTATGAAAAATATAAACTTCTTCTAATCTATAGAGTTAATTAACTCTATAATATTCTCTTACATATTCTCTTTTGTAGAATTTTACTTTTTTTTCATTTTACTATTTTCTTGAATAAATAAATATGCTGACTTACCATTCTGTATTTGTAATGACCTTTAAGTGAGTTTAAGTCTGGCATTCTCTGTTTTTATCTCTAAAAGATAATAACTAGACAATATACTTTTGCTGCTTTTGAACGTAAAAATGTCTTCTTCATCACAAATGTTTAGGAGAGAAGATAGATATATTTCAGTCCACTATCACCTCTCAGAGAAGAATGGAGTGTCCACCCTTGAGGAATCTTCTCTGCAGGTATATTTTTGAATGTAATTTCTCTTAGGGAAGATAACAAAGATCCCAGAATGACATGACTATTCCTCCCTACAAGTAATATTGTGACAATTGGCATAAATCCACACATTTTATCAGGACAGAAATTCATTTATGAGTGGAAGTGGTTGTCACTCAGTTCCAATGGAAGAATCATATAAAATCATAAAAAAAAAAAAAAAAAAAATTGGTCTTCCCATCACACGCACACACACACACACACACACACACACACACACACACACACACACAAAGGCTCACACACACACACACACATACAAAGGCTCACATGATATTGAAGAAAATAATAAATATGAAAAATAATTATCAAATTTGAAATCAAGTAAACCGTTTTGGGATACATACAATAGTATTTTTAATGTGGGATAATTTTTCTGGAATTAATAGAATGTACATATCCAAACGCAGGTTTATTTCTTTGATCCAAGGACATTGCAGGCATTGAAAATATCCAGCACGATAAAAGAAATTAAAATATCCCCTGTTTAGCTGGAAAGAAGCAATGAGACATAGTAGATTAAGGAGCTGGCATTAAAATCAGGAAAACCTGGTTTCAAGTCTAACTTCTAACATATATTGGCTATGTATCATGAGACAGTCAATTAAAATTTCAGACCTCTAGTAATTCTTTAGGACTATAAACTGCAATTGGTAGAGGAAGTTAATTGAGAAATGGAATCAGAAACCTAGTTCTAGCCCCTTTATAGATAGGGACAACTTTGTTGAATTTTTTCTATTGTGAATTTAAAAACCAAATGGTGATTGCTGGTAGATTACCAATTCATAATGTGTGGCTTTATAAAAACAAACAAACAACAACAACAACAAAAAAAAAAAAAACTTCCCCCCTGCTCCAAGCCACTGAGGTTGTAAATATTTACATGCATCTTTATTAAACATTTCTTCTTCTTAAGCATTTTCATACTCTTGGGTTGGATTTAGAGAAAAAATCATCAGCATTCTTTTTATCCCTCACTCTGCCTCTCCTAATCACTTAGAAAAAAATTAGCTTTTGTATCTAAGGCATCTTTTTTTTTTAAATAATGTAGATTTCTTACCCAAATATGATTACTATATCATGGATTATTACCAAGGTTCTAATTTCAATAGAATATCAATTTTGGCTCCCCAGAATTTGATTTGATGACAAGAATTTGGATTTTTATGCAAGTATATAGAGAAATTATAAATACTGATGGCCAAACTAGGTTACTGTACAGTCTGACACTGCACTAGTCAAAGACTCTGGTTCCAGATGCCCCTTCCACTGTAAGCTCAGATCTTTACACTGACCAATCTTTCTGATGTTGTGATCCTTTACTTTTGTTTCCAATTTCTCATTTTTTTAAATTAGGGGATATAAAATAAATGCTAAATCTAATTTATTAACTGTTCAGGAAAATTTTGTGAGTAAGGTATAAGGCACCCATTTTGAAAGTCAATAACACAGATACAAAATGAGGTTGTTTTCATTCATATGCTAGGAACTTCCTGTTTACAATTATACAATTATTTTAGGTGATTGTAGGGAACTAAAGGAATGTACTATTTTGTCATCACATTATTCCCATGAGTATCATGGTCTTCTGGAATGTCTTAACAGTGGAACATTTTAGAAAATAATTCATTTTGTAATATTTAATCATGAGATTGTATTGAATTACTCAAATCACTAATATATTTTCATAATATAGTTTTTATGTAACTGACATTTATATTGTTCTTCAAAGTTTGCAAAGCCTTTTACATATATTATATAACTTCAGATTTATTACAAAAAAAATAAAAAAAAGATTTATGACAGTTCTGTGGGATTAGTTCTACTATCTTCATTTTATAGATGAAAACATGCAGACTCAAAGGTATTAAGTGACTTACTTATGCTCAAACAGCTAGCAAATGTGAAGTACAGATTTGAACCTGTCTTCTTAATTCTTAATTAATAATTGATATATATATGTGTATATATATATATATATATATATATATACACACATATATATATATATCAGAACTGTGAATATAATGTTACTATATTCTAGAAAATAAGGAATTTGAAGAATACAGTGTTAAGTAAGAATATTTATTTGACTTTTGTGATAAATAAAGTGGTAATCAAAATATACAACTTCAATAACATAAATTGAAGAAATGATACAAATATTTGTCTCTAGGGGAAAAATCAGGGAGAAACTGAATAGTAATTGTTAATTCACTGAATTATATCCTGCCTTTAATTTTTTATTTTATTTTTAACTTAGTTTTACTTTGAACAACTGAAAAATATAATAAAATTTGTAAAGAAGAGTGTTCATCATAATTATGAGTAAGACAGCATATCTAATATAAAACACCCATTGTCCCCCATCTTTGCAAAAAGGGAAGGGAGTGTATTTTCTCATTTTTTAGGGCTAAGCCTGGTCACTATAATTATGCATCATTTAACTTTATTTTGTTAGTAGCAAAAAAGAGAAGATTTTAATGAATGCAGAGGTTTGGGGACAAAGAGGGGGAAAATGACATTAATATAGTCAGCCCAGGCCTTAAAACTCTCCAAGGGTTAGAGGATATTGGTTTGCATTGTTACAGAAGTATAGCATTATCAATATATTCTATGTACCAAACTAAAATAAAAATACAAAATTACAGTCAGTGAAATTGATTTCTCTTAAACTTAAATCTCTTCATTATCCCTCCAATGTGTTTTTATAATTGAGAAATTCAGAGGACACTTTTGCTATCTTGACAATTTAATATCCTTTCTGTTTAAAAAAAATATGACACTGAATACTGATCCAAATAACCTAATGTTCTATTAAGGGGAGTACATTTCCTTTTATTCTCCTACTAATTTTTGGAACAAGGGAGCAGGTCATTTTCTATGAAGCCATCATACTCCAACAGACTTTGTTCATAACAACACATTGTTCTGATTATTTAATTTGGTTGCTGATAGTGTGCTCACTAAAGTATGACATCATTAAAAAGACAGCCTCGCCCCAAGAGCAGAATATTAAAAATTCACTAATCCTGATAGTCATTCAGAGAAATGCACACAATACATTATATTAATTTTTACTGGCTTTGAATGGCTCCACAAGGAATAGAGTTCTTTTACAAACAAGTCAGCTGTGCTTGTGAAAATGAGCTTAATGATTTAACATCAGTGTCTGAAAACATTAAACAGTCAAGCACTAAAGGTTAGAATGTCTAGGGTTTTGGTGGTAAATGTTTAAAAATGCACAATGCAATTTTAAATGTAATCTGAATTATTAACATTTTCTTTGAAACATCCTGAAGTCTAGATTCTAGTCTAGACAAATAATAAAGTAATAAATTATGGTCTGATTTGTAGCTTTTAGATTTCTGTACTGTACATGCTTGCACTAAAATTTTAACAATCAGAGCTGCTTTGACCTGGCTCCAGTGTATTTCTGAGTATTTAATAATTGTATTTATTTTTAGCCAGCAAAAGAATTTGGGGATAGACAGTTCAGATAATATATAGATAAGACAGCAACAAAACAAACAAAAAATAGATTATTCTATCCAGTAAAATATGGTATACAGAAATAATGAACTTAC
This sequence comes from Sminthopsis crassicaudata, assembly GCF_048593235.1. Classification (NCBI taxonomy): domain Eukaryota; kingdom Metazoa; phylum Chordata; class Mammalia; order Dasyuromorphia; family Dasyuridae; genus Sminthopsis; species Sminthopsis crassicaudata. The sequence continues at coordinate 127,179,381 of NC_133617.1, forward strand.
ATAATCAAATCACATATCCCTGTTGAGTCTCAGTTTTCTCCTCTGTAAAATGGATATAATTTTAACTACAGTAGTTATTACTAAGGGCTTTTATAAAGCTCTAACGACATTATTAGACATAGCATCGTTTGATTAAGGTAACTAGGTAGCACAGTGGATACAGTACTGGACCTGAAATCAGTAAGTTCAAATACGGTTTCAGATACCTACTAGCTATGTAATCCTGGACAAATCACAACTATACTTGTCTTTGGTTCCTCATCTGCAAAATGAACTGTAGAAGTTAATGTCAAACCACACCAATATCTTTGCCAATGAAACCCCAAATAACATCCTGAAAATACTAAACAACAATATGACAACAGTGATATACATGTAAACAGTTACAAGTGTTATCTGTTATTAATTTTGTTGTTGTCATTGTTGTTGTTGCTGGATTTCTAGATTAAAAATTAGAAATAGTATTTAGAATTTATTAGTTCCAGGTTTGTATACTAATTCAGTTCATCCAGTTGTTAGATATTGGGTATGAGAAAAAGGGACAGAGAGATTTTAATGTTCCAACATTGCTCCTACAATTATTTTCTTGGATCTTTTTTATTCCTTATTTACAGTAGAATATCTTTCAGTTACTGACACAGTTGCCTGTGTCAATTTCCTACTTATTTTGAGTATCGGATCCTTAAAAATGAAATTTGATTCAAATATTTACCCACTCACTTTTTATTTACATTTATTTTATTCACTTGAAAACTTTCAATGTTTTTCTCAAAATTAAATTTTTATATGCTTTTATTTTGTGAGTCACTCTCCACAGTGTATAGATTTTCTTGTGTACAAGGAGTAAGATATATATACAGCAAAATGGATAGAGAATAAGCCCATATATATAGACACAAGTAAGTGTAAGCATTCATTTTCTTCAAAATCTATGAAGGCATATAAAGGTATTTGGATAAAGTGGTCTTTGGAGTCATAAAGGGATTATGATTATCAGGCATTGGCATATGTGGGTTGACCAGGATTATGGGGTTCTAATTCAGAATAGAAATAAAAGATTTAAAGAAAAGGTTATTTCTTGTTTCCTCTTGCATTCACTGCTGTTTGTGAATCATGAACAAGTTAAGAGTCAGGGAACAATTGATTTTTTTGTTTGCTTTATAAGACTATAATTTTTTCAGATCTTCTGTCTTCCAATGAGAAAGTTAAATGGCATTCTAAGGATATTAGAATAATGTGTCAGATCCATAACTTATTGACTCTGATCTCAGCTCTCTAACCCCTAAACTGCTTTGTTCCAGAAATTTTTCTCAATAATCATAAGATTTAAGTTTGTGATAATATATTTAATACCTATGGGATAGGCTAGAGTAATTATGCTGGAGTGAAGAAACTAGTGATCTTATCTTTACACAAAAAAATTGGAATAATATGGGGACAAGGCATAATTTTTTTTTTTAAATTTTACTGGAAGCAATACAACAAATTTATAATACATATATGTGTGTGTGTATGTGTGTGTGTATACACACACATATACTTACAAAATATAATTACATATATCCATAAAATATACTTAAAGTTGGAATGAAAATTTCTATTCAAGCCACTCTAATGTCCAAAGATTTTACAGACACACACACACACACACACACACACACACACACACATACACGTATGTATACAGACACATCATAGATATGTGAGTCCACACTGATGATATCACATAGCCACTGGAGTATTAGAATGCCAAACTGTTAATAATCTGAGTTTAGACAAATATTGTGTGATAATCTCTTTTATTCAATGGCATGGTGTATTATACAAAGCACCTTAAATTGAATTAATATACTTAAAGTTGTAATGAAAATTTCTATTCAAGCCACATGAATGATCAAAGGTTATTTACACAAAATACACTTGTATGTATATGCATATATACCTACATATATATATATATATGTATATATATATATATATATATATATATATATATATATATATATATATATATATATACATACACACACACACATATACGTATGTGTGGTTCTGTTCCTCATGAAGAAGTTATTCCATTCCCTTAAGTATGTAAAAGTGTATAAAGAAAAAGCTAGTCAAATTGTGAGGACCCTGGCTGAGAAAATCAAAAGACTCTCTGGTAGTCCTGGTCAGAAACACTTCCAGTTCCTGAATACAGAGTATTGATTTTCACAATGGATAAGGCAAACATAAAAAGAAAGAGAAAAAGACACTATTCATATTCACTTTTAAAAATAAAAACTTAAATGCTGAAGAATAGGTAAATTATGCTTCTGACAGAAATAGTAAACTATAAGCCCAAAATATTGATTAATCAGCATGAAAACAAGGGGATACTACTAGGTATTCCATGGAATTCAAACATTAGCAGTTTAATCCTTATATCATATTTTTAATATTAGGAGGACCTGGGTACTAGGCAGCTTCAGAATTAAATCCCTTTCATTATACTATTATCCAATTGAAACAGACTTGTCCAAACAGATAAATAAAATTAAATTAGTTATCTATGAATATATCTGATCTTCCAAGAAATGTCTACACTATAGACAAGAATTTAAGATGGTTGGGGTTATGTGTTCAAAATTAAATGACTTCACAATAGGTATGATTTTTTACAGGATAAAACTTCAAAACAAGATATTGTGCAAATCAGCAAGCCAATGGAAAATATTGTTTTATATGTTGAGTTATATGAATAACCTATGCAAATGTCACATACCCCAAAAATAAAGAATACATGAGAGAGGCTCTGGTGTGATAGAATGAACCATATGGTAGATATAAAGGAACACCATAAGAAGAATCTCATGGAATGGGCAGCTATAATTGAATTGTAATCTGCATTATAAACATGTTTGTCCACACTAATGATCTTACAGAGCCACTAGAGTATTAGGATATCACATTTTTAATCTTCTAAGTTTAGACAATAATATGTTTGGGTTATAATCTCTTTCATTCATTAGCATAGCATAGTATAGCAAGTGCCCTAAATTGAGTTAAGAAAGATTTCTAATAACCTTCAGTTGAAATATAATATTTAATTTAAAAATAAAATTAATTTAAATATTTTTTTCAAAAAGAAGTCTTTTTATTGAAAGCTTTCAGTCCAGAACAGTAAAAAGGACAATTGATTGAAAAGAGATTCCGGGGGATACTTAGTAGCCACTGGGTACAGCTGGACCATATTAACCATAACCAATTCTAGTTCCAGGAAGGATAGTAATGCTTACTTTATTTTTTATTATTAAAGCTTTTTTATTTTCAAAACACATGAACAGATAATTTTCCACATTCACTCCTGCAAAACCCTGTGTTCCACCTTTCCTTCCTCCCCCTATGTCTTTTCCTCTAGATAGCAAATAATCCAATATTTGTTAAACATATGAACTTCTATACATATTTCTACAATTACCATGCCACAGAAGAAAAACCAGGCCAAAAAGGGAAAAAAAATGAGAAAGAAAACAAAAAGCAAACAACAAAAAGAGTGAAAATACTATCTTATGATCTGTGCTTAATCCCCACAGTACTCTCCCTGTGTGCAGATGGCTCTGAACATCATAATACTATTGATATTGGAATGCATCATCTCACTGCTGAAAAGAGCTATGTGTATCAGAATTTATCATCACATAATCTTGCTTTTTTTCACATACAATGATCTCCTGGTTGTACTTACCTCACTTAGCATCAGTTTATATATGTCTCCCCAGAACTCTCTGAAATAATCCTGCTGGTCATTTCTTATAGAACATTTATAGCCTATAACATTCATATATCACAATTTATTCAACCATTCTTCAACTGATGGGCATCCACTCAGTTTCCATTTCATGACACCACAAAAATGGATTCCACAAACATTTTTGCACATGTAGGTTCCTTTCTCTGCTTTATGTTTGCTTGGGATACAGGCCTCAACCAAACAATAACAGAAAGAGTGAAAATGCTATCTGGTCCACATTCGGTTTCCATCGTTTTCCCTCTGGTTGTATATCGCTCTCTGCATTACTAGACAATTGGAACTTTGAATCATCTCATTCATGAAGACAGGCATATCTATCAGAAATGATCTTTGTATAGTCTTATTGTTTCCAGGTATAATGATCTCCTGGTTCTGCTCATTTCACTTAGCATCAATTCATCTAAGTCACTCTGGAAGTGTGCTGTGGTCTATCTTCCCCTGGCTTTTTATTGAATAAATTTTATTGCATTGTGATGTGAAAAATATATTTATTATTTCTACCTTTCTGCATTTGATGTTGTGGTCTTTATGTCTTAATATATGGTCAATTTTTGTATAGGTTCCATGAATTGTCAAGAAGAACATGTACTCCTTTCTGTCTCCATTCAATTTTCTCCAAAGATCTATCATACCTAACTTTTCTAGTATTCTATTTACCTCTTTACCTTCTTTCTTATTTATTTTGTGGTTTGAGTTATCTAGTTTGAGAGTGTATGGCTGAGATCTCCCACTATTATATTTTTGCTGTCTATTTCTTCTTGCAATTCTCTTATCTTCTTATTAAGGAATTTCCATGCTGTACTACTTGGTGCATATATATTTAGTATTGATATTGCTTCAACATCTATGATACCCATTAGCAAGATATAATTTCCTTCTTTATCTCATTTAATTACATCAATTTTTGCTTTTGCTTTATCTGAGATCAGGATGGCTACCCCTACTTTTTTTTTTTTTTTTAAACTTCACCTGAAGCATAATCAATTCTGCTCCAGCCTTTTTACCTTTACTCTGTATGTATTACTGTGCTTTAAATGTTTTTCTTGTAAACAATATATTGTAGCAATCTGGCTTTTAATCCAGTCTGCTATATACTTCCACTTTATGGGAGAGTCAACCCTATTCACATTTATGGTTATAACTAATAATTCTGTATTTCTTGCTATCTTATTATCCCCAGATTATAATGTTCTCTTTCCTTTCCCCTTACCTCTCTCCCCAGTATTTAACTTATTAACATCATTTGCCTCATACAGCCTACTCTGTTAGAAACCCTCCTCTTAAGAGTCCCACCCCCTTTCTTATGCCTTTCTCTTACTATTTCTACATTGCCTTCTATTTACATTACCTCTTCCCTTTTGGTCTTTCCCTTCCAATATTTCAATAAGGTGAGAGAAGTTTCTACGTAAATCAAATGTGTCTAATATTTTCTCTTTGAGCTGGATCTGATGAGAGTAATATTCACACAATGTTCATCTCCCTGCCTTCTTTCCCTTAAACATGATAGGTTACCTTTACCTCTTAGTGAGATGTAATTTCCTGTAGTGAGCTGTTGTCTCTAGAAGCTGCTGGATCGCTCTCTGGGAAGAGATCTGCTGTGTCTTCTACTCAAATCTCTCCGACAGATTCTTCTTCCTGTAATGAACCGTTGTCTCCAGGCAGTTGCTGTTAACTCTTGTCCAAAGAAGTGACTTCCCTTCCTGCAGAGAGCCCCGTCAAACCTGATGCAATTCACAGTCTTCTCCTTGTCTCTGGGAGTCCTCTCTTTTATTCTCCCAGAGAATGGGCGTGGGATAATGCAAGGGCTTCTGGGAAGAACCACCCCAGCCAATGAGCTTGCCCCCTCTATCAAGTCAACCTGAGTTCTCACCTTGTAATTGTCCAGAAAACCTCAGTTCTCACTTAGTAATCCTAACAATTTCCTTTTTTTTACCTCCACTTTTCCCATTATCTGGTACAATCCCCTTTCAACTTCTAGTTCTTTTTTTATATTACAACAGTAAAATCAAATTATACATGTATTTTGTTTATGTATCCATAATAGAAATACAGCTCTCAAGAATTCTTTTTACCTTTTTATGCTTCTCTTGAGTCCTATATTTGGGGGTCCAATTTTTTGTTTAGCTCTGGTCTTTTCATCAGAAATAAATAGAATTCACCTGTTTCATTGAACACCCATCTTCTTCCCTGGCAGAAAATTCTTCATTTAGCTAGGTAGTTTATTCTTGCTGCATTCCAAGTTCCTTTGCCTTTCATAATATCAGATTCCAGGCCCTGCAATCCTTTAATGTGGAAGCTGATATATTTCCTTGTTATTTGAAGTTTTGTTTTGTTTTGTTTTTCTGGTTGCTTGTAATATTTTTTCCTTAGTCTGATAATTATGACATTTAGCCACAATATTCCTTGGAGTTTTAATTTTGGGGTCTCTTTCAGGATGTGTTTGATGAATTCTTTCAATAGCTTTTTTACCTTCTGATTCTATGACAATTTGGCAGTTCTCTTTGATGATTTCCTAAAAAATAATATCTAGGCTCTTTTTTATCTTTCATCATAATTTTTAGGGAGTTCAATAATCCTTACATTATTTCTCTTAGATCTGTCTTCCAGGTCAGTTGTTTTTCCAAGTAGATATTTTACATTTTTTCTCATTTTTATTTACTTATTTATTTATTTGTTTTGCTTGAGTGAATTATTTTCTTCATTTGCTTTTTTTAAACTTCTTTTTGTTTTTGTCCTTTTGAGTTTTTAAATGAGTTTTTTTTTTTTGTTTTGTTCTGTGGTATTTTTTTTCCATTTCACAATTTTTAAGGAGTTATTTTCTTTTTCCATTTCACTAATTCTGTTTTCCTGGGATTTATTTACCTTTTCCAATTAAAAATTCTCTTTTTGAGGGAGTTGTTTTCTTTTTTTCATGTATCTTTTAATAAGTTATGTGGCTTTTCCAAACCCTGTGTGTAAAATGTTTATTTCCTTTACTCATTTTTTTTCTAGCTTTCTTTTAAGATCCTTTCTAATTTCTTCTAGAAGAGCCTTGTGTGATGAGGACCAGGTTATATCACTCTTTGGTGCTTCATCTGAAGACAATCTGCTTTTAATCTCCTCAGGGTTTGAAATCTGTTCTTCCCTTTCACCCTAGAGGCTGTCTCTAGTTAGAGTTCCCTTTCCTTTTTTACTCATTAAAAAAAAAAAAAAAAAAAAAAAAAAAAAAAAAAAAAAAAAAAAAAAGTTGTAAACTGCTTTTAGGGCAAGGAAGGCTTTCCAAACTTCCTCTATAGGCATGAGGAAGCAGCAACACTTGCACTGAAATTGTGCTCAGTCATTCCTCATACTGAATAGGTTTGTTCAGGTCTCATATGACTCCAGTACTTTGGTGTTCACTATTTACCTTATGTGTTTATGTTGGATGTTTTCTAACATCTCTGTTGATCTACTGGCTTACAACCAGGCCACAGTAGCCAAAACTGTGGTAGAGTCCTCCCTTAAGATTTTCCACAGTGTGTATTCTGCACCACCCCACCATGTACCACCCCAAATCTTCACAGCCTGTGCTAGCCTCCATGCTCTGCCTGCATGACTGCCCCTGTCCTCCTCTTGGGTCAGACCAAAATCGACCTTTGCTGGGAATATTCAAAATATCTTCTGCTGGTAATTTGTTGCACTCCCAATATTCATGGATTCTGCCTGTCCAGCTATATTTCAGAGCCTGAATTTTGTAATTATTCTAAAGTTAGTAGGAGAGCTCAGAAAGAAAAATGTGCCCTTTCACCATCTTGGCTCTGTCCCAGGTTTGTTTTTTATCCTGCAAATAGGCTAATATCATCAATTGTCTCTATTAGTTTTTTAGTTGATTCTCTGATTCTGTACATATAATATCATATAATTTGCACAGGATAATAATTTGATTTCCTCATTACCTATTCTAATTCCTATAATTTATTTTTCTTCTCTTACTGTCAATAATAGCATTTTCTAATACAATATTCAAAAGTAATGATAATAATGAGCAATCTTGTTTCACCCCTTATCTCATTGGGAATTCTTCTAGTTTATCCCCATTACATATGGTATTTTATGATGTTTTTAAATAGATGTTACTGATCTCTTTAAGGAAAACTTCATTTATTCTTGTACTTTCTAGTGTTTTTAACAGGATTTTGTCAAATAATTTTGCTGCATCTATTGCAATAATTATATGTTTTTTTGTTAGTCTGATTATTGATATAATCAATTATGCTAATAGTTTTCCCAGTAATGAACCAGCCCTATATTCCTGGTATAAATCCTACTTAGTCATGGTATATTATCCTAGGGATAACTTGCAGTATTCTCTTTGTTTTTATTTGATTTAAGATTTTGGCATCAATATTCATTAGGGAAATTAGTTTATATTATTTTTTTCTCTTTTTTGACACTACTTGTTTAGGTATTAGCACCATATCTGTGTATTAAAAGGAATTTGATAGGACTCCTTCTTTCCCTATGTTTCCAAATAATTTTCATAGCAGTAAAATTTATTGTTCTTTAAATGTGTGATAGAATTCACATGTGAATCTATCTGGCTCTGGAAATTTTTTCTTGAGGGAATTGATTAATAGCTTGATCAATTTATTTTTCTAAAATGGGACTATGTAAATAATTTATTTCCTCTTCTATTAATCTGGGCAGTCTACATTTTTGAAGTTATTCTTTTATTTCACTTAGGTTATCAAATTTGTTTACAGATTGTCGGCAAAATAACTCCCAATTATTGTTCTAATTTTGTCTTTATCGGTGGAAAGTTTTCTTTTTTCATATTTGAGATTAAAAGTTTGATTTTCTTATTTATTTTTTCTAATCAAATTAACTAAAGTTTATCAATTGTATTGTGTTTTTTTTTCATTAAACCAACTCAGTTTTATTTGTTAATTCAATAGTTTTCTTAATTTCAGTTTTATTAACCTTCCATTTTATTTTCAGAATTTGAAATTTAGTATTTAATTGAAGGTTTTTATGTGTTATTTTCTAGCTTTTTTAGTAGAAAGCCCAATTCTTTGATTTCTTTTTTTTTTTCTATTTTATGCAATTTAACATCTAGAGATATAAAATCTCCTCTAATTATTGCTTTGGCTGCATCCCACTAATTTTGGTATATTGCCTCATTATTGTCATTCTCTTGGATGCAATTATTTATTGTGTTTATGATTTCTTGTTTTATCCACTTATTCTTTTTTTTATAATTTTTATTATATATTTTTTATAATATTATCCCTTGTATTCATTTTTCCAAATTATCCCCCCTCCCTCTATTCCCTCCCCCTGATGACAGGCAATCCCATACATTTTACTTGTGTTACAATTTAACCTAGATAAAATACATGTGTGTAAATACCATTTTCTTGTTGCACAATAAGCATTAGATTCCGAAGGTACATGTAACCTGGGCAGACAGATATTAGTGCTAACAATTTACATTCATTTCCCAGTGTTTCTTCTCTGGGTGGAACTACCTCTTTCCATCATTGATCAACTGGAAGTGAGTTGGCTCTTCTTTATGTTGAAGATTTCCACTTCCATCAGAATACATCCTCATACATCTGATGGAAGTGGAAATCTTCTACATAAAGAAGATTCAACTCACTTCCAGTTGATCAATGATGCACAGAGGTAGCTACACCCAGAGAAGAAACACTGGGAGGGGAATGAAAATTGTTAGCACTAATATCTGTCTGCCAAGGTTGCATGTACCTTCGGATTCTAATGTTTATTGTGCAATAAGAAAATGATATTCACACACATGTATTGTACCTAGACTATATTGTAACACATGTAAAATGTATGGTATTGCCTGTCGTCGGGGGGAGGGAATAGAGGGAGGGGGGGTAATTTGGAAAAATGAATACAAGGGATAATATTATAAAATATATATATATATATATATATATATATATATATATATATATATATATATATATATATATATATATAAAAAGAATACATCCTCATACAGTGTTGTTGTTGAAGTGTACAGTGATCTTCTGGTTCTGCTCATTTCACTCAGCAACAGTTGATGTAAGTCTCTCCAAGCCTCTCTGTATTCCTCCTGCTGGTCATTTCTTACAGGGCAATAATATTCCATACCTTCATATACCATAATTTACCCAACCCTTCTCCAACTGATGGACATCCATTCATCTTCCAGTTTCTAGCTAAAACAAAAAGAGCTGCCACAAAAATTTTGGCACATATATGTCTCTTTCCGCTCTTTAGTATTTCTTTGGGATATAAGCCCAGTAGTAGCACTGCTGGGTAAAAGGGTATGCATAGTTTGATAACTTTTTGGGCATAGTTCCAAATTGCTCTCCAGAATGGCTGGATTCTTTCACAACTCCACCAGCAATGTATTAGTGTCCCAGTTTTCCCACATCCTCTCCAATATTCATCATTATTTGTTCCTGTCATCTTAGCCAATCTGACAGGTGTGTAGTGGCATCTCAGAGTTGATTTCTTATAAATTAGGGTCAGTTCTCTATATATTTTGGAAATGAGACCTTTGTCAGAACCTTTAAATGTAAAAATATTTTCCCAATTTGTTACTTCCCTTCTAATCTTGTTTGCATTAGTATTATTTGTACAGAAACTTTTTAGTTTGATGTAATCGAAATCTTCTATTTTGTGATCAATAATGATCTCTAGTTCTCCTCTGGTCATAAATTCCTTCCTCCTTCACAGGTCTGAGAGGTAGACTATCCTCTGTTCCTCTAATCCATTTATTATCTCCCTCTTTATGCCTAAATCATGGACCCATTTTGATCTTATCTTGGTATATGGTGTTAAGTGTGGATCCATATCTAATTTCTGCCATATTAATTTCCAGTTTTCCCAACAGTTTTTTCCAAATAATGAATTTTTATCCCTAATGTTGGTATCTTTGGGTTTGTCAAAGATTAGATTGCTATAGATTTACCCTTTTTTGTCCTTTGTATCTAATCTGTTCCACTGATCTACCGGTCTATTTCTTAGCCAATACCAAATGGTTTTGGTGACTGCTGCTATATAATATAGCTTTAGATCAGGTACACTTAGACCACCTTCCTCTGAGTTTTTTTTCATTAGATCCCTTGCAGTTCTCGACCTTTTATTCTTCCATATGAATTTTGTTGTTATTTTTTCTAGGTCATTGAAATAGTTTCTTGGGAGTCTGATTGGTATAGCACTAAATAAATAGATTAGTTTGGGGAGTATTGTCATCTTTATTATATTCTCTCGGCCTATCCAAGAGCACTGGATGTCTTTCCAATTATTTAAATCTGACTTTATTTTTGTGGCAAGTGTTTTGGAATTTTTCTCATATAGTTCCTGACTTTTTTTTGGTAGATGGATTCCCAAATACTTTATACTCTCAATATTTGTTTGGAATGGAATTTCTCTTTGTATCTCTTGCTGTTGCATTTTGTTAGTGATATATAAAAATGCTGAGGATTTATGTGGATTTATTTTGTATCATGCCACTTTGCTGAAATTTTGAATTATTTCTAATAGCTTTTTAGCAGAGTCTTTGGGGTTCTCTAAGTATACCATCATGTCATCTGCAAAAAGTGACAGTTTGATTTCCTCATTTCCTACTCTAATTCCTTGAATCTCTTTCTCGGCTCTTATTGCCGAGGCTAGCGTTTCTAGTACTATATTGAATAGTAATGGTGATAGTGGGCAACCATGTTTCACTCCTGATCTTACTGGGAAAGGTTGCAGTTTATTTCTATTGCATATTATGATTAGTGAAGGTCTTAAATATATGTTCCTGATTGTTCTAAGGAATAGTCCATTTATTCCTATACTCTCAAGAGTTTTTAGTAGGAATGGATGTTGGATTTTGTCAAATGCTTTTTCTGCATCTATTGAGATGATCATATGGTTCTTATTAATTTGATTATTAATATGGTCAATTATATTAATAGTTTTCCTAATATTAAACCAGCCCTGCATTCCTGGAATAAATCCTACTTGATCATAGTGTATTATCCTGGAGAAGATTTTCTGAAGTCTTTTTGATAATATCTTATTTAAGATTTCAGCATCAATATTCATTAAGGAGATTGGTCTATAATTTTCTTTCTCAGTTTTCGATCTACCTGGTTTAGGTATCAGTACCATGTCTGTGTCATAAAAGGAGTTTGGTAGGATTCCTTCATGCCCTATTTTTTCAAATAATTTATATAACATTGGGGCTAACTGTTCTTTAAATGTTTGGTAGAATTCACATGTGAATCCATCTTGCCCTGGGGATTTTTTCCTGGGGAGTTGATTAATAGCTTGTTCTATTTCTTTTTCTGAAATGGGACTATTTAAGCAATTTATCTCCTCCTCTGTTAATCTAGGGAGCCTATATTTTTGGAGGAAGTCATCCATTTCACTTAAGTTATCAAATTTATTGGCATAAAGTTGGGCAAAGTAACTCCTTATTATTTCTCTAATTTCCTCTTCATTGGTGGAAAGGTCCCCCTTTTCATTTGTAAGACTATCAATTTGATTTTCCTCTTTCTTTTTTTTGATCAAATTTACCAAAGGTTTATCTATTTTATTGGCTTTTTCATAAAACCAACTCTTGGTTTTATTTATTAATTCAATAGTTTTTTTACTTTCAATATTATTGATTTCTCCTTTTAATTTTTGTATTTCAAGTTTAATTTTTGGTTGGGGGTTTATAATTTGGTCTTTTTCTAGCCTTTTAAGTTGTAAGCCCAATTCGTTAATCTTCTCTTTCTCTATTTTCTTCAAATAAGCCTCTAAAGATATAAAATTTCCCCTTATTACTGCTTTAGCTGCATCCCAAAGATTTTGGTATGATGTCTAATCATTGTCATTATCTTGGGTGAAATTATTAATTGTTTCTATAATTTGCTCTTTTACCCAGTCATTCTTTAAGATGAGATTATTCAGTTTTCAATTACTTTTTGGTCTATTTACCCCTAACTTTTTACTGAATGTAGGTTTTATTGCATTGTGATCTGAGAAGAAGGCATTTATTATTTCTGCCTTCCTACATTTAATTTTGAGATCTTTATGTCTTAATATATGGTCAATTTTTGTATAGGATCCATGAACTGCTGAGAAGAAAGTATATTCCTTTCTATTGCCATTCAGTTTTCTCCAAAGGTCTATCATGCCTAGTTTTTCTAATGTTCTATTTACTTTTTAAATTTCTTTCTTGTTTGTTTTGTGGTTTGATTTGTCTAAATCAGAGAGTGCAAGTTTGAGATCTCCCACTATTATAGTTTTACTGTCTATTTCTTCTTGCAGTTCTCTTAACTTTTCCTTTAGAAAGTTAGATGCTATACCACTTGGTGCATATATGTTTAGTATTGATATGGCTTCATTATTTATGCTACCTTTCAGCAGGATATAGTTTCCTTCCTTATCTTTTTTAATGAGATCTACTTCTGCTTTTGCTTGACCTGAGATAAGGATAGCTACCCCTGCTTTTTTTGGCTTTACCTGAAGCATAATAGGCTCTGTTCCAACCTTTTATCTTTACTCTGTATGTATCTCCCTGCTTTAAGTGTGTTTCCTGTAGACAACATATTGTAGGGTTCTGCTTTTTGATCCAATCTGCTATCCATCTCCGTTTGATGGGATCGTTCATCCCATTTACATTTACAGTTAAAATTACTAATTCTGTATTTCCTGCCATCGTATTATCCCCAGATTATGGTTTTTTCCCTTGACCCCCCTGATCCCCCTCCCCGATATTTAATTTACAGACCCCCCTTGTGGTGCGCAACCCTCCCTCTTTTTTTTTTGGATCCCTCCCCCCTCCCTCCAAGTCCCTTCACTTATTCTCCTTTTCCTTTTCCCTTTTCCTCTCCCCCCTTTTAATGAGGTGAGAGAAAATTCTCTGAAAAACAAATATTTTAATTATTTACTCTTTGAGCCTCTCCTGATGAGAGTAAGATTCACACAATGATTCTACCCCTCACTAAGTTCCTCAGATATGGTGTATTTTCTATGCCTCTTCCTGGGATGTAGTTTCCCTCTTTTTATCATTCCTTCCCCTTTTTCTGAACTGACCTCCTTCCCTTTGCTACACCCTCCTTTTTTTCTTTTATATCAGTAAAATCAAATTATCCTTGAGTACTTTTTATATACCCACAACAGAGTTACAGTTCTCAAGTGTTCTGTGTACCTTTTTCTATTTCTCTTCAGTCTTGTGGATGTAGATCAATTTTTTTGTTTAAGTCTGGTTTTTTTCTTAGAAACATATAGTATTCCTCTGTTTCATTGAATGACCATCTTCTTCCATGGAAAAAGATGCTAAACTTAGCTGGGTAGTTCATTCTTGGTTGCAGTCCTTGATCTTTTGCCTTATGGAATATCAGGTTCCAGGCCCTTCTATCTTTTAATGTGGAGGCAGCCAGATCTTGGGTGACCCTTATTGTGGCACCTTGGTATTTAAATTGTTTTTTTCTAGCTGCTTGCAGGATTTTCTCCTTTGTGTGGTAATTCTGCAGCTTAGCCACTATATTCCGTGGTGTTCTTTTTTTAGGGTCTATTTCAGAAGGAGTTCGATGAATTCTTTCCACATCTACTTTCCCCTCTGTTTCTATTATCTCTGGAGAGTTCTCTTTGATAATTTCCTGTAAAATAGAATCTAGGCTCGTTTTTTGGTCCTAGTTTTCTGGAAGTCCAATAATCCGCAGATTATCTCTCCTAGATCTATTTTCCAGATCTATAAATTTTCCCAGTAAGTATTTGACGTTGTTCTCCAGCTTCTCATTTTTTTTGTTTTGTTTGACTGATTCTTGGGTTCTCTGTGAATCATTCATTTCTATGTGTTCCATCCTGACTTTTAAGGAGTTATTTTCTTCTTTCACAGTTTTTAGTTCTTTTTGTAAATGCCCAATTTCGTTTTTAAAGGAATTATTTTGCTCTATTGAATTTTTTTCCATTTCCCTAATTTTTTTTTGAGAATTATTTTCTTTTTCCAATTCAGAAATTCTATTTTCTTGAGACTTTTTATCTTTTCCAATTCAGAAATCCTACTTTCCTGTGTTTTTTTAACCTTTACTAATTCATAAATTTTGTATCCCTGAATCTCCTGTGAATTCTTTATTTTTTTCCAACTCCAATTTCAGGACGTTGTTATTCTCTATCATAGCTTCCCTTTCAAACTCCCTTAATTTTTTAAGAGTTCCTTCTAGGAGAGAGGAGAGAGTTATGTGATGGGGGGCAGGAATCGTTCCCCTTTTGGTTGTTATCTGCTGTCTCTCCGCTGTTAACTTCCTCGGGGTTGGATACCCACTCTTTCTCTGTATAGAAGGAATCTATAGTTTTTTCTGGCTTTTTTGCTCATATTTATAAAATCTATTGGGGTCTGTCCCTGGGGTAGGAAATTATTTATTTACTTCTTTACCAGCTTCCTCCCAGCCTGGATGGATGCAGCAGCTCCTGCACCTGAGTTTAGAGAGAGCTCTGGGAGAGAGTTCCCCACCCCCTCCCTGGAAGTGCCTCAGAGGTGATTAGCACTGCTGTGCCCGAGGGCGTTGAATAGTAAAGACAGCACAAAGCCCAGCCTATGTGTCCAGGTGGGGAGTGGATGTCTGCAGCAGGTGACGTGAAAAGCCCCTGTGCTCAAACTGGAAGTGTCTGCCAGAAACCGAGGTCCCTAGTTCAAAGGTTAATCTTCTCTGGGACTTCCTGGAGCTGAGTTCCACTCCCTCCAGCTAAGCTAGGCAGTGTGTGTTGCCTTGGGCCGTATCCACCCACTTGTCCATCTCTTAACTATTCTCAGGTGGTAGCTGAGGCCATACCCCCTGGTGCCGAGATCTGCTGAGTCACCTCCAGGATCCGGGGAAAATCTAATCTGAATTTTAAAATATTTTGGCTTTCTCTTCTGAACTGCTAAATAATTAGCAGAGAAGAGCTAACAGCCTGTGCCAGATTCCTTTCCCTCAGTGGCTTCTCTGATCGCAGAGCCCTTCCCAGCGCAATGGGCAGAGTATGCAAACACCCAGCAGTCTGTGCTGGCCTCTCTTCTTCCTCCCCTGGGGACTGACGTTTTCTGTTGAAACTCCAGATTCTCTTCAGCTGGTAAGTCGTGCTTCCAGTCCTTGTGATATCTATCAGTCCTGGGCTTATTTTGAGACTTAATTTATCTAATTGGTTGTGAGGGAGTGAGGACGTTCACAGAGTCGTATGTTTCTTCTCCGCCATCTTGGCTCCGCCTCTGTGTGGTAATTCTGTAGCTTAGCCACAATATTCTGTGGAGTTCTTTTTTTTATGGTCTTTTTCAGAAGGTGTTCGATGAATTCTTTCAAAGCCTATTTTCCCTTCTGTGTCTATTATCTCTGGACAGTTCTCTCTGATGATGTCTTGTAAAATAGAATCTAAGCTCTTTTTTTGGTCATAGTTTTCAGGAAGTCCAATGATCCTCAGATTATCTCTCCTAGATCTATTTTCCATGTCTATAGATTTTCCCAGTAAGTATTTGACATTATTATCAAGCTTTTTATTTTTTTTTTTGTTTGACTGATTCTTGGGTTCTTAATGAATCATTCATTTCTATTTGTTCTGTCCTGATTGTTAATGAGTTATTTTCTTCATTCACATTTTTTAGTTCTTTTTTATATATGCCCAATTGAGTTTTTAAATGAATTAATTTGCTCTATTGAAGTTTTTTTCCATTTCCCTATTTTTTAAAAGAATTATTTTCTTTTTCCAATTCAGAAATCCTATTTTCTTGAGAATTTTTTATCTTTTCCAATTAAGAAATCCTACTTTCCTGTGATTTTTTTTAACCTTTTCTAATTCACAGATTTTGTTTCCCTGCATCTCCTGTGAATTCTTTATTTTTCCCAAATCAAATTTCAGAACATTGTTATTCTCTATCATAGCTTCTCTTTCCTTTACCCATTTTTCTTCAAACTCTCTTACCTTTTTAATAGTCTCTTCAAGGAGAGAGTTATGTGATGGGGGGCAGGTATCGTTCCCCTTTAGGCTGTTAACTGCTGACTCTCTGCTGTTAACCTCCTCAGGGTTGGATACCTGCTCTTTCTCTGTGTAGAAGGAATCAATCATTCTCTTTAGCTTTTTACTCATGGTTAAAAAATCTTTTGAGGTCTGCCCTTGGGGTAAGAAGTTTATTTATTTATTTCTTTACCAGATTCCTCCCAGACTGGGTGGATTCAGGGGTCTGTGTGCCCGATCTAAGAGATAACTCTGGGAGAGAGTTCTCCTCCCCCTCCCTGGAAGTGCCTCAGAGGTGATTAGTACAACTGGGCTGTGAGAGTTGCCCAGTGAAGGACCCCGCGTGTGTCCTAGCGACTTCCCTGACGTTTAAGACTGAAGAGTAAAGGCGACACCAAGCCCAGCCAATGTGTCCAGTGGGTCTTGAATATCAGCAGCTATGATGAAAAGCCCCTGCACTCAAACTGGAAGTGTCTGCCTGGAAACTGTAGTCCCTATTTCAAAGGTTCCTCTTCTCTGGGACTTCCTTGGCTGAGTTCCACAGCCTCCAGCCAAGCCCAGCACTATGTGAATTAGATGTTGCCTCAGGCTGTTTCCTTGCTTTTCAAGCTCTTAAATACTCCAAGGTGAAGCCAGGACAGCAGAAAGTGGCTGCACAGCCGTGCTAAGATCTGTAAGATCACTTCCAGATTGGGGTGGTTCTAGTATCTGGCTTTATATTTTAAGGTGGCTTGATTTCTCTTCTGGACTGCTGTTTTATAAGCAGAGAAGAGCTAACAGTCTATGCAAGAATCTTCTATCTCAGTGGCTTCTCTGATCCCAGAGTTCTCCCCTGCTCGATCAGTGCAGTGTGCTAGCACCTAACCCTGTCTTTGCTGGCCTTTTTTCTTCCTCCCCTGGCAACTGAACTTTTCTGTTGAAACTCCAGATTCTCTTTAGCTGGTAAGTCGTACTTCCAATCCTTGTGGTTTCTATCAGTCAAGTGTTATTTTTGAGGCTGATTTAACTAATTGGTAATGAGAGAAGAAGGGAGCTTACAAAATTGTGTGTATCTTCTCTACCATCTTGGCTCCGCCCTTGGTGTAATAATTTACACCAAAAAACAAAACAAAACAAAACAAAACAAAACAAAACAAAACAAAACAAAACAAAAAAAACAAACAAACAAACAGATTTTCTCTCAACCAGCATCACATAATGCATATAGGGAACCACTGGTTACAAGAAATGGAAAAGTTTTGAATACCAAGGATTAGTCCATTTACCTGGGTAGTACACTTTTCAAGAATATGCACTTATATGAAAAAGTTAATATATACAATGCTTGAGGATGAAAAATATGTGAGAAATTCTGAAAAAAAAAGTATGGTGGTAAAGAGATATTACTATGCCTAGCAAATTGAAGGCCTCCAAATATGTTTTGATACCCTTAATATTGTATGCCTTTTAAACCTGGACACTCTACCAGTTCCATGTGAAGAATTATTTTAGAAATATTTTGAACATCATATGTCAAGATAAGGTCCTAGACACAGATTTTTTTTTTTTCTTGAGATGAATTGTGAAGTGTTCAAACTCAACTATATGGAATTTAACTCTATGGGCTACTCACATTCTTCAAATGTCCAAAATATATTAGCCTAAAAGACTATATTTTACAAAGAATTAACACAAAACAGGCACTTATAAAACATCAGAACAAGCCATCCAAGACACTCTCAAGTTTCTTTGAAGATATGAGATGTGAGATGTAGGAGATACTATCATAGGATAAATCATCATAATATATCTTCATGAAAAAAAAAAAAGTTATGCTCTATAAACAAAAATATTGTGTTAGATCTAAAGATATGAGATATACACATTCTAAGACATCTCTGTTCTAAAATTTCATATGAACTATATCTATCTGACCTGAACTAGATATAGCCTTTCAAGCTCATATTGGTCTGAAGCCATCGTGGTACAAACTATATTGACCCAACAAAGTGACATCATTTGGGCCCTCTTTCAAAATAAAAGCCAACAACCAACCAAATATAGTATTCATATATATATATATATATATATATATATATATATATATATATATTCAGACACACATACACCCTGAAATCTATTAAAAATGACAAATAATGGACCAAATGGCTTCCAATGGATTAAAACATTTAAAAAATTTTTTTTTAAATTTTATTTTTTATTTTATTTTTTTTAATTTTTTATTATATATATATATTTTATAATATTATCCCTTGTATTCATTTTTCCAAATTATGCCCCCCTCCCTCTATTCCCTCCCCCCGATGACAGGCAATCCCATACATTTTACATGTGTTACAATATAGTCTAGGTACAATACATGTGTGTGAATATCATATTCTTGTTGCACAATAAACATTAGAATCCGAAGGTACATGCAACCTGGGCAGACAGATATTAGTGCTAACAATTTACATTCACTTCCCAGTGTTTCTTCTCTGGGTGTAGCTACCTCTGTCCATCATTGATCAACTGGAAGTGAGTTGTATCTTCTTTATGTTGAAGATTTCCACCTCCATCAGAATACATCCTCATACAGTATTGTTGTTGAAGTGTACAGTGATCTTCTGGTTCTGCTCATTTCACTCAGCATCAGTTGATTTAAGTCTCTCCAAGCCTCTCTGTATTCCTCCTTCTGGTCATTTCTTACAGAGCAATAATATTCCATAACCTTCATATACCACAATTTACCCAACCATTCTCCAACTGATGGACATCCATTCATCTTCCAGTTTCTAGCTACAACAAAAAGAGCTGCCACGAACATTTTGGCACATATATGTCTCTTTCTGCTCTTTAGTATTTCTTTGGGATATAATCCCAGTAGTAGCGCTGCTGGGTCAAAGGGTATGCACAGTTTGATAACTTTTTGGGCATAATTCCAGATTGCTTTCCAGAATGGCTGGATTCTTTTGCAACTCCACCAGCAATGTATTAGTGTCCCAATTTCCCCACATCCCCTCCAACATTTATCATTATTTGTTCCTGTCATCTTAGCCAATCTGACAGGTGTGTAGTGGTATCTCAGAGTGGTCTTAAATTGCATTTCTCTGATCAGTAGTGATTTGGAACACTCTTTCATGTGAGTGGATATAGTTTCAATTTCTTCCTCTGAGAATTGTCTGTTCATATCCTTTGACCATTTATCAATTGGAGAATGGTTCGGTTTCTTATAAATTAGAGTCAGTTCTCTATATATTTTGGAAATGAGACCTTTGTCGGAACCTTTGTTTTTAAAAATATTTTCCCAATTTGTTACTTCCCTTCTAATCTTGTTTGCATTAGTATTATTTGTACAGAAACTTTTTAGTTTGATGTAATCGAAATCTTCTATTTTGTGATCAATAATGATCTCTAGTTCTCCTCTGGTCATAAATTCCTTCCTCCTCCACAAGTCTGAGAGGTAGATTATCCTCTGTTCCTCTAATCTATTTATTATCTCCCTCTTTACACCTAAATCATGGACCCATTTTGATCTTATCTTGGTATATGGTGTTAAGTGTGGATCCATATCTAATTTCTGCCATACTAATTTCCAGTTTTCCCAACAGTTTTTTCCGAATAATGAATTTTTATCCCTAATGTTGGTATCTTTGGGTTTGTCAAAGATTAGGTTGCTGTATCCTTTTTTGTCCTTTGAATCTAATCTGTTCCACTGATCTACCGGTCTATTTCTTAGCCAATACCAAATGGTTTTGGTGACTGCTTCTATATAATATAGCTTTAGATCAGGTACACTTAGACCACCTTCCTCTGAGTTTTTTTCCATTAGTTCCCTTGCAATTCTCGACCTTTTATTCTTCCATATGAATTTTGTTGTTATTTTTTCTAGGTCATTGAAATAGTTTCTTGGGAGTCTGATTGGTATAGCACTAAATAAATAGATTAGTTTGGGGAGTATTGTCATCTTTATTATATTCGCTCGGCCTATCCACGAGCACTGAATATCTTTCCAATTATTTAAATCTGATTTTATTTTTGTGGCAAGTGTTTTGTAATTTTTCTCATATAATTCCTGACTTTTCTTTGGTAGATGGATTCCCAAATACTTTATACTCTCAACATTTGTTTGGAATGGAATTTCTCTTTGTATCTCTTGCTGTTGCCTTTTGTTAGTGATATATAAAAATGCCGAGGATTTATGTGGATTTATTTTGTATCTTGCCACTTTGCTGAAATTTTGAATTATTTCTAATAGCTTTTTAGCAGAGTCTTTGGGGTTCTCTAAGTATACCATCATGTCATCTGCAAAAAGTGACAGTTTGATTTCCTCATTTCCTACTCTAATTCCTTGACTCTCTTTCTCGGCTCTTATTGCCGAGGCTAGCGTTTCTAGTACTATATTGAATAGTAATGGTGATAGTGGGCAACCTTGTTTCACTCCTGATCTTACTGGGAAAGGCTGCAGTTTATTTCTATTGCATATTATGCTTAGTGAAGGTCTTAAATATATGCTCCTGATTATTCTAAGGAATAGTCCATTTATTCCTATACTCTCAAGAGTTTTTAGTAGGAATGGATGTTGGATTTTGTCAAATGCTTTTTCTGCATCTATTGAGATGATCATATGGTTCTTATTAATTTGATTATTAATATGGTCAATTATATTAATAGTTTTCCTAATATTAAACCAGCCCTGCATTCCTGGAATAAATCCTACTTGATCATAGTGTATTATCCTGGAGATGATTTTCTGAAGTCTTTTTGCTAATATCTTATTTAAGATTTTAGCATCAATATTCATTAAGGAGATTGGTCTATAATTTTCTTTCTCAGTTTTCGATCTACCTGGTTTAGGTATCAGTACCATGTCTGTGTCATAAAAGGAGTTTGGTAGGACTCCTTCATCCCCTATTTTTTCAAATAATTTATATAACATTGGGACTACTTGTTCTTTAAATGTTTGGTAGAATTCACATGTGAATCCATCTGGCCCTGGGGATTTTTTCCTGGGGAGTTGATTAATATCTTGTTCTCTTTCTTTTTCTGAAATGGGACTATTTAAGCAATTTATCTCCTCCTCTGTTAATCTAGGGAGCCTATATTTTTGGAGGAAGTCATCCATTTCACTTAAATTATCAAATTTATTGGCATAAAGTTGGGCAAAGTAACTCCTTATTATTTCTCTAATTTCCTCTTCATTGGTGGAAAGATCCCCCTTTTCATTTGTAAGACTATCAATTTGATTTTCCTCTTTCTTTTTTTTGATCAAATTTACCAAAGGTTTATCTATTTTATTGGCTTTTTCATAAAACCAATTCTTGGTTTTATTTATTAATTCAATAGTTTTTTTGCTTTCAATATTATTGATTTCTCCTTTTAATTTTTGTATTTCAAGTTTAATTTTTGGTTGGGGGTTTATAATTTGGTCTTTTTCTAGCCTTTTAAGTTGTAAGCCCAATTCGTTAATCTTCTCTTTCTCTATTTTCTTCAGATAAGCCTCTAAGGATATAAAATTTCCCCTTATTACTGCTTTAGCTGCATCCCAAAGATTTTGATATGATGTCTCATCATTGTCATTATCTTGGGTGAAATTGTTAATTGTTTCTATAATTTGCTCTTTCACCCAGTCATTCTTTTAGATGAGATTATTCAGTTTCCAATTACTTTTTGGTCTATTTACCCCTAACTTTTTACTGAATGTAGCTTTTATTGCATTGTGATCTGAGAAGAAGGCATTTATTATTTCTGCCTTCCTACATTTAATTTTGAGATCTTTATGTCCTAGTATATGGTCAATTTTTGTATAGGATCCATGAACTGCTGAGAAGAAAGTATATTCCTTTCTATTGGCATTCAGTTTTCTCCAAAGGTCTATCATGCCTAGTTTTTCTAATGTTCTATTTCCTTTTTAAATTTCTTTCTTGTTTGTTTTGCGGTTTAATTTGTCTAAATCTTTGAGTGCAAGGTTGAGATCTCCCACTATTATAGTTTTACTGTCTATTTCTTCTTGCAGTTCTCTTAACTTTTCCTTTAGAAAGTTAGATGCTATACCACTTGGTGCATATATGTTTAGTATTGATATGGCTTCATTATTTATGCTACCTTTCAGCAGGATATAGTTGCCTTCCTTATCTTTTTTAACGAGATCTACTTTGCTTTTGCTTGATCTGAGATAAGGATAGCTACCCCTGCTTTTTTGGCTTTACCTGAAGCATAATAGGCTCTGTTCCAACCTTTTACCTTTACTGTGTATGTATCTCCCTGCTTTAAGTGTGTTTCCTGTAGACAACATATTGTAGGGTTCTGCTTTTTGATCCAATCTGCTATCCGTCTCCATTTGATGGGATCGTTCATCCCATTTACATTTACAGTTAAAATTACTAATTCTGTATTTCCTGCCATCGTATTATTCCCCAGATTATGCTTTTTCCCTTGACCCCCCTGATCCCTCTCCCCTATATTTAATTTACAGACCCCCCTTGTGCCGCACAACCCTCCCTCTTTTTTTTTTTTAGGATCCCTCCCCCCTCCCTCCAAATCCCTTCACTTATTCTCCTTTTCCTTTTCCCTTTTCCTCTCCCCCCTTTTAATGAGGTGAGAGAAAATTCTCTAAAAAACAAATATGTTAATTATGTACTCTTTGAGCCTCTCCTAATGAGAGTAAGATTCACACAATGATTCTCCCCCTCACTAAGTTCCCTCAGATATGGTGTATTTTCTATGTCTCTTCCTGGGATGTAGTTTCCCTCTTTTTATCATTCCTTCCCCTTTTTCTGAACTGACCTCCTTCCCTTTACTACCCCCCCTTTTTTTCTTTTATATCAGTAAAATCAAATTATCCTTGAGTACTTTTTATATACCCACAACAGAGTTACAGTTCTCAAGGGTTCTGTGTACCTTTTTTCTGTTTCTCTTCAGTCTTGTGGATGTAGATCAAATTTTTTGTTTAAGTCTGGTTTTTTTCTTAGAAACATATAGAATTCCTCTGTTTCATTGAATGACCATCTTCTTCCATGGAAAAAGATGCTAAACTTAGCTGGGTAGTTCATTCGTGGTTGCAGTCCTTGATCTTTTGCCTTACGGAATATCAGGTTCCAGGCCCTTCTATCTTTTAATGTAGAGGCAGCCAGATCTTGGGTGACCCTTATTGTGGCACCTTGGTATTTAAATTGTTTTTTTCTAGCTGCTTGCAGGATTTTCTCCTTTGTGTGGTAATTCTGCAGCTTAGCCACTATATTCCGTGGTGTTCTTTTTTTAGGGTCTATTTCAGAAGGAGTTCGATGAATTCTTTCCACATCTACTTTCCCTTCTGTTTCTATTATCTCTGGAGAGTTCTCTTTGATAATTTCCTGTAAAATAGAATCTAGGCTCGTTTTTTGGTCCTAGTTTTCTGGAAGTCCAATAATCCGCAGATTATCTCTCCTAGATCTATTTTCCAGATCTATAGATTTTCCCAGTAAGTATTTGACGTTGTTCTCCAGCTTCTCATTTTTTTTGTTTTGTTTGACTGATTCTTGGGTTCTCTGTGAATCATTCATTTCTATGTGTTCCATCCTGACTTTTAAGGAGTTATTTTCTTCTTTCACAGTTTTTAGTTCTTTTTGTAAATGCCCAATTTCGTTTTTAAAGGAATTATTTTGCTCTATTGAATTTTTTTCCATTTCCCTAATTTTTTTTTGAGAATTATTTTCTTTTTCCAATTCAGAAATTCTATTTTCTTGAGACTTTTTTATCTTTTCCAATTCAGAAATCCTACTTTCCTGTGTTTTTTTAACCTTTTCTAATTCACTAATTTTGTTTCTCTGCATCTCCTGTGAATTCTTTATTTTTTCCAACTCCAATTTCAGGACGTTGTTATTCTCTATCATAGCTTCCCTTTCCTTTCCCCATTTTTCTTCAATCTCCCTTAATTTTTTAAGAGCTTCTTCTAGGAGAGAGTTATGTGATGGGGGGCAGGAATCGTTCCCCTTTAGGTTGTTGTTTGCTGACTCTCTGCTGTTAACTTCCTCGGGGTTGGATACCCGCTCTTTCTCTGTGTAGAAGGAATCTATAGTTTTTTTGGCTTTTTTGCTCATACTTAAAAAATCTTTTGGGATCTGTCCCTGGGGTAGGAAATTATTTATTTACTCCTTTACCAGCTTCCTCCCAGATCGGATGGATGCAGCGGCTCCTGCACCTGAGCTTAGAGAGAGCTCTGGGAGAGAGTTCCCCACCCCCTCCCTGGAGGTGTCCCAGAGGTGATTAGCACTATTGTGCTTCGAGGGCGTAGAATAGTAAAGACAGCACAAAACCCAGCCTATGTGTCCGGGTGGGGAGTGGATGTCTGCAGCAGGTGACTTGAAAAGCCCCTGTGCTCAAACTGGAAGTGTCTGCCAGAAACCGAGGTCCCTAGTTCAAAGGTTCTGCTTCTCTGGGACTTCCTGGAGCTGAGTTCCACTCCCTCCAGCTAAGCTAGGCAGTGTGTGTTGCCTTGGGCCGTATCCACCCACTTGTCAATCTCTTAACTATTCTCAGGTGGTAGCTGAGGCCACGCCCCTTGGTGCCGAGATCTGCTGAGTCACCTCCAGGATGGGGGGGGGGAATCTAATCTGAGTTTTAAAATATTTTGGCTTTCTCTTCTGAACTGCTAAATAATTAGCAGAGAAGAGCTAACAGCCTGTGCCAGATTCCTTTACTTCAGTGGCTTCTCTGATCCCAGAGCCCCTCCCAGTGCAATGGGCGCAGTGTGCCACTACCCCACCATCTGTGCTGGTCTCTCTTCTTCCTCCCCTGAGAACTGACCTTCTCTGTTGAAAATCCAGATTCTCTTCAGCTGGTAAGTCGTGCTTCCAGTCCTTGTGGTATCTGTCAGTCCTGGGCTAATTCTGAGACTCAATTTATCTAATTGGTTGTGAGGGAGTGAGGATGTTCACAGAGTCGTTTGTTTCTTCTCCACCATCTTGGCTCCGCCAAAACATTTTAAAAATTAAAGGAGCTAATATTACAATCATGAAAAACCTATCCAGCCATACTGAGTATAAAATAAGTACAATAATGAATAATTTATTGAGGAGTCAACTTGGTCCAAGCACTCTGGAGAACAACTTAAAAATGAATTTTTAAAAATTACAGTGTAACTCTTTCTTTATGTTTCTGGCTGTTTTCTAGTCTGTGTCATGCCTAGATGTAAAAATGGTTAAATCAAAGAATCACACTATGTTAGGATTACTAGGTGAGAACTCAGGTTGTCTGGACAGTGACAAGGTGAGAATTCAGGTTGTCTGGACAATTACAAGGTGAGAACTCAGGTTGACTTGATAGAAGGAGCAAGCGCATTGGCTGAAGTGGTTCTTCCCAGAAGCCCTTGCATTATCCCACGCCCATTCTCTGGGAGGATAAAAGAGACAACATTGGGCCCAGAGAGCATATTGGACTGGAGAAGGACAAGAATCAAAGAGAAGACTCTGCACTACATCTGGCTTGACGGGGCTCTCTGCAGGAAGGTAAGTCACTTCTCTGGACAAGAGTTAACAGCAACTGCCTGGAGAAGTGACTTCCCTTCCTGCAGAGAGCCGACTTCCCTTCCTGCAGAGAGCTGCGTCAAGCCAGATGTAATGCAGAGTCTTCTCCTTGAATCCTGGCTCTGAATCTCCTCCAGCTCTTATCCTTCTCCAGGCAGACTGACTTTCCAGGCCCACTGTTCTCTCTTTTATCCTCCCAGAGAATGGGCATGGGATAATGCAAGGGCTTCTGGGAAGAACCACTTCAGCCAATGAGCTTGCTCCTTCTATCAAGTCAACCTGAGTTCTCACCTTGTAATTGTCTAGACAACCTGAATTCCCACCTTGTCACTGTCCAGACAACCTGAGTTCTCACCTAGTAATCCTAACAACACTACCTATAACTTTCTGTATAAATATTTTAGAAATGACATCAAGAAACCTAGGCTAGAAAGTTAGGCTTCTCAAATTTCTTAGAGATGTGTATTTTGCTAAGAAACATAATAAAAATAATGCTCAAGAAGATACATATTGACAATGACAAATTCAGCAGTCCTGGAGAAGAGGTCATAAAGTTTTTTGCTCCAAGGACCCTAAGTCAGAGCACTCCAGTTCCAATATCTTGGTTTAATCAGCTAAGGCCACAGGCCATAAAGTCACTAAGAGAAAGACAATTCAATGACTGCTCTTTAATATCCAGAGCCTAAAATCATTATCAGATTTTAAGGAACACCATTATCCCCATCTCTACTACCATCATCACCTGCCCAAGCAAAACAAATCAAGAAAAAAAAAATTAATTTTCATCCAGACAACAAAGATTTATTTGGCGGCTGTTGTGTTCCTGATGCTATGCTAAGAACAAATGGGATGTCTTATGCATATGTATGTATATGTTCTATTTTTAATTTTTTTTTAATTTTCAAAATGTACATACATAGTTTTCAATATCCACATTGGCAAAATCGTGTTTTGCAGTTGTTTTTTTTTTTTTTTCCTTTCCTACAACTCACCCTTCCTCTTTTCCCATTCCCTCTCCAAATGGAAAGCAACACAATATATGTTAAATATATGTGATTCAAGAAAAATAAAGTTTGAAAAATAGTATGCTTCCATCTGTATTCAAACATCAACAGTTTTTCTCTATGATTGGATAACATTTTTCATCATAAATTCTTCAGAGTTGCCTTGGATTAATATGTTTCTCAAAACACCTAAATTATTCACAGGTGATCATCTTACAATACTGCTGTTACTTCGTACACAGTACATTTCACTTTGCTTCAGTTTATGGAAGTTGTTCTAGGTTTTTCTGAGACCATTATGCTCATCATTTCTTGTGGCACAATAATACTCCATCATAATCATATAGCACAATTGGTTCAGCCATTCTCCAACTGATGAGCATGCTCCAAATTTCTAACACATTGACTCTGGAAAAGATCTGCGTTAAGTAATTTTTGTATATACATATATAGAAAATGTGTGTGTGTGTGTGTGTGTGTGTGTGTGTGTGTGTGTGTGTGGTTGGGTGTGTGTGTGTGTGTGTGTGTTAAAGAATAGTGCTTATTCTCATAAATTTGACTCAGTACTCTATATGCTTGAGAAATGGTACCTTTATCAGAGAAACTTGCTTCAATTTTTTTTCATAGTTACTACTGCTAATTATATTTTCCTCGATCCTATTCCTTCCATATTGTTTATTCTATACTTTCTCTCTCTTTTTTCCCATGTCCACTCTCAAAAGTGTTTTGTTTCTTACTACATTCCTTTTCATCAAGAATATTTCGAAGTCCTCCATTTTATGGAATATTTATTTTTCTCCCAAAGGATTATACCCAATACAGCTGGATAGGTTTTTCATGATTGTTATAATATTTCCTTTACTTTTTCCAATGCTTTAATGCATTGGAAGCTAAATCTTTTATTATCCATATATGATAACTGAATTGTTTCTTCCTAGCTGCTCCCAATATTTTCACCATGATTTGGAAGCTCTGGTATACGGCCATAATATTCCTAAGAGTTTTCATTTTGAGATGTATATTTGTATTTAACCTTCTGGTTCTAGGATATCAAAGTAGTTTTCCTTAATAATTTCTTGAAAGATGATTCTAGGCTTTTTTGGATAATGGTTTTCTGATAATCCAATAATTATTAAATTATCTCTCCTGAGATCTTTAGGATCCTCCTGGATCCATTTTCTATGTCAGTTTCTTTTTCAATGAGATATGTCATAATGTCTTCTATTTTTTTTTCATACTGCCATTATCTTTCATTTGCCTAGTTTGAAGCTTTAAAGAATTGTGTATGTCAGAGTTAACATTTTTAACTTCCTTTCCATTTGTGCAATTCTACTTTTTAAAATTATTTTCGTGTTTTAATATTTTTATTTTCCCCAGTTATATGTTAAAAAATTTTGCATTTCAATTCAAGATTCCCTTCCTCCCCCCAAAAATGCACATGTGAAGATGTAAAACATTGCATAAAAGTCATGTTGCAAAAGAAAATATAGATCATACCACCAAAAAAAACAAAATTTAAAAATGTATGTTTCCATGTTTATACAGACAGAATCAGTTCTTTCTCTATTCCATGGATAACATCTTTTCATCATGAGTCCTTCAGAGTAGTATTGAATTGTTGAATTGCTGAGAATTTCTGAGCATATCAATCTTTTGCTGATCATCCCACAACATTGTTATCATTACTTTTTACACAATACTTTTCACTTTGCATGAGATTATGGAGATCTTCAACATTTTTTGATATCAACCTAATAATCATTTCTTATAGAGCAATAACCCTCCCAAATTACAAATTTCAATTAATTCAGCCTTTCCCTTCAATTTCCATTTTTTTTTTTTGGTTGGAGAAATGAGCTGCTTTAAATATTTTTGTGCTTATAAGTTCTTTTCCCTTTTTTATGCTCTTTTGGATTCATGCATAGTATGGTGTTGTTAGATTAAAGGATATCTATGATGTTATACGCATTTGAGTACAGTTCATTTATCAATTAAGAAATGGCTTTTTTAATTGATTCAATTCTCTATACATTTGAGAAATGAAGCCTTCATCAGAGAAACTTGCTCCAAAATTCTTTTCATAATTATTATTGCTAACTGAATTCATCTTCCTAACATGTTTATTTTATTCTTTCTTTCCTTTCATTTGTCCCTCCTCATTTTTTTTCTTCTTATCAGCTCCTTCCTGTCACCCTCCTCCTTCCTCATATCCCATTCGCCTCCTACTTTCCTGCAGGGCAAGATAGATTTCCAGATCCATATATAGTGTGTATGTTATTTCTTCTTTGAGCTAATTCTGATGAGGTTAAGATATACTCATTCTCCCTTCGATTCTACTGTGCCCCTCCACTGTAAAAGCTTTTATCTTCCCTCTTTACGGCAGATAATTTATGCTATTCCATCTATCCCTTCCCCTTTTCCCAAATATCTCTCTCTCTTACCTGTGAAGGTCTGGGCTAGCTCTGAAGGGCTCAGAATCAGTCCTAGACAGGATAAGAAAAAGTCTTTGCCCCATGTTGGGCGCCAAATTGTAAAGGTCGTGTTGTCTCTAAGTTACAATCTTTCTCTGGGAGGAAATTTCTTTTCCTCTGTGAACAGGTTTTCTCCTTTAGCCAGCTTCTTCTTCTTCTTTCTTCTTCTTCTTCTTCTTCTTTTCTTCTTCTCCTTCTCCTTCTCCTTCTCCTTCTCCTTCTCCTTCTCCTTCTCCTTCTCCTTCTCCTTCTCCTTCTCCTTCTCCTTCTCCTTCTCCTTCTCCTTCTCCTTCTCCTTCTCCTTCTCCTTCTCCTTCTCCTTCTCCTTCTCCTTCTCCTTCTCCTTCTCCTTCTCCTTCTCCTTCTCCTTCTCCTTCTCCTTCTCCTTCTCCTTCTTCTTCTTCTTCTTCTTCTTCTTCTTCTTCTTCTTCTTCTTCTTCTTCTTCTTCTTCTTCTTCTTCCTGAATCCTGGCTCTGAATTTCCTCCAGCTCTTGTCCTTTCCCCAATCCAGACTGCTTGAACAGGCACAATGTTGTCTTCTTTTATCCTCCCAGAGAATGGGCTCGTGAGAACTCAGGGGCCTGCTCAAAATACTTCAACCAATGAACTTGCTCCTCTTAAAGGTGCAAACTCCTTTAAACATGTAAACATCCCCCCCCCAGAAGTCCAAAGGTGCAAACTCTTTTCAAAGGCCTAAATCAAAGGTGTGAATTCTGAGCTAGAGAATTGTTTAGACAACCTGAGTTATAACCTTCTAGTCCTAACACTCACCTCCAATTTTATTTTTAGATACTATCTCTTCACATCCAACTTATACCTGTATCCTTTGTCTACACATAATCCTTCTACCTTAATGAGAAATTTCTTATAAGTTACAAGTATCATCTTTTCATGTAGGAATGTGAACAGATAAATCTTGTTAGATCCCTTAAGCTGCCTCCCTGTGCTTTTTCTAAGTCCCATAACTGAAAATCAAATTTTCTACTCAACTGTGATCTTTCCATCATGATTTCTTGAAAGTGCTTTATTTCCACTCTTTGCAGATGACATGATGGTATACTTAGAGAACCCCAAAGACTCTGCTTAAAAGCTATTAGAAATAATTCAGAATTTTAGCCAAGTGGCAGGATAAAAAATAAATCTACATAAATCTTCAGCATTTTTATATATCACCAAAAAATGCAACAGCAAGAGATACAAAGAGAAATTCCATTCCAAACAAATGTTGAGAGTATAAAGTATTTGGGAATCCATCTACCAAAAAAAAGTCAGGAATTATATGAGAAAAATTCCAAAACACTTGCCACAAAAATAAAGTCAGATTTAAATAATTGGAAAGACATTCAGTGCTCTTGGATAGGCCGAGCGAATATAATTAAGATGACAATACTCCCTAAGCTAATCTATTTATTTAGTGCTATACCAATCAGACTTCCAAGAAACTATTTTAATAACCTAGAAAAAATAACAACAGTATTCATATGGAACAACAAAAGGTCGAGAATTTCAAGGGAAGTAATGGAAAAAAAAATTAAGTGAAGGTGGTCTAGCTGTACCTGATCTAGAACTGTATTATAAAGCAACAGTCACCAAAACCATTTGGTATTGGCTAAGAAATAGACTAGTTGATCAGTGGCATAGGTTAGGTTCACAGGGCAAGATAGTGAATAAAAATAGCAATCTAGTGTTTGACAAAGCCAAAGATCCCAAATTTTGGGATAAGAATTCATTATTTGACAAAAACTGCTGGGAAAACTGGAAATTAGTATGGCAGAAACTAGGCATGGACCCACATTTAACACCACATACTAAGATTAGATCAAAATGTGTCCAAGATTTAGGCATAAAGAACGAAATCATAAATAAATTGGAGGAACATGGGATGGTTTACCTCTCGTACTTGTGGAGTAGGAAGGAGTTTGTGTCCAAGGGAGAACTAGAGACCATTATTGATCACAAAGTAGAAAATATTGATTACACCAAATTAAAAAGTTTCTGCACAAACAAAACTAATGCAAACAAGATTAGAAGGGAAGTAACAAATTGGGAAAACATTTTTACAGTTAAAGGTTCTGATAAAGGCCTCATCTCCAAAATATACAGAGAATTGACTTTAATTTATAAGAAATCAAGCCATTCTCCAGTTGATAAATGGTCAAAGGATATGAACAGACATTTTTCAGATGATGAAATTAAAAGTATTTCCACTCATATGAAAGAGTGTTCCAAATCACTATTGATCAGAGAAATGCAAATTAAAACAACTCTGAGATATCATTACACACCTGTCAGTTTGGCTAAGATGACAGGAACAAATAACAATGAATGTTGGAGGGGCTGTGGGAAAAATGGGACACTGATGCATTGTTGGTGGAGTTGTGAAAGAATACAACCATTCTGGAGAGCAATTTGGAATTATGCCCAAAAAGTTATCAAAATGCGCATACCCTTTGACCCAGCCATAATACTACTGGGCTTATATCCCAAGGAAATACTAAAGAAGGGAAAGGGACTTGTATGTGCCAAAATGTTTGTGGCAGCCCTTTCCATAGTGGCTAGAAGCTGGAAAATGAATGGATGTCCATCAATTGGAGAATGGTTGGGTAAATTATGGTATATGAATGTTATGGAATATTATTGTTCTATAAGAAATAAATGACCAACAGGAGAAATACAGAGAAGCTTGGAGAGACTTACATCAACTGATGCTGAGTGAAACGAGCAGAACCAGGAGATCATTATACACTTCAACAATGATACTGTATGAGGATGTATTCTGATGGAAGTGGATATCTTCAACATAGAGAAGAGCTAATCCAATTCCAATTGCTTAATGAAAGACAGAATCAGCTACATCCAGAAAAAGAACACTGGGAAATGAGTGTAAACTGTTATTTTTACCTTCTGAATCCAATTTTTCCTGTGCAACAAGATATTCGGTTCTACACACATATATTGTATCTAGAATATATTGTAATATATTTAACATGTATAAGACTGCCTGCCATCTGGGGGAGGGGCTTGGGGGAGGAAGGGAAAAAATCTGAACAGAAGTAAGTGCAAGGGATAATGTTGTAAAAAATTACCCATGCATATATACTGTCAAAAAAAAGTTATGATTATAAAATAAAATAAAAAATAAAAAAAAAAAAGAAATGACCAGCAGGAGGAATACAAAGAGGCTTGGAGAGACTTACATCAACTGATGCTGAGTGAAATGAATAGAACCAGAAGATCGCTGTACACTTCAATGCTGTATGAAGATATATTCTGATGGAAGTGGATATCTTCAACATAAAGAAGCTCCAACTCACTTCCAGTTGATCAATGATATACAGAAATAACTATGCCCAGAGATGGAACACTGGGAAGTGAATGTAAATTGTTAGCACTACTGTCTATCTACCTAGGTTACTTATAACTTCGGAATCTAATACTTAACGTGCAACAAGAAAATAGTATTTACACACATATATTGTATCTAGGTTTTATTGTAACACATGTAAAATGTATGGGATTGCCTGTCATCAGGGGAAGGGAATGGAGGGAGGGGGGGATAATTTGGAAAAATGAATACAAGGGATAATATTATAAAAATTACTCATGCATATATAATGTGAAAAAATTCTAAATAAAAAAAATAATAATAAAAACAAACATTGCTGGATCAAAGGGTATGTACAGTTTGATAACTTTTTGAGCATAGTTCCAAATTGCTTTTCCAAATAAATCAATCTATTGATAAAAAAAAAAAAAAAGTGCTTTATTTTACCAAATGTCCATTTTCCCCTGAAAATGGTAGGTAGGTGAGTTTTAGTTGTAACCCTAGCTTTATTACTTTCCATAATATAATATTCTAAGCCTTCTGTTCCTTTAATGTAGAAGCTGCTAAATCTTGTGTTATCCTGACTGGGGTCCACTATACTTGATTTTTTTTGAGGTTTTTTTTTCCCCTTAGATGCTTGCAATATTTTCTCCTTGGCCTGGGAATTCCAGAAGTTGCATATACTATTCCTAGAAGTTTTCATCATGGGATCTTTCAGGAAGTTATGGATAGAGTCTTTCAATTTCTATTTTGCCCTCTGATTTTAGACTTTCAGCACAGTTTTCATTGTTAATTTCTTGAAGATTATGCCAAGGCTCCTCTCACTTCCTAGTGCACAAAACTCTTCCTGATGAATTGTCCTTGGAGTTTGTGCCACATATTCAGAAGCACCATCATCTGCTCCTAGGTTCTTTGGGCCCAAGCTGTACTGGGATAGCCTGTGCTATGATTGTAGTCCAGACCTTTTTTAGTGACCTTCCAATTGACTTTCAACTGGAAAATTGTTCCACTTTGACTTTTTAGGGGTTCTAAAACTTTAAAATTAGTTTATAATCATTATTTAAAGATATTTTGAAAGGTTTGGGGAAGAACTTGGATGAGTCCCTGCCTCTGTTGTGCTATCTTGGCTCTGCCTCTTCCCACTCTATTTTTAAGGAATTTTTTCTTCAATAAATTTTTGTGTCTCTATCAATCTGATCAGTTCTGCTTTTAAGGTGTTCTTCTCCTCTTCAAATTTTTTTTTTCTCTCTTCTTTACCTTTTGGCATAGTATCTGTTTTAAGGTTTTTTTTTTTCTGTATTTTTTTTTTTTGTATCTCTTTTAGCAAGCCATTGACTCATATTCATGATTTTATTGCATTACTTTCATTTCTCTTCCACATTTTCCCCTCTATCCATATTACATGATTTTCAAAACCTTTTTGTGAGTTTTTCCATATCTTTTTTTTTGTTTATTTTTTTTTTATTATTATATATATATTTTATAATATTATCCCTTGTATTCATTTTTCCAAATTGCCCCCCCTCCCTCTATTCCCTCCCCCCGACGACAGGCAATACCATACATTTTACATGTGTTACAATATAGTCTAGGTACAATACATGTGTGTGAATATCATTTTCTTGTTGCACAATAAACATTAGAATCCGAAGGTACATGCAACCTGGGCAGACAGATATTAGTGCTAACAATTTACATTCGCTTCCCAGTGTTCCTTCTCTGGGTATAGTTATTTCTGTCCATCATTGATCAACTGGAAGTGAGTTGGATCTTCTTTATGTTGAAGATTTCCACTTCCATCAGAATACATCCTCATACAGTATTGTTGTTGAAGTATACAGTGATCTTCTGGTTCTGCTCATTTCACTCAGCATCAGTTGACCTAAGTCTCTCCAGGCCTCTCTGTATTCCTCCTGCTGGTCATTTCTTACAGAGCAATAATATTCCATAACCTTCATATACCACAATTTACCCAACCATTCTCCAACTGATGGACATCCATTCATCTTCCAGTTTCTAGCTACAACAAAAAGAGCTGCTACAAACATTTTGGCACATATATGTCTCTTTCCGCTCTTTAGTATTTCTTTGGGATATAATCCCAGTAGTAGCGCTGTTGGGTCAAAGGGTATGCACAGTTTGATAACTTTTTGGGCATAATTCCAGATTGCTCTCCAGAATGGCTGGATTCTTTCACAACTCCACCAGCAATGTATCACTGTCCCAATTTCCCCACATCCCCTCCAACATTTGTCATTATTTGTTCCTGTCATCTTAGCCAATCTGACAGGTGTGTAGTGGTATCTCAGAGTGGTCTTAATTTGCATTTCTCTGATCAGTAGTGATTTGGAACACTCTTTCATGTGAGTGGATATAGTTTCAATTTCTTCCTCTGAGAATTGTCTGTTCATATCCTTTGACCATTTATCAATTGGAGAATGGTTCAGTTTCTTATAAATTATGGTCAGTTCTCTATATATTTTGGAAATGAGACCTTTGTCAGAACCTTTGTTTTTAAAAATATTTTCCCAATTTGTTACTTCCCTTCTAATCTTGTTTGCATTAGTATTATTTGTACAGAAACTTTTTAGTTTGATGTAATCAAAATCTTCTATTTTGTGATCAATAATGATCTCTAGTTCTCCTCTGGTCATAAATTCCTTCCTCCTTCACAAGTCTGAGAGGTAGATTATCCTCTGTTCCTCTAATCTATTTATTATCTCCCTCTTTATGCCTAAATCATGGACCCATTTTGATCTTATCTTGGTATATGGTGTTAAGTGTGGATCCATATCTAATTTCTGCCATACTAATTTCCAGTTTTCCCAACAGTTTTTTCTGAATAATGAATTTTTATCCCTAATGTTGGAATCTTTGGGTTTGTCAAAGATTAGATTGCTATAGATGTACCCTTTTTTGTCCTTTGTATCTAATCTGTTCCACTGATCTACCGGTCTATTTCTTAGCCAATACCAAATGGTTTTGGTGACTGCTGCTATATAATATAGCTTTAGATCAGGTACACTTAGACCACCTTCCTCTGAGTTTTTTTTCATTAGTTCCCTTGCAATTCTTGACCTTTTATTCTTTCATATGAATTTTGTTGTTATTTTTTCTAGGTCATTAAAATAGTTTCTTGGGAGTCTGATTGGTATAGCACTAAATAAATAGAATATTTTGGGGAGTATTGTCATCTTTATTGTATTCGCTCGGCCTATCCAAGAGCACTGAATGTCTTTCCAATTATTTAAATCTGATTTTATTTTTGTGGCAAGTGTTTTGTAATTTTTCTCATATAATTCCTGACTATTCTTTGGTAGATGGATTCCCAAATACTTTATACTCTCAACATTTGTTTGGAATGGAATTTCTCTTTGTATCTCTTGCTGTTGCATTTTGTTAGTGATATATAAAAATGCCGAGGATTTATGTGGATTTATTTTGTATCCTGCCACTTTGCTGAAATTTTGAATTATTTCTAGTAGCTTTTTAGCAGAGTCTTTGGGGTTCTCTAAGTATACCATCATGTCATCTGCAAAAAGTGATAGTTTAATTTCCTCATTTCCTACTCTAATTCCTTGAATCTCTTTCTCGGCTCTTATTGCCGAGGCTAGCGTTTCTAGTACTATATTGAATAGTAATGGTGATAGTGGGCAACCTTGTTTCACTCCTGATCTTACTGGGAAAGGTTGCAGTTTATTTCTATTGCATATTATGCTTACTGACGGTCTTAAATATATACTCCTGATTATTCTAAGGAATAATCCATTTATTCCTATACTCTCAAGAGTTTTTAGTAGGAATGGATGTTGGATTTTGTCAAATGCTTTTTCTGCATCTATTGAGATGATCATATGGTTCTTATTAATTTGATTATTAATATGGTCAATTATATTAATAGTTTTCCTAATATTAAACCAGCCCTGCATTCCTGGAATAAATCCTACTTGATCATAGTGTATTATCTTGGAGATAATTTTCTGAAGTCTTTTTGCTAATATCTTATTTAAGATTTTAGCATCAATATTCATTAAGGAGATTGGTCTATAATTTTCTTTCTCAGTTTTCGATCTACCTGGTTTAGGTATCAGTACCATGTCTGTGTCATAAAAGGAGTTTGGTAGGACTCCTTCATCCCCTATTTTTTCAAATAATTTATATAACATTGGGGCTAATTGTTCTTTAAATGTTTGGTAGAATTCACATGTGAATCCATCTGGCCCTGGGGATTTTTTCCTGGGGAGTTGATTAATAGCTTGTTCTATTTCTTTTTCTGAAATGGGACTATTTAAGCAATTTATCTCCTCCTCTGTTAATCTAGGGAGCCTATATTTTTGGAGGAAGTCATCCATTTCACTTAAGTTATCAAATTTATTGGCATAAAGTTGGGCAAAGTAACTCCTTATTATTTCTCTAATTTCCTCTTCATTGGTGGAAAGATCCCCCTTTTCATTTGGAAGACTATAAATTTGATTTTCCTCTTTCTTTTTTTTGATCAAATTTACCAAAGGTTTATCTATTTTATTGGCTTTTTCATAAAACCAACTCTTGGTTTTATTTATTAATTCAATAGTTTTTTTACTTTCAATTTTATTTATTTCTCCTTTTAATTTTTGTATTTCGAGTTTAATTTTTGGTTGGGGGTTTACAATTTGGTCTTTTTCTAGCCTTTTAAGTTGTAAGCCCAATTCGTTAATCTTCTCTTTCTCTATTTTCTTCAGATAAGCCTCTAAGGATATAAAATTTCCCCTTATTACTGCTTTAGCTGCATCCCAAAGATTTTGATATGATGTCTCATCATTATCATTATCTTGGGTGAAATTATTAATTGTTTCTATAATTTGCTCTTTCACCCAGTCATTCTTTAAGATGAGATTATTCAGTTTCCAATTACTTTTTGGTCTATTTACCCCTAACTTTTTACTGAATGTAGCTTTTATTGCATTGTGATCTGAGAAGAAGGCATTTATTATTTCTGCCTTCCTACATTTAATTTTGAGATCTTTATGTCCTAGTATATGGTCAATTTTTGTATAGGATCCATGAACTGCTGAGAAGAAAGTATATTCCTTCCTATTGCCATTCAGTTTTCTCCAAAGGTCTATCATACCTAGTTTTTCTAATGTTCTATTTACTTTTTTAATTTCTTTCTTGTTTGTTTTGTGGTTTGATTTGTCTAAATCTGAGAGTGCAAGGTTGAGATCTCCCACTATTATAGTTTTACTGTCTATTTCTTCTTGCAGTTCTCCTAACTTTTCCTTTAGAAAGTTAGATGCTATACCACTTGGTGCATATATGTTTAGTATTGATATGGCTTCATTATTTATGCTACCTTTCAGCAGGATATAGTTTCCTTCCTTATCTTTTTTAACAAGATCTACTTCTGCTTTTGCTTGATCTGAGATAAGGATAGCTACCCCTGCTTTTTTGGCTTTACCTAAAGCATAATAGGCTCTGTTCCAACCTTTTACCTTTACTCTGTATGTATCTCCCTGCTTTAAGTGTGTTTCCTGTAGGCAACATATTGTAGGGTTCTGCTTTTTGATCCAATCTACTATCCGTCTCCGTTTGATGGGATCGTTCATCCCATTTACATTTACAGTTAAAATTACTAATTCTGTATTTCCTGCCATCTTATTATCCCCAGCTTATGCTTTTTTCCCTTGACCCCCCTGATCCCCCTCCCCGATATTTAATTTACAGACCCCCCTTGTGCCGCACAACCCTCCCTCTTTTTTTTTTGGATCCCTCCCCCCTCCCTCCAAGTCCCTTCACTTATTCTCCTTTTCCTTTTCCCTTTTCCTCTCCCCCCTTTTATTGCGGTGAGAGAAAATTCTCTGAAAAACAAATATGTTAATTATTTACTCTTTGAGCCTCTTCTGATGAGAGTAAGATTCACACAATGATTCTCCCCCTCACTAAGTTCCCTCAGATATGGTGTATTTTCTATGTCTCTTCCTGGGATGTAGTTTCCCTCTTTTTATCACTCCTTCCCCTTTTTCTGAACCGACCTCCTTCCCTTTACTACACCCCCCTTTTTTTCTTTTATATCAGTAAAATCAAATTATCCTTGAGTATTTTTTATATACCCACAACAGAGTTACAGTTCTCAAGGGTTCTGTGTACCTTTTTCTGTTTCTCTTCAGTCTTGTGGATGTAGATCAAATTTTTTGTTTAAGTCTGGTTTTTTTCTTAGAAACATATAGAATTCCTCTGTTTCATTGAATGACCATCTTCTTCCATGGAAAAAGATGCTAAACTTAGCTGGGTAGTTCATTCTTGGTTGCAGTCCTTGATCTTTTGCCTTTCGGAATATCAGGTTCCAGGCCCTTCTATCTTTTAATGTGGAGGCAGCCAGATCTTGGGTGACCCTTATTGTGGCACCTTGGTATTTAAATTGTTTTTTTCTAGATGCTTGCAGGATTTTCTCCTTTGTGTGGTAATTCTGCAGCTTAGCCACAATATTCCGTGGTGTTCTTTTTTTAGGGTCTATTTCAGAAGGAGTTCGATGAATTCTTTCCACATCTACTTTCCCTTCTGTTTCTATTATCTCTGGACAGTTCTCTTTGATAATTTCCTGTAAAATAGAATCTAGGCTCTTTTTTTGGTCATAGTTTTCTGGAAGTCCAATAATCCGCAGATTATCTCTCCTAGATCTATTTTCCAGGTCTATAGATTTTCCCAGTAAGTATTTGACGTTGTTCTCCAGCTTCTCATTTTTTTTGTTTTGTTTGACTGATTCTTGGGTTCTCTGTGAATCATTCATTTCTATTTGTTCCATCCTGACTTTTAAGGAGTTATTTTCTTCTTTCACAGTTTTTAGTTCTTTTTGTAAATGCCCAATTTCGTTTTTAAATGAGTTATTTTGCTCTATTGAATTTTTTTCCATTTCCTTAATTTTTTTTTTGAGAATTATTTTCTTTTTCCAATTCAGAAATTCTATTTTCTTGAGACTTTTTTATCTTTTCCAATTCAGAAATCCTACTTTCCTGTGTTTTTTTAACCTTTTCTAATTCACTAATTTTGTTTCCCTGCATCTCCTGTGAATTCTTTATTTTTTCCAACTCCAATTTCAGGACATTGTTATTCTCTATCATAACTTCTCTTTCCTTTCCCCATTTTTCTTCGATCTCCCTCAATTTTTTAAGAGCTTCTTCTAGGAGAGAGTTATGTGATGGGGGGCAGGAATCGTTCCCCTTTAGGTTGTTATCTTCTGAATCTTTGCTGTTAACTTCCTCGGGGTTGGATACCCGCTCTTTCTCTGTATAGAAGGAATCTATAGTTTTTCTAGCTTTTTTGCTCATACTTAAAAAAATCTTTTGGGGTCTGTCCCTGGGGTAGGAAATTATTTACTTCTTTACCAGCTTCCTCCCAGATGGGATGGATGCAGCGGCCCCTGCGCCTGAGCTAAGATAGAGCTCTGGGAGAGAGTTCCACACCCCCTCCCTGGAAGTGCCCCAGAGGTGATTAGCACTGCTGTGCTTCGAGGGCGTAGAATAGTGAAGACAGCAGGAAGCCCAGTCTATGTGTCCGGGTGGGGAGTGGATGTCTGCAGCAGGTGACGTGAGAAGCCCCTGCGCTCAAACTGGAAGTGTCTGCCAGAAACCGGGGTCCCTAGTTCAAAGGTTCCGCTTCTCTGGGACTTCCTGGAGCTGAGTTCCACTCCCTCCAGCTAAGCTAGGCAGTGTGTGTTGCCTTGGGCCGTATCCACCCACTTGTCAGTCTCTTAACTCTTCTCAGGAGGGAGCTGAGGCCACACCCCCTGGTGCCGATTCTCTGCTGAGTCACCCCCAGGGTGGGGGGGGGGGAATCTAATCTGGGTTTTAAAATATTTTGGCTTTCTCTTCTGAACTGCTAAATAATTAGCAGAGAAGAGCTAACAGCCTGTGCCAGATTCCTTTACCTCAGTGGCTTCTCTGATCCCAGAGCCCCTCCCAGCGCAATGGGCACAGTGTGCCCCTACCCCACCGTCTGTGCTGGTCTTTCTTATTCCTCCCCTGAGAACTGACCTTTCCTGTTGAAACTCCAGATTCTCTTCAGCTGGTAAGTCGTGCTTCCAGTCCTTGTGGTATCTATCAGTCCTGAGCTAATTTTGAGACTTAATTTATCTAATTGGTTGTGAGGGAGTGAGGACGTTCACTGAGTCGTGTGTTTCTTCTCTGCCATCTTGGCTCCGCCCCCAGTTTTTCCATATCTTGAGGCTAATTATTATTTTTCTTAGAGACTTTGTACATAGGACTTGATGATTCATCTTCTTCTAAATATGTGTTTTGGCCTTCTTTGTCATCACATTAACTTTTTGTGCTTAGAATATTTTTAATATTGCTTGCTCATTTCCAAGCTTATTACTTGACTTTTCCCTCTTTGCTGATTTAGACTCTACTTCCAGGATAGAGGGTACACTAATCCAAGATTCATAGGTTTTGTGCATTTATTTTCAGAGGTACTTCAATGGGCATGTAAGGTTTCAATTTTTCCCAGGTAATATGATCTAAGGAGAGGCATTTTTTATACTCCTGGCCTGCTTTCTTGGCTGTGAATTATCACATGCACTCTTTTCTGCCCAAGAACTGTGTGTCCTGATGCACTGTGGCCACAAAACTTTTGCTGTGGTCCTCCTGGTCCTGGAATTTTCCCTCAGGTTTATGACCCAGATCTGAATATGGGTGAAAAAGATTCCTGTTTCAGTACTAGCAAAGAGACCTCTGTCATCCCCTTCGAATCAACTGTTTGACCCCTTTAAGGTCCCTAGGCTTAGATCACCCAAATTCAATGGTTCCCTATGACTATGCCTCAGTTCCTGGTATCTGGGACTTGTTAGACCTGCCTAAGTTGGAATGTGCTTCACTCTTCCTATAGCACAAGAGTCTTTTTTTGTGGAATTTCTAAATTGTCTTTGAGTTCCGTGGGCTGACAGTTATCCTGATGCCTGTTCCGGATCTGTGTTGGCCCATCCTGTGCTGGACTGTGCCATTTTCATCCTAGTACAACAGACCTCTCCTACTGACTTTCTAAGTTTTCTTGGGCTTGAAAATTGCTTCATTTCCAAAAAATTGCGAAATCATTTTTACATTTGATTGTTCTGATAAAAACTTTACTTCTAAAATATATAGAGAATGGACTCAAATTTAAAGAATCTAAGCCATTCTCCAATTGATAAATGGTCAAAGACATTAAAACAGACAATTTTCAGATGAATAAATTTAAACTATTTCTAATCACATGATAAGGTGCTTTAATGACTATTAATTAGAAAAATGCAAATTAAGACAATTCTGAGATACCATTACACACCTCTCAGACTGACCAAGATGACAGAAAAAGACAAAGACAAACGTCGGAAGGGATATGGGAAAACTGGGACACTAATACATTATGGATGGAGTTGTGAATGGATCCAGCAATTCTGGAGAGCAATTTGGAATTATATTCAAAAAATTATCAATCTGTGCATATCCTTTGACCCAGCAGTGTTTCTATTGACCTATATCTCAAAGAAATCTTAAAGGAAGGAAAGAGACCCACCTGTGCAAACATGCTTGTGGCAGCCTTCTTTGTAGTGGCAAGAATCTGGAAACTGAGTGGATGCCCATCAGTGGAGAATGACTGAATAAGTTATGATATATGGATATTATGGAATTTTATTGTTATCTAAGAAATGATCAGGAGGATGAATTTAGAAAGGCCTAGAGAGGCTTACATGAACTGATGCTAAGTGAAATGAAAAGAAGCATATCATTTTACATGACAACTTCAATATTATATGACAATCAATTCTGATGAATGTGACTATTTCCAACAATGAGATGATTGATGCCAATTCCAATGATCTTGTGATGAAGAGAGCCATTTGCACGCAGAGAGGGGAATGTAGCAACTGAACGTGGACAACTACAAAATATTCTCAATCTTTTTGTTATTGTTCACTTGTATTTTGTTTTCTTGCTCATTTATTTTCTCTTTTTGATCTGATTTCTCTTGTGCAACAAGAGAATTGTATAAATATGTTTATACATATTAAATTTAACATATTTTAACATGTTTAATATTTGTTGAATTGCTTGGCATCTAGAGGAGGGGATGGGGGGAAGATGGAAAAAAATCTGAAACACAAGGCTATACAAAGGTCAATGTTGTCAAATTATCCATGCATAAGCTTTGAAAGTAAAAAGCTTTAAAAAAAAGAGAATTGCTCCACTTTATCCTTTTGGGTGGCTTCTGCTACTCTAGAATTTATTTAGAATAACTATTTTGGAGAAGTTTTGGCAAAAACCCAAGCAAGTTCTTGTCTCTTTTCCATAATATTAGCTCTATCTCTCTCAAATTCACTATAAAGTTTCATTAAGGATGTCAGAACTACTAGCACTGTATTTTATCATGATGTTGGTAACAGTATAACTTAAAAAAAGATTGTATCATACTTTAAATTTTGTAAACTCCTTTAACATTTATTTTGTCATTTCAATCTAAATACAATTCTGAGATTTAGTTTACATTATTATGCCTACGTAACAGTTAAGAATGTTAGGTAATGAGAGGCCAAGTTCATGGTCCAGTGTTGCACAGTAAGTTTCCAAGGCTGGATTTCAACTCAAGGCTTTCTAACTGTTGGTCCATCAAGCCATCCCCATTACCTCCAGCTGCCAAGTACACTTACCCTAATGTTGTCCAGCTTTTACATGGACATTTCCATAGCAAAACATATTATTGGTTCCAAAATTTTCAACCTTATTTATCATGCCATACTAGAGTCATTAAGCTCAGTGATCCCAAAGTTACTGAAGTCATTGAATTTAAGGATAAAAAGACCACTGCACCTCAAGAAGCCATTCTAAACTCTAAGGTTCTCTAGAATCAATATTATCATTTCTATGCCCTTAAAACTGAGTTTCCCAACCAGAAGAATGTGTTAAAACTCTAAAACATAGGAAGAGGTTTCTTTCTTCCTGTTTTGTTTGTTTTTGTTTTCTTTTCAGCTAGGGTATCATTGGCCCATATTTTGTGAAAGAAGACCTACTATAACAAAATTATTATAGGCTAATTAAGAAAAGAAGTGAAAAATTACACAAAAATAATGAAATTACAAGAGTTATCACAAAGTTAAAATTAATCATTCAATAAATATATATTGGGTATCCACAATATCCCAGGCATTATTCTAAGAACTAAGGATATAGAGAAACAAGTGAAAGTGATCTTATAATTTCTCTGAGGAGATTATAATACAGTTATGTATATACATACATATATATAATATGTATATATATATATATATATATCACATATATATACATATATATATATATATATATATATATATGATTATGTTTATATGGACATATTTAAGGTAATTTGAAATTGGCTAATGGAGACAGTAGCATTAGGAAAATCTCATAAAAAGACCCATCTAGAAGATGAATTTTTGAAGTCATGTGTCTAAGACATGGCAATTATAAGGGAATAGGAACATGCTGGAGACAGCTTTGAAGCCAGAGTCATGGGTTAAATTTTAGTTAGCAATTAATAAACAAGAAATTGATCCCTCAAAACAGGACTTCATTAATTATTTAACTAATATAATCCTAATAAACTCAAAATTTCTCTGTGAATGTTTTTTTTTTCCTTCTGATAACAAGAGTATAAAATATTTACCTGCATACCTAAGGGAGTAGGTACAATACTGCCATACATGACTATCAACTGGTACGAAGTTGAGAGATGGAATGCTATGAAAGAGAAAAAAAAGGAATTTTAGAAAGAAGAAAATATTAATAAAAGAAACTTACAGCATGTTGAACAATGTATAATAGTCTGGAAATGAATGGAAGAGACAAAATTGTTAAGGATATAGAAAGCTAAACATAGGAATATTTTTGAAAATGTAAGTTCTTTTAGGGGAG
This sequence comes from Sminthopsis crassicaudata, assembly GCF_048593235.1. Classification (NCBI taxonomy): domain Eukaryota; kingdom Metazoa; phylum Chordata; class Mammalia; order Dasyuromorphia; family Dasyuridae; genus Sminthopsis; species Sminthopsis crassicaudata. The sequence continues at coordinate 127,224,296 of NC_133617.1, forward strand.
AATGCTTCATTATTCAATTTTGCTTACTCAGTCCTGGGAACGCTGTAGTTGCTTAATAATTTTTTTTATTGATTGATTTATTAATTGAAGATAAAATAGAGAGCATTGGAATTGTTTTAATTCCAGCCCAGTAACTAGAATCAATGAAATGTTGATATCATCATTTAATGCTAATTATAGGACTATTAGAAAATAGTGACAAACTTGTATCAGACACATATGAGAAAGAAGATAAAGAAATATTGAGTCCAAGTTAAAGTATCAAGTTAAAATAAAGTTAATTAAACTATATTTTTAAATGATTGAATCTTTAATGTGTTCCTACAAAAAAGAAAGATTTTTCATTTCTTTTCCTCCCCTACTTAATCTAATTATTGAGAAATGTTCACCTCAAGGTAATTTGAAGAATCTTCTATGTCATCTTATGGGAAATAAAGATTCAAAAGATTAATGGACCTGAAACATTAAAAAGGAAATTAAATATATAGAGAAATGTAGATACAGATATTTAAGCAAGAAGTCATACTTCAAGTTATACATACTCCCTTCTGCTTCTTTTCCTTTTTTATTAATTTTATAATTATACATTTTTGACAGTACATATGGATGAGTAATTTTTTTTAGAAATTATCCTTTGTATTTATTTTTTCAAATTTTCCCATTGCTCCCTTTACTCCCTCCCCTAGATGATAGGCAATCCTATACATATTAAATGTGTTACAATATAACCTAGATACAATATATGTGTGTAAATCCAATTTTCTTGTTAGATATTAAGAATTGGATTCCAAAGGTAACCTGGGTAGATAGACAGTAGTGTTAACAGTTTACATTAAATTCTCAGTGTTCCTTTTCTGGGTGTAGCTGTTACTGTCCATCATTGATTAACTGGAAATGAGTTGGATCTTCTTTAGGTTGAAGATATCTACTTCCATCAGAATATATCCTTATACAGTATTGTTGTGTCTTCTGGTTCTGCTCATTTCACTCAGCATCAGTTCATGTAAGTCTCATCATATCTCTCTGTATTCATCATACTGGTCATATCTTACAGAGCAATGATATGCCATAATATTTATATACCAAAATTTACCCAACCATTCTCCAATTAATGGACATCCATTCATCTTGCAGGTTCTAGCCACTACAAAAAGAGCTATCACAAACATTTTGGCACATACAGGTCCCTTTTCCCTCTTTAGTATTTCTTTGGGATCTAAGCCCAATAGTAGCACTGCTAGATCAAAGTGTATGCATAGTTTGATAAATTGACAAATTATTATTAATTTATTTATTTATATTATTTAAATAAATATTATTTATATATATATATATATATATATATATTATTTATATATTATTATATATTATTTATATATTATATATATATAAATATATATTTATATATATATTATTTATATTATTTATATATATTTATATTATTTATATATATATATTATTTATATATATTTATATTATTTATATATATATATTTATATTATTTAAATATATATATATATTATTTAAATAAATATTATTTATATTATTTAAATAAATATTAAAAATTAATTTTCATGAAGTCCAATGATCCTCAGATTATTGCTCCTAGATATATTTTCCAGGTCTACAGATTTTCCCAGTAAATATTTGATGTTACTCTGCAGCTTTTCATTTGTTTTGCTTTGTTTGACTGATTCTTGGTTTCTCAATGAATCATTCATTTCTATTTGTTCAGTCCTGATTTTAATGAGTTATTTTCTTCATTCACATTTTTTAGTTCTTTTTTATATATGTCCAATTGAATTTTTAAATGAGTTATTTTACTCTGTTGAATTTTCTTTCCATTTCACTAATTTTTTTTTAGTGAGCTATTTTCTTTTTCCAAATCACAAATCCTACTTTATTGGCAATTTTTTATCTTTTCCAATTCAGAAATACTACTTTCCTGGGATTTTTTAACCTTTTTAAATTCACAAATAATTTTTCCGTGCACCAACTGTGAATTATTTATATTTTCCAACTCAAATTTCAGGACATTGTTATTCTTTATAATAGCTTCTCTTTCCTTTCCCCATTTTTCTTCAAACTCTATTAACTTTTTAATAGTCTCTTCTAGTAGAAAGTTATGTGATGGGAGGCAAGTATCATTCCACTTTAGGTTGTTATCTGCTGACTCTCTGCTGTTAACTTGCTCGGGGTTGGATACCTACTCTTTCTCTGTGTAGAAGGTATCAATAATTCTCTTCAGCTTCTTACTCATTTTTTTTTTTGTTTGTTTGTTTTTTTGTTTTTCTTTTTTGTTTTTATTAATTTTTATAATTATAACATTTTCTTTGAGAGAACATATGCATAGGTATTTTTTTTAAACAACATTACTCTTGTACTCCTTTCTATTCCAAGTTTTCCCCCTCCTTCCCTCCACCCCCTCCCCTCAATGGCAGGCATGCCCGTACATATTAAATATCTTATAGTATATCCTAGGTACAATATATATGTACAGAACCAAAATTTGTTGTTCTTGTTGCAAAGGAAGGATTTTATTCGCAAGGTAAAAATAATCTGGGAAGAGAAACAAAACAAAACAAGACAAAACAAAACAAAAACAAAAACAACAAAACAAAACAAAACAAAACAAAACAACAACAAAAAAAAACAAAAAAAAAAAAAAAGAAAAGAAAAAAAATGCTCACATTTTACACTCATTTCCCAGTGTTCCTTATCAGGATGTAGCTGATTCTGTCCATCATTGATCAATTGGAATTGGATTAGCTCTTCTCTATGTTGAAGATATCCACTTCCATCAGAATACATCCTCATACAGTATCATTGTTGAAGTGTATAATGATCCCCTAGTTCTGCTAGTTTCACTCAGAATCAGTTGATATAAGTCTCTCCAACCTCTCTGTATTCCTCCTGTTGGTCATTTCTTACAGAACAATAATATTCCATAACATTCATATACCATAATTTACCCAACCATTTTCTAGATTGGGTCAAGGACAAGACTTCCCAGGAAAACTTCAGGGAAGCTGGAGGAGATTCAGAGCCAGGATTCAGGAAGAAGAGGATTCAAGATTCTACCTTCGCTCTGGCTGAAGGCTCTAGAAGCCTCCCAAGAAACCTGTTCACAGAGAAAAGGATTTACAGAAAAGAAATCTCCTCCTAGAGAAGGATTATAATTGAGAGACAACAGAACTTTACATTTTGGCCATCCATTCATTTTCCAGTTTCTAGCCATTATGAAAAGGGCTGCAACAAACATTTTGGCCCCTTCTTTAATATATCCTTGGGATATAAGCCCAGTAGTAGCACTTCTGGGTCAAAGGGTATGCACATTTTGATAACTTTTTGGGCATAATTCCAGATTGTGCTCCAGAATGGTTGGATTCTTTCACAACTCCACCAACAATGCATCAGTGTCCGAGTTTTCCCACAGCCCCTGCAACATTCATCGTTATTTGTTCCTGTCATCTTAGTCAATCTGACAGGTTTGTAATGATATCTCAGAGTTGTCTTAATTTGCATTTCTCAATATCAATAGTGATTTGAAACACTCTTTCATATGAGTAGAAATAGTTTTAATTTCATTATCTGAAAATTGTTTATTCATATCCTTTGACCATTTATCAATTGGAAAATGGCTTGATTTCTTATAAATTAAAGTCAATTCTCTGTATATTTTGTAGATGAGACCTTTATCAGAACCTTTAAGTGTAAAAATGTTTTCCCAATTTGTTACTTCCTTTCTAATCTTGTTTGCATTAGTTTTGTTTGTACAAAAGGTTCTTAATTTGATGTAATCAAAAATTTCTACTTTGTAATCAATAATGGTCTCTAGTTCTCCCTTGGACACAAACTCCTTCCTACTCCACAAGTACGAGAGGTAAATCATCCCATGTTCCTCCAATTTATTTATGATTTCGTTCTTTATGCCTAAATCTTGGTACAGCTAGACCACCTTCATTTAATTTTTTTTCATTACTTCCCTTGAAATTCTCGACCTTTTGTTGTTCCATATGAATTCTGTTGTTATTTTTTCTAGGTCATTAAAATAGTTTCTTGGGAGACTGATTAGTATAGCACTAAATAAATAGATTAGTTTAGGGAGTGTTGTCATCTTAACTATATTTGCCTGGCCTATACAAGAGTACTGAATGTCTTTCCAATTATTTAAATCTGACTTTATTTTTGTGGCAAGTGTTTCATAATTTGCTCATATAATTCTTGACTCTCCTTTGGTAGATATATTCCCAAATATTTTATACTATCGACCGTAATTTTGAAAGGAATTTCTCTTTGTATCTCTTGCTGTTGGATTGTGTTGGTAATGTATAAAAATGCTGAGGATTTATGTGGATTTATTTTGTATTCTGCAACTTTGCTAAAGTTCTGAATTATTTCTAATAGCTTTTTAGCAGAGTCTTTGGGGTTCTCTAAGTATAACATCATGTCATCTGCAAAGAGTGATAATTTGATTTCCTCTTTTCATACTCTAATTCCTTGAATCTCTTTCTCGGCTCTTATTGCCAAGGCTAGAATTTCTAGTACTATATTGAATAGTAATGGTGATAGTGGGCAAACTTGTTACACTCCTGATCTTACAGGGAAAGGTTCTAGTTTATCGCCATTACATATGATGTTTACTGAAGGTTTTAAATATATGCTCATTATTATTTTAAGGAATAGTCCATTTATTCCTATACTCTCAAGTGTTTTTAGTAGGAATGGATGTTGGATTTTATCAAACGCTTTTTCTGTATCTATTGAGATGATCATATGGTTTTTATTAATTTGATTATTAACATGGTCAATTATACTAATAGTTTTCCTAATATTAAACCAGCCCTGCATTCCTGGTATAAATCCCACTTGGTCATAGTGTATTATCCTGGGGATGATTTTCTGAAGTCTTTTTGCCAATATCTTATTTAAGATTTTAGCATCAATACTCATTAAGTAAATTGGTCTATAGTTTTCTTTCTCAGTTTTCGATCTACCTGGTTTAGTATCAGGACCATGTTTGTATCATAAAAGGAGTTTGGCAGAACTCCTTCAATCCCTATTTTTTCAAATAGTTTACATAGCATTGGAGTTAGTTGTTCTTTAAATGTTTGGTAGAATTCACATGTAAATCCATATGGTCCTGGGGATGTTTTCTTAGGAAGTTGTTTAGTAGCTTGTTCTATTTCTTCTTACTCACTGTTAATAATTTGTTGGGGTCTGCCGTTGGGGTAAGAAGTTTATTTATTTATTTATTTACCAGCTTCCTCCCATAGTGGATGGATGCAGCAAGTCCTGTGCATAAGCTAAGGGAGAGCTCTGGGAGAGAGTTCCCTTCCCCCTCCCCAGAAATGCCTCAGAGGTGGTTAGCACTACTACAGCTTTGCAGAGTGCCCAGATAAGGACCCTGCTGTGTGGTCTAGCAACTGCCCTGAGGTTTAAGGCTGAACAGTGAAAGTGTCACAAACCCCAGCCAAAGCCTCCTATGGGGCCGTGGATATTAGCAGCTGATGTGAAAAGCCCCTGCGCTCAAACCACAACTGTCTGCCCAGAAACCACGGTCCCTGTTTTGGAGGTTTTGCTCTTCTGGGAGTTCAGCTGGTGTTGGAGTTTCACTGCTGCTAGAATTCCTGTGGCTTAGAGGCTGCCTCAGGCTGTGTCCCCCTCTGTTTAAGCTCTCAACTACCCCAAGGAAAAGTCCTGGGCAGCAGAAGGCGCCTGCACAGCAGTGCCAAGATTGGTGTTAGACCACTTCCAGATTGGGGTGGATCTAAGATCTGGCTTTATATTTTAAAATAGCTTGATTTCTCTTCTAATCTGCTGATTTATAAGCAGAGAAGAGCTATCAACCTGTGCCAGATTCCTCTATCTCAGTGGCTTCTCTGATCCCAGAATTCTCCCCAGCCCATTTGGCACAGTGTACTAGCACCTAGTCCAACTCTGTCTGTACTGTTTTTTTTTTTTTTTTTGTTGTTTTTTTTGTTTTTTTTTTTCTTTCCTCCCCTTGGAACCAACCTTTTCTGTTGAAATTCCCGATTTTCTTCAGCTGGTACGTTTTGCTTCTAATCGTTGTGGTTTTTATCAGTTCAGCGTTATTTTTGAGGCTGATTTAACTATTGCTATTGAGGGAAGAAGGGAACTTACAAATTCGCGTGTATCTTCTCCACCATCTTGCCCCCCTTTTTGCTTCTTTTTAAATTATTTTGTCCCCATTTCTGTCTTTCACTCTCTCAGAAAGTTTCTTTTTTTATGAAAACAAGTCTATCTTTCTCTTTAAATCTAGCTTCAATCACTTACAAATTTTATGATCCTAAACAAGTCACTTAAAACCTTTTTATTATAGTTTTCTCATTTGTCAAATAAGCTAGAGAAGGATATGGCAAAACTACTATAGTATCTGTCTTAAGAAAACCCCATATGGTGTCATAAAGAGTTGGACACAATTGAAAATGACTTATCAGCAACAACAGAAACAATAATATAATGGCTTTACCGAAAGGGATGCACATATAAGATATTCCCTAAAGAGAGAACTTTTCAGTATCAATGATATTGGAAGTAATCATAATAGTCATATAATCATTTGTTTGGTGATTACTATATGCCAGGTGTTTTGTAATTATTTTTCAATTTTTATCCCATTTGATCTTCAAAACAATACTGAGAATTAGGTACTATTATTAGTCCTACTTTAAAGATGATGAAACAGAGGAAAATAATGATTAAGTGACTTATCCAGGATCAAGTAGCTGGTACCTAAGGCAGGATGTGAATTCAGGAAGATGAGTCATTATGATTTCAGGCCTGGCATTCTACTCACTGTATCATCTATTTGCTATAAACAGACAAGCTATACATGTTAGTCAATAAATTATTGAAAGTATGATCACTTATGGGGCCTAAAATAGCAATGTTAAGCTGAAATAAAAACACATTCCTGCAAGATCCCTTAGAAAATCACAAAGTAATATTATCTATGTTTTATCATAGTTTTATTTAGTTTGTTAACCATTTCTGAATTGTATTTTAATCTAATTCTGATCATACTCCAGAGATTTGGTAGTTTGACATCTCTTTACTATAGCAGTATGAAGAACATCTGTATAAAGTACTGAGCAAGGAGAAATCTGCATATCAGGAAGACTCCAGGACACTTTATGAATCTCACTAACAGTAGATAGGGTACTCGAAGCCTCAGATTTGTTTATCTCATGGGGAAGGTTTGAATTTATTTTTATTCTGGTTCTAATAACCAAAATAAATATTACTTTCCAGATTAGCTGCTGAGATGGATTAACAAAAGTCAAAGGTTATGGCCATCATTTGGTTAAAAGAAAAGCTCTCCCTTCTGTTTGGGTGAAAGTTATTGTTCAATAAAGTGACAAACATTAGTCACAATCCCAAGGTTTCGGGCAGCTAAAATCCACAGACTTTCAAATTCAGGTAGTTATGATCTCCATTCAAAATGTACTAAATGAGGGGAGGTGATATCCCAAATGAACTGATTTTTCCCCATAACTGCTAGTGTAATTATGGAAAGAAAGGTGCAAAAAACAGAGACATTAATTATTAAAATATTTTTAAACTGCAAAATGTATGTGTGTGTGTGTGTGTGTGTGTGTGTGTGTGTGTGTGTGTTCTTTCATGAGTTGTAAACATTTTCTTTAGTTAAGCTTGTCTGATTTAAAGGCCTGCTATCTATTAGCTGGAAAAAAAATATTGATTACATTATTTTATTATTTCTTTTAAAACAGGATACATCCTCTAGAGTTTCAATTGATATTTTATAAAACTCCAGGGTGTATAAGTTCTAGCAGTCAAGAAGAAACATGTGTTTGTGTTTTATATTAGGTGCTAATTATGATGACTCTATAATATACATAGTACATACATACACACATACATATATTTATGGGTTCGAGTTCTTTAAAGAAATTTACTCTGTCATTTGATCTCTTAGGATCAGAAATGATGTCTCTCCTTCCCCAAGACCTCCACCTCCTCCCATCAGTTATGATGTCTTTCAGCAGCTTTATTAGTGCAATATTAGACACTCCTATCAGCTTTAATAGTATACATTATTCGGTTGGTATTTTAATGACTAATGTGTGTACTAATTCAGTAAAGTAATTCCCAAGTTAATTTGGAGGATGTTGCGTTAATATTTTACAGTGTTATCCAAGTAAATTCTGTTGCTTTAAGCTCATGAATATTTTTAAACTGGAATAGTTGAAACCAATTTCAATTTTTCTAGTTGGTAGATTACATCCTTTGTTCAAAAATTTTTAATCAAAGGCCTTCAGGGAGTTGTCAAGTATGTTTATAGGAATATTTGTTAATTACTTCTAATATACTGTTAAAATTTAACATTAAAAAACTAAAATATTATAATAGGAAGAAGAAAACATAGTATTGATTTTTAAAGAAAAGAAGACTTGTACATGTAATCAATATTTTGTCATAAAAGCCCAGAAAAGAAAAGGAAGTTTGAAGAATTTGCTTATGAGAACCAATTTGCAAACAAGGGTAATTGATTTGTTTCTATAAACATTACATGGTAAATAGAAAGTGAATTTCCTGCCTAATAAATTCATGTGATTTTGTGGAAAATGAGTTCTTTGAGATAGTAGAAGCACATTATTCTAAAAAGCCTTAGAGGGATACACCTCGACAAATTCATTACAGCAAAAAAATATTCTGGATTATGGCATTACATTACATGGCCTGCATAGAAGCACTTCATATAGGAGATTCAAAGGATCATAACTTTATGGTGGGAAAAAATGTAGAACTCTTATCTAACACTTTAAGCTTACAAATAAGTAAATAGAGTCCCAGAAAGATAAAATAATTTACCCATGCTTATCCTACAAGTCATAATTCAGACATCCAGAATAGATGTCTGGATTTCCAGATTATGAAATGTACATTCTTACTATTGTACCTCATCTTCTTTCATCTATAAAGGTCATACATATTTAAGTTTCTATAAATCACACTTATAGGAAAAAGAAGAAAATCAGGTTTTAGACTCAAAGAGACATTGTTGAATTCTGACTAAAGACTATGGGTAGGCTATATGTACCAGAAAATAAAACATGGTGAAAGCCAAAGTACACTCATATGATGAAATAAAACTCAAGTTTGTACAAAATGCAAGATAATGATGTCATACGCATGGTATATATCATGACGGGATTATATAGTCATCATTATTAGTACCTTCTGATAACTCAGAGGAATATTATACTGTCTTACTAATTACTCATTTTGAAATGGTTTGTGGCATGGAATATATTCAATATATATGGGCTTTAACCTTTTCTGTATCCACATACACCAAAAAAATTCAGCAATAACCAAATATATATATACATATGTATATATATATATATATATATAAAATAATGATAACAGCACAAAAACACTTTGCCTTTTCTCTGAATCTTAAATCAGTGTTTCTGCTGTGTAAGAACAATTAATTCTTTCAACATTCTAAATTTAGTTGACCTTGTAGTACTTTTTAATATCAAATGTTTCTGAAAGAGATTTATCCCAAACTTTCTAAAAAGATGATAGATAGATAGATTGATAGATAGACATAATTTATTGACAAATCATTAGTATGTGAATAAATCATTGTTTTACATTTAAGCTCAATTCATCCTACCTGATTCAAAATTAATTTACTAATATTTTTCATCTGAAAATTCAACTTAAAAAATTTCAAATATGTTTCAATCTCCAGAAAATATTATTTTATTATCTCCTATATATTAATTTCAAGTGACTATTTTTGGGGGCTCTATGAAAACTTAGGATACAAGAAAAGAAGTAAAACAATCCTTGATTTCAAGAAATTAAATTCCAAGGGGAGGGGGGAGAGGAAGGAGACAAGACCATTTAGGAGGTTCTATTAGAACTAAACCTAGAGAACAACTTGGGACTCTGAAAAATGATTAATGAGTATATCCAGGTATCAATGAGTATATTCCATATATTCCCATGAAAAGTTAGAGATTAGATGTTAACAACTAATATCAACAAGTAGCAATTTAGCAGGAATACCAAGTCCATAACCAATAGTAATGTGCAAAAAACCTAACTGGGTTGGCAAAATGGTAATTTTTAAAGGTTTTACATGCCAAATGGAGTTTACATTTTGTCCTACAGATCTTAAGATTATATATTTAAGGATGAAACAGACTACAGATTCTACATATTCAATTTTTTTTTCTTATAAAAGAGGAATGAAGAATCAGAAGAGTCACAAATCAAAATCACATAAATAGGAACTTGTAAGATTTGAATTTTAATTGATGTTCCTGTTTGTAAAGTTCTGATCATCTCTCAGTTGTAATCCTTCTCTGGGAGGAGGTTTCTTTTCTGTATAATCTTTTCCTCTATGAGCAGGTTTCTTGGGAGGCTTCTGGAGCCTCCAGCCTGCCTCTTCTTCTTCCTGAATCCTGGCTCTGAATCTCCTCCAGCTCTTGTCCTTCCCCAGTCCAGACTGCTTGTCCAGGCCCAATGTTGCCTCTTTTATCTTCCCAGAGAATGGGTGTGGGATAATGCAAGGGCTTCTGGGAAGAAGTACTCCAACCAATGAGCTTGCTCCTCTTAAGAATCTGAGCCAGAGAACTATCAAGTCAACCTGAGTTATCACCTTGTAATTGTCCAGACAACCTGAATTATCACCTTGTCATTGTCCAGACAACCTGAGTTCTCACCTAGTAATCCTAACATCTCCCCCTTTCTTTTGATTTAGAACATAGGATAGTCATGACCTTGAAACATAAATCCATCAATATGGGAGGTATTACACATAATTACATAAATTACATAAGCACATAATAACATAGTAACATAGTACTATAATACATGCTAGAAGTATGTAACAAATAACATGATCAAATAATCATAAACTGAGAATTTATAAATGTCCATAAGTCCATTGTCTGTTAGTCTCATCTTGTGTTAGGAAATCCAATGATTCCTGCTGCTTTTAAAGTTCTTTAACAGTCTTTTTATTAGCCATGCTCTTTCGGTGTGAGATGTTTCTTAGATTTTCTCCTTTATTTTGAGGTTTTTCTCTTTTTCTGTCTCTCTCTGATGGACAAGGTGAATACGACTCGTTGGCACCCATCTGGCACTGAAAGAGCAAATCTTTTCATATCCTCCTTATCTAGAGGGATAGAATAGAAACAATCCTTAATGTCTATAACCCATAGAGGCCATTCTCTTGGCAACTGAGTAGGAGATGGAAGTCCAGGCTGAAGAGTTCCCATAGTTTCCATCTGTTCATTTACTCTTCTTAGATCAGTTAACATCCTCCATTTTCCAGATTTCTTTTTCACCACAAATACTGGGGAATTCCAACGACTTAGAGAAAGCCGCAAGTGTCCTTGGTCAAGTTGTTCTTGCACTATGTCTAATAAGGCCTGAATTTTATCACTTCTTAAGGGCCACTGTTCTACCCACACTGGTGAATGAGTCTTCCACTGAATAGGAACTGGTGAAAGTGTAGGTAGGCCTTCAGCAGCAGCCCTGCCTAAAAAGCCTAAGTGCTTATTTGTAATCCTATCTGCTGTAAAATGTCTCTTCCCCATAGATTGATGGGGATTTTTTTCAAGCACAAAAGGAGTAAAAACTCCTGTTTCCCCTTCAAATATCCATCTCAAAGGCCTAGCACTAACTTCTGCTGCTATTGATCCTCCTACCCCAGACATGTAGGCGTCTGCTTTAATCTTTGGCCAGTGACCGGGCCAATTGGCACCTCTAATAACTGTACAATCTGCACCTGTGTCTACCAATCCTTCAAATGGTATTCCGATTATATAAATAGTAAGCATAGGTCTGTCAGCTGTCACAGCTGCTGTCCAATATATTCCTGGATTTTGTTCATTGGAGTGAGAATCTAGGCGACTATCACCAGGTTGCTTATTAGGGGTACATAACAATAAGCCTGATGCTACTATTTCTGATTGATAAATCACATGTTGTCTCCCTGTGTTAGTGACTGGGATATTAGCTACATGTTCTCCCAGTTTCCCACATCAGTGTATGGATGGATACTATTTTGTAGGCACTCTCAGAAGGTGAAATGGTCAAGCCTCCTGTGCCTGGAGGCAAAGGATCCATAGGCTCAACAGGAACAGATTTCACTTCTCCAGGGAGTATCTCAGTAGTCTCTACTGCACACAACTCTATTTTTCCTAATTTCAATCCCTTTCTTCCATCTGATTGATCATGTCTTAAAATTCTCTGGATGTAACCTCGGCTGACATCACGCCCCACTTGGGGGGCTGAAGCTGGGCCCCACCTGTCAATTCCCTAGGTCAATCTACATTCAGGGGCCAAGTAGAAAGCCTTGTGACATTTTGGACATGGAGTTTTAAGTCTTCTCTCACCCTGTCTTCTCACTGTTTCTCCATATGTACACTGAGCTCTTAGATGCCCAATTTTTCCACATTGAAAACATCGCCGAGTTTCTCTAGAAGGCCCTTTCCAGGAGGGGCCCTGTCTTTCCACGTTCATCATTGTCCGGGTGTAAAAAGCATTTGTTCCCACTGTAGCACAACGTCTTATGATCTCCTCTAAAATAGCATCTTTGTCTAATCCCCATATAATTCTTTTGCAAATCTCATTGGCATTTTCCTTAGCCAGATGTCTGGTTATTATTTCTGTAGCTGCATTTTCTCCAATAGTTCTTTTGACAGCAGTTTGCAAAAGTCCCACAAAATCTGCAAAAGGTTCATTGGGAGCTTGCTCTATTTTAGTGAAAGCCTCTCCACGATCTTTCTGTCCAGGGAGGACACCCCAAGCTTGTATTGCAGCCTTAGCAATTTGTTCATATATTGTCATGGTATAATTAATCTGTTCTGAATTCTCTCCATACTGTCCTTCACCAGCTAAGTGCTCAAAAGTGAATTGTGTGTTAACTCCTATTTCCAAATTGCATCTGACTTGGATTTTACATAATTCATGAAACTCCGCAAGCAATAATAAATTTTCTCCAGGTTGCAGGCATGTCTTTGCTACGGATTCCCAATCACTCGGAGTTAGGACTTCATAAGACAAACCATCTAGTAACATTTTAACATAAGCTGATGTAGCCCCATAAAGGGTACAACCTTTTTTCAAATCCTTAATTTTATTCAAATCTAAAGGTGCATATTTTCTCCTTTTATGACCTACAGAATCAATCTCTTCAATCACAGGATATGCATGTATAAAATCACTTATATCCTGTCCTTCTATCTTAGCATTAACCAATGCTTTTTCTAATCTTGTCACAGGCTTAGGCTGCTTCATAGGCAATTCTGTTTGTGTTTCTGCCTCTTCCCCTCTTTCTTCTTCCTCCACTTCTGAAGGTGGGGTTGATGTGGGCCTGTCAGTAATCTGTTCTCTAGGCAAGGTTGAAGCTTCTTCAAGAGAATCATACCCTAATTCCTCATTTAAATCCTCTTGCTCTAGGGCAAGACCTTGATCTTTCCTTTTTTCCTCACACTTCCTACTCTGTTCATTTTAAAAACTTTTCCTTCTCCTACAACTTGCTTGATAGTTTAAGGCTAATTGAACTATGTTGTAGATATAAAATACCTCTGCAGAAATTGAACGAGGCCTATTTTTTGCATGAAATTCTTTCATTTCAAATCCCACTAGCTTCCATTTGTCTACATCTATCTTTTCTTCCTCTAAGAATCAAGGAGATGTGCATCTTAATGCAGCCAAGAGTTTAGCAATCTGTATCCAGGTTACAAGTAAACTCTGCTCCTCAATTATCTTAATTATACTCTCTATAGTACCAATCCTGAATGGGGCTGGAGCTGAGGCTGCCTCTGGAGCTGGGGTTGAGTTGGCTGAGGTCAAGGGATTGTATTTAGCTAACATCTGCCCCATTTCAGCTATAAGAGATTGCTGGTTTAGCCCTTAACAAGTTAAGTTCCTTATTTATCTATTAGCACGCTCACTTAATTTTTAACAAAGTTTCCTTTTTACTCACTGTTCTGGGTCAGAGAGACTGAGATCTGGATGGGAGGCTTTTCCACTGGAATCAGGACCATGTCTGTTCCTATTCGGGAGCCAAATTGCAAAGGTGTGGTCTAATTCCTCTTGTCAGGATAAGCAAAAGTCCTTACCCCACGTTGGGTGCCAAATGTAAAGTTCTGATCGTCTCTCAGTTGTAATCCTTCTATGGGAGGAGGTTTCTCTTCTGTATAATCTTTTCCTCTATGAGCAGGTTTCTTGGGAGGCTTCTGGAGCCTCCAGCCAGCCTCTTCTTCTTCCTGAATCCTGGCTCTGAATCTCCTCCAGCTCTTGTCCTTCCCCAGTCCAGACTGCTTGTCCAGGCCCAATGTTGCCTCTTTTATCCTCCCAGAGAATGGGTGTGGGATAATGCAAGGGCTTCTGGGAAGAAGTACTCCAACCAATGAGCTTGCTCCTCTTAAGAATCTGAGCCAGAGAACTATCAAGTCAACCTGAGTTATCACCTTGTAATTGTCCAGACAACATGAATTCTCACCTAGTAATTCTAACACCTGTTTATGAATTTAAAGTTCTTTTCGTTGCACAAAAGTATCTCTAAAGGAGAACCACAAAGATTTTTTTACCTTTTTGACCACATTTTTTATTATGACTGAAAAAAATTTATTGTATAATATTTGTAGGAAGGTGTGCAAATATTCATAACTTGCATGCAACAGTAGATGCTATATCCATTGTCATAGCACTATTTAGAAATTTTAATACTAATAGCTTTTTTTCAAATTTTGAAAATACATGCAAAGGTAGGATTTAACATAAAAACATAAATAAATAAAAACATAAACACATAGGGCGGAGCCAAGATGGCGGAGAAGAAACACATGACTCTGTGAACGTCCTCACTCCCTCACAACCAATTAGATAAATTAAGTCTTGGAATTAGCCCAGGACTGATAGATACCACAAGGTCTGGAAGCAGGACTTACCAGCTGAAGAGAATCTGGAGTTTCAACAGTAAAGGTCAGTTCCCAGGGGAGGAAGAAGAGAGGCCAGCACAGACGGCTGGGTGTTCGCATACTGCGCCCATTGCGCTGGGAAGGGCTCTGGGATCAGAGAAGCCACTGAGGTAAAGGAATCTGGCACAGGCTGTTAGCTCTTCTCTGCTAATTATTTAGCAGTTCAGAAGAGAAAGCCAAAATATTTTAAAACTCAGATTAGATTTTCCCCAGACCCTGGAGGTGACTCAGCAGATCTCGGCACCAGGGGGTGTGGCCTCAGCTACCTCCTGAGAATAGCTAAGAGATTGACAAGTGGGTGGATACGGCCCAAGGCAACACACACTGCCTAGCTTAGCTGGAGGGAGTGGAACTCAGCTCCAGGAAGTCCCAGAGAAGCGGAACCTTTGAACTAGGGACTGTGGTTTCTGGCAGACACTTCCAGTTTGAGCACAGGGGCTTTTCACGTCACCTGCTGCAGACATCCACTCCCCACCTGGACACATAGGCTGGGCTTTGTGCTGTCTTTACTATTCAACGCCCTCGAAGCACAGTAGTGCTAATCACCTCTGAGGCACTTCCAGGGAGGGGGTGGGGAACTCTCTCCCAGAGCTCTATCTTAGCTCAGGCGCAGGAGCCGCTGCATCCATCCAGGCTGGGAGGAAGTTGGTAAAGAAGTAAATAAATAATTTCCTACCCCAGGGACAGACCCCAAAAGATTTTTTAAGTATGAGCAAAAAGCCAAGAAAAACCATAGATTCCTTCTATACAGAGAAAGAGCGGGTATCCAACCCCAAGGAAGTTAACAGCAGAGAGACAGCAGATAACAACCTAAAGGGGAACGATTCCTGCCCCCCATCACATAAGTCTCTCCTAGAAGAAACTCTTAAAAAATTAAGGGAGATTGAAGAAAAATGGGGAAAGGAAAGGGAAGCTATGATAGAGAATAACAATGTCCTGAAATTGGAGTTGGAAAAAATAAAGAATTCACAGGAGATGCATGGAAACAAAATTTATGAATTAGAAAAGGTTAAAAAAACACAGGAAAGTAGGATTTCTGAATTGGAAAAGATAAAAAAGTCTCAAGAAAATAGAATTTCTGAATTGGAAAAAGAAAATAATTCTCAAAAAAAAATTAGGGAAATGGAAAAAAATTCAATAGAGCAAAATAATTCCTTTAAAAACGAAATTGGGCATTTACAAAAAGAACTAAAAGCTGTGAAAGAAGAAAATAACTCCTTAAAAGTCAGGATGGAACAAATAGAAATGAATGATTCTCAGAGAACCCAAGAATCAGTCAAACAAAACAAAAAAAAATGAGAAGCTGGAAAACAACGTCAAATACTTACTGGGAAAATCTATAGACCTGGAAAATAGATCTAGGAGAGATAATCTGCGGATTATTGGACTTCCAGAACACTATGACCAAAAAAAGAGCCTAGATTCTATTTTACAGGAAATTATCAAAGAGAACTGTCCAGAGATAATAGAAACAGAAGGGAAAGTAGATGTGGAAAGAATTCATCGAACTCCTTCTGAAATAGACCCTAAAAAAAGAACACCACGGAATATTGTGGCTAAGCTGCAGAATTACCACACAAAGGAGAAAATCCTGCAAGCAGCTAGAAAAAAACAATTTAAATACCAAGGTGCCACAATAAGGGTCACCCAAGATCTGGCTGCCTCTACATTAAAAGATAGAAGGGCCTGGAACCTGATATTCCGTAAGGCAAAAGATCAAGGACTGCAACCAAGAATGAACTACCCAGCTAAGTTTAGCATCTTTTTCCATGGAAGAAGATGGTCATTCAATGAAACAGAGGAATTCTATATGTTTCTAAGAAAAAAACCAGACTTAAACAAAAAATTTGATCTACATCCACAAGACTGAAGAGAAACAGAAAAAAGGTACACAGAACCCTTGAGAACTGTAACTCTGTTGTGGGTATATAAAAAGTACTCAAGGATAATTTGATTTTACTGATATAAAAGAAAAAAAAGGGGGGTGTAGTAAAGGGAAGGAAGTCGGTAAAGAAAAAGGGGAAGGAATGATAAAAAGAGGGAAACTACATCCCAGGAAGAGGCATAGAAAATACACCATATCTGAGGGAACTTAGTGAGGGGGAGAATCATTGTGTGAATCTTACTCTCATCAGGAGAGGCTCAAAGAGTAAATAATTAACATATTTGTTTTTCAGAGAATTTTCTCTCACCTCATTAAAAGGGGGGAGAGGACAAGAGAAAAGGAAAAGAAGAATAAGTGAAGGGACTTGGAGGGAGGGGGGAGGGATCCTAAAAAAAAAAAAAAAAAGAGGGAGGGTTACGTGTCACAAGGGGGGTCTGTAAATTAAATATCGGGGAGGGGGATCAGGGGGGTCAAGGGAAAAAAGCATAATCTGGGGATAATATGATGACAGGAAATACAGAATTAATAATTTTAACTGTAAATGTAAATGGGATGAACGATCCCATCAAACGGAGACAGATAGCAGATTGGATCAAAAAGCAGAACCCTACAATATGTTGTCTACAGGAAACACACTTAAAGCAGGGAGATACATACAGAATAAAGGTAAAAGGTTGGAACAGAGCCTATTATGCTTCAGGTTAAGCCAAAAAAGCAGGGGTAGCTATCCTTATCTCAGATCAAGCAAAAGCAGAAGTAGATCTCGTTAAAAAAGATAAGGAAGGAAACTATATCCTGCTGAAAGGTAGCATAAATAATGAAGCCATATCAATACTAAACATATATGCACCAAGTGGTATAGCATCTAACTTTCTAAAGGAAAAGTTAAGAGAACTGCAAGAAGAAATCGACAGTAAAACTATAATAGTGGGAGATCTCAACCTTGCACTCTCAGATTTAGACAAATCAAACCACAAAACAAACAAGAAAGAAATTTAAAAAGTAAATAGAACATTAGAAAAACTAGGTATGATAGACCTTTGGAGAAAACTGAATGGCAATAGAAAGGATTATACTTTCTTCTCAGCAGTTCATGGATCCTTTACAAAAATAGACCATATATTAGGACATAAAGATCTCAAAATTAAATGTAGGAAGGCGGAAATAATAAATGCCTTCTTCTCAGATCACAATGCAATAAAAGCTACATTCAGTAAAAAGTTAGGGGTAAATAGACCAAAAAGTAATTGGAAACTGAATAATCTCATCTTAAAGAATGACTGGGTGAAAGAGCAAATTATAGAAACAATTAACAATTTCACCCAAGATAATGACAATGATGAGACATCATACCAAAATCTGTGGGATGCAGCTAAAGCAGTAATAAGGGGAAATTTTATATCTTTAGAGGCTTATTTGAAGAAAATAGAGAAAGAGAAGATTAACGAATTGGGCTTACAACTTAAAAGGGTAGAAAAAGACCAAATTATAAACCCCCAACCAAAAATTAAACTTGAAATACAAAAATTAAAAGGAGAAATCAATAATATTGAAAGTAAAAAAAAACTATTGAATTAATAAATAAAACCAAGAGTTGGTTTTATGAAAAAGCCAATAAAATAGATAAACCTTTGGTAAATTTGATCAAAAAAAAAAAGAAAGAGGAAAATCAAATTGATAGTCTTCCAAATGAAAAGGGGGATCTTTCCACCAATGAAGAGGAAATTAGAGAAATAATAAGGAGTTACTTTGCCCAACTTTATGCCAATAAATATGATAACTTAAGTGAAATGGATGACTTCCTCCAAAAATATAGGCTCCCTAGATTAACAGAGGAGGAGATAAATTGCTTAAATAGTCCCATTTCAGAAAAAGAAATAGAACAAGCTATTAATCAACTCCCCAGGAAAAAATCCCCAGGGCCAGATGGATTCACAATATGAATTCTACCAAACATTTAAAGAACAATTAGCCCCAATGTTATATAAATTATTTGAAAAAATAGGGGATGAAGGAGTCCTACCAAACTCCTTTTATGACACAGACATGGTACTGATACCTAAACCAGATAGATCGAAAACTGAGAAAGAAAATTATAGACCAATCTCCTTAATGAATATTGATGCTAAAATCTTAAATAAGATATTAGCAAAAAGACTTCAGAAAATCATCTCCAAGATAATACACTATGATCAAGTAGGATTTATTCCAGGAATGCAGGGCTGGTTTAATATTAGGAAAACTATTAATGTAATTGACCATATTAATAATCAAATTAATAAGAACCATATGACCATCTCAATAGATGCAGAAAAAGCATTTGACAAAATCCAACACCCATTCCTACTAAAAACTCTTGAGAGTATAGGAATAAATGGACTATTCCTTAGAATAATCAGGAGCATATATTTAAGACCTTCAGTAAGCATAATATGCAATAGAAATAAACTGCAACCTTTCCCAGTAAGATCAGGAGTGAAACAAGGTTGCCCACTATCACCATTACTATTCAATATAGTACTAGAAACGCTAGCCTCGGCAATAAGAGCCGAGAAAGAGATTCAAGGAATTAGAGTAGGAAATGAGGAAATCAAACTATCACTTTTTGCAGATGACTTGATGGTATACTTAGAGAACCCCAAAGACTCTGCTAAAAAGCTACTAGAAATAATTCAAAATTTCAGCAAAGTAGCAGGATACAAAATAAATCCACATAAATCCTCGGCATTTTTATATATCACTAACAAAATGCAACAGCAAGAGATACAAAGAGAAATTCCATTCCAAACAAATGTTGAGAGTATAAAATATTTGGGAATCCATCTACCAAAGAAAAGTCAGGAATTATATGAGAAAAATTACAAAACACTTGCCACAAAAATAAAATCAGATTTAAATAATTGGAAAGACATTCAATGCTCTTGGATAGGCCAAGCGAATATAATAAAGATGACAATACTCCCCAAACTAATCTATTTATTTAGTGCTATACCAATCAGACTCCCAAGAAACTATTTCAATGACCTAGAAAAAATAACAACAAAATTCATATGGAAGAATAAAAGGTCGAGAATTGCAAGGGAACTAATGAAAAAAAACTCAGAGGAAGGTGGTCTAAGTGTACCTGATCTAAAGCTATATTATATAGCAGCAGTCACCAAAACCATTTGGTATTGGCTAAGAAATAGACCGGTAGATCAGTGGAACAGATTAGATACAAAGGACAAAAAAGGGTACATACATAGCAACCTAATCTTTGACAAACCCAAAGATTCCAACATTAGGGATAAAAATTCATTATTCGGAAAAAACTGTTGGGAAAACTGGAAATTAGTATGGCAGAAATTAGATATGGATCCACACTTAACACCATATACCAAGATAAGATCAAAATGGATTCATGATTTAGGCATAAAGAGGGAGATAATAAATAGATTAGAGGAACAGAGGATAATCTACCTCTCAGACTTGTGGAGGAGGAAGGAATTTATGACCAGAGGAGAACTAGAGATCATTATTGATCACAAAATAGAAGATTTTGATTACATCAAACTAAAAAGTGTCTGTACAAATAATACTAATGCAAACAAGATTAAAAGGGAAGTAACAAATTGGGAAAATATTTTTAAAAACAAAGGTTCTGACAAAGGTCTCATTTCCAAAATATATAGAGAACTGACCCTAATTTATAAGAAACCGAACCATTCTCCAATTGATAAATGGTCAAAGGATATGAACAGACAATTCTCAGAGGAAGAAATTGAAACTATATCCACTCACATGAAAGAGTGTTCCAAATCACTACTGATCAGAGAAATGCAAATTAAGACCACTCTGAGATACCACTACACACCTGTCAGATTGGCTAAGATGACAGGAACAAATAATGATAAATGTTGGAGGGGATGTGGGGAAATTGGGACACTAATACATTGCTGGTGGAGTTGCGAAAGAATCCAGCCATTCTGGAGAGCAATCTGGAATTATGCCCAAAAAGTTATCAAACTGTGCATACCCTTTGACCCAGCAGCGCTACTCCTGGGATTATATCCCAAAGAAATACTAAAGAGCGGAAAAAGACCTGTATGTGCCAAAATGTTTGTGGCAGCTCTTTTTGTTGTAGCTAGAAACTGGAAGATGAATGGATGTCCATCAGTTGGAGAATGGTTGGGTAAATTGTGGTATATGAAGGTTATGGAATATTATTGCTCTGTAAGAAATGACCAGCAGGCGGAATACAGAGAGGCCTGGAGAGACTTAAATCAACTGATGCTGAGTGAAATGAGCAGAACCAGAAGATCACTGTACACTTCAACAACAATACTGTATGAGGATGTATTCTGATGGAAGTGGAAATCTTCAACATAAAGAAGATCCAACTCACTTCCAGTTGATCAATGATGGACACAGGTAGCTACACCCAGAGAAGAAACACTGGGAAGTGAATGTAAATTGTTAGCACTAATATCTGTCTGCCCAGGTTGCATGTACCTTCGGATTCTAATGTTTATTGTGCAACAAGAAAATGATATTCACACACATGTATTGTACCTAGACTATATTGTAACACATATAAAATGTATGGGATTGCCTGTCATCGGGGGGAGGGAATAGAGGGAGGGGGGGTAATTTGGAAAAATGAATACAAGGGATAATATTATAAATATATATATATATATATAATAAAAAAATTAAAAAAAAACATAAACCCATAAATTTAAAAAAAAAAAAGAAGTGACTATAGCATGTGTTGATTTGCATTCTTTCCCTTAATTCTTTTTCTAGATTCAGATGACACATTCTGTCCAGTCTGTTGGGATTGCTTTTGATTAGTGAACAACTGAGAAGAACCAAGCCTTTCAAAGATGATCATTGCACATTCTTCTGTAAGTGTACACAACATTTTCTTGACTCTGCTTTTTTTGTTCAGCATAAGTTCATGTAAATCTTTCCAGGTCTTTCTAAAATCAACTTATTCATCATTTTTTATAGAAAAATGAAATTCCATTACCTTCATATACCACAACTAGTTCAGCCATGCCCCAACTGAAGGGCATCAGTTTATTTTCCAATACTTTACTATCACACAGAGTTGCTACAAAAATTTTTTGCACATGAGAATCCATTTCCCTCCTTTAAAATTTTTGAGTGCATACCCATGATGGCACTGCTGTCACAGGCACAACTTGATAACTCATTAGACATAGTTCTAAATTGCTCTCCAGAATGATTGGATCATTCCACAACTCTATTAACAATGCATTAGTGTCACAGTTTTTCCACATTCCCTCCAATATTTATTATTATCTTTTCCAGTCACCTTAGTCAATCTGAGTGTTGTGAAATGGTACCTCAGAGTTATTTTAATTTGCATTTCTCTAATTAATAGTGATTTAGACAATTTCTTTACATAATTGTAGATGTTATTATTTCCATTAATATATAAGTATAGTCATGCAAACTGTATTAATCATAATCAAATTATATAAGAAAACATAGAACCCCCCCATTTATGCTTCAATATATATTAACTAACGTGTTTCTGTGAGGATGGATAATATTTTTCAACATAAGTCCTTCAGAGCTGTCTTGGATCATTCTATTGCTGAGAATAGCTAAATCATTTACAGCTGATCATCTCAAAATATTTCTGCTACTTTGTACTCAGTACATGTCACTTTGCCTCAGCTCTTGGAATTATTTCTGGACTTTTTTCTACTCATCATTTCTTATACCACAACACTATTTCATACTACTCACATAACACATAACAGTCATTCCCCAATTAATGACCATCCCCTAAATTTTCAGTTCTTTGACCCCAGAAAAGAACTGCTATAAATATTTTTGTATGTATCGGACTCTTTCCTCTGTGTGTGTGTGTATGTTTTCTTTTGAGTTAACAGACCTAATAGTGGCATTTCTAAGTGTAATGATATTCATGGGTTTATAGGTAGTTCCAAATTGCTCTGCGTAATGGTTCAATCAATTCAGAAGTCCACCAAAAGTGCATAACTGTCTCATTTTTCCAAAATCCTCACCACCATTTGTCATTTTCCTTTTCAGTCCTAATAGTAGCTCAGCATCAGTTTGCATTTCTCCTATCTATAGTAAGTTAGATATTGTTTTACATATGAGTAGAGATATCTATGATTACTTCATCTGAAAATGATTCATATTTTTTATCAATTTTTAATTGGGAAATTACTTTTATTTTTAAATATTTGATTCAGTTCTATATATGTTTGAGAAATATGGCATTCGCCACAGAAACTTGTCTCAATTTTTTCATAATTACTAATGGTAACTGTGCTTCACCACATCATGTATTCTATTCACTCTCTCTCTCTCTTCACCCCCTATACCTCCTCAGATGTTTTGTTTTTGACTATTCCATCCTCCAATCTGTCCTCTCATTTATCATCAAACCTTTACACATATCCCTGTTCCACTTTTCTCTGATGTTAGATAGATATCTATAACCAATTGAGGGTTGTAACCAATTGGCTCTTTGAGCCAATTCAGATGAGAGAAAGGTTTACTCATTCATCCTCAACTTTCCCCTCTTCTTCTCCACCAATATAAAAGCTTTTAATTGCCTCTTTTATGCAATATAATTTTCTCCATTCTAACTCTGCCTTTCTCTTTCTCCCACTACATTCTTTTCTCAACCTTAATTTTATTTTTTTTAGATATTATCCCTTCATATTCAAATCACAATTGTCCCTTCAATCTACATACATTATTTTTAACTGCCACAATAATAATAAAGTTCTTATGAGCTACAAGTATCATTCTCCCCTGTAGGAATATAAACAGATAAATCTTAAATCCCTGATGATGTTCCTTTTTTGATTACCTCCTTTTTCTCCTCCAGATTTCTGTATTTGAGAACCAAATTTTCTATTCATTTCTGGTCTTTTCATCAAAAATGATTGAAAGTCTTGGATTTCACTGAAAATCTATTCATCATCTGACGGATTATACTCAATTTTTCTGGGCAGGAGATTCTTGGTTGTAGTCCTTATTTCTTTGCCTTCTGGATATTCCAATCTTCAGTACTTTATTGTAGAAGCTGTTAAATCTTTTATTATTCTATTAGTGGTTCCAAGTCATTTAAATTATTTCTTTCTGGTTGTTTCCAACATTTTCTCTCGATCTGGAATGTGTCTATAATATTCCTGGGAATCTCTATTTGGTGAATCATAGACTCATTCAATTTCTATTTTACCCTCTGGTTCTAGCAGCTTTCCTTGAAAATTTCTTCAAAGATTTTGTCTAGAGTCTTTTTTAAACTATGGTTTTCAGGTACTTCTTTTATAAAGTAATTATTTTTTCTGAAACTATTATTTAGGTCAGATTTTTAAAATAAAATATTTCAAATTTTCTTTATTTTTACATTATTTTGGTTTTGTCTTATTTATTCTTGATTACCCATTTTATTAACTTCCATTTGATCAATTATAATTTTTACAGAATGATTTTATTTCATTTAACTTTTGTGCCTCTTGTTCCATTTGACCAAGTCTACTTTTTAAGTAGTTTATATTTTTTAGAGAATTTTTGTGCCTTTCTTTCTATTTGGTCAATTATGCTTTTTAAGGTCTTCTCATTGGTTTTTTTTTGTATCTTCTTTATTATTTAACCTAATCTCTTTAAAATATTATTTTTCCTCTACTTATCTTACTTAATTCTTCCATGATCTGAGACCAATTTGTATTATTCTTGGAGGCTTTGAATATAAAAGCTTTGATTTTGTTATCTTCTTGTGTGTATGTGTTTTGTTTTTCCTTTTCATTGTATTAATGTTCTATGGTCAGAATATTTTTTCTGATGTTTGGTCAATTCCCAAGACTATTATTTACTTGACTTTTAACTTTTCATTAAGTTGGACTTTGCTTCCAGGATAGAGGATGCATTGTCCCAAACTTTAGGGGATTTATGCAATTGTTTTCAAAGATCCTTCTAGGACCATAGAAGTGTTCAGTTTTTCTGAGAATTACAATTTTAGGAGAGGTGTTTTCTCCTCTCCTGCCCTATGCTCTAATCTGTGTATGAAAACAAGTACTCTTTTCTGCTCTGGAACTGTGACAAGAGTCCCTGCTGCACTGTGATTACTAATCCTTCTGATCTTGGTGCTGTCCCCCAGGCTTGCAACCTGGATCAGGATATGGAAGCAGCCACTCACAGTTTCAGAGCCTTCAAATGCCTGGTTTTCTGAAGCTGGAGATGTGCTGGCACAGCCTAAGATAGATTGTCCCTCATTCTCACCCAGATGCAGTAGATCTTTCTTGCTTACCTTATATTTTATGCTTAGAATTTGTTGGTTGAGGGATCTGAAAAGTGTCACTGATATCATTTATTTTCACCCTAAGTTCTTTTCTTAGTTTACTGAGGACCTGGTCTGTACTCGCAAATTTTGAGGTACACTGTGTTTCACTTTCTTCCTGATGAAACAGACTTTTCCTGATAATCTTTTAAATTAACTTTGTCTTGAAAATTGTTTCCTCCATCTTTCTGTGAGTAATGCCTCTCTAGAATTTATTTAGAGTCATTATTTAAAGGTTTTGGAGGTATTGGAAGGAGAGCTTAGGCTAGTCTCTGCCTTTCCTTCATCTTCTTGGCTCCTCTTTACAACATTAATTTTTATAAGATTTTGAGCTCCAGATTTTTCTTCTTTCTTCCATTCCTCCTCCCAAAATATCAAGCAAACTGATATGAGTTATACATATGTTGTTATATTAAACATATTTCTATTTTAGTCTTAATGTTAAAGAAGAATTAGAACAAAAGGGGAAAGTTCATGAAAAACAAAAAGAGAAGTGAAATTTATATACTTACACCTATAGACAGACTCCACAATTCTTTTTTTCCCGATATGGATAGTATTTTCCATCTTGAGTCTTTTGGAATTGTCTTAAATAACTTTTCTGCCAAAAACAGCTAAGCCTGTAATTATTAATCATAACACAATGTTGATGTTACTGTGTACAGTTTTCCTGGTCCTTAACTCAGCATCAGTTCATGTAAGTTGTTGCAAGATCTTTTCTGAAATCTGCCTGTTCATCATTTCTTATAGCACAATAGTATTCCACTTCATTTATTTCACACAATTTTTTAGCCATTCCCCAACTGAAGAGCATTGAGGGAATGCAAAAAGAAAGTGAGTAAGAATGGATAAGCACAATTGAAGGGTTTAATAAAATTTAAGTAAGACGTTTGGGTAGAATTTTAGGTTTCTGAAGGTTTGAATAATAATCACTTTGCAATTCAGACTTGATTGGGGAGGCCATAACATTTACCAAGATGTTAATCATGGATAAATTAGTTCTGTTAGGTTAACATCATCTACACAATTTCTTTGTAACTGAATGGGAGATGGAGATAGAGTTTTGTGTGAAAAATGCTGGGCCAGGAAAACATAGGCCTTATGGATATTTGGGTACCTATAGTTGCCACCTACTTACAGTCTTTTTTGAAAGTCCACTTAAAATTCTACATTTAAAAATCTTAGAAATATTTCAAAATATAACTTCATGACTAAATGAAAATCTTTTTTTTCTACTGCAACAAGCATTTCAGAAACTTAACTAGTCATCAGAGAACTATACTAAAGCACGTTCTATTGTCATATAGTTCAATAGTCCATACCTAACAAAAAAAAAGCATGAGTCTTTCTGGAAGTAAAATGTTTGGCATACTGGAAGAGAAGAAGTGAAAGAAGAACAATAACAACAAGAAGAAAGAAGAAGAAGGAAAAAGAAGAAGGAAGAAGAACAGCAACAACTACAACAACAACAACAAGAACCAGAGGAGCAAGAACAAGAATATAGAGGAGGAGGAGGAGAAGAAAAAAGATATTATATATTTGACTTTGCAGCTTAATGTGAGGTGAGACATTTCTTTATTGAATTCACTCCTCTCAGAAATAGCTGTAATACAAAGGAGTCATATTTTATACCTATTTTACAGGACCAGTGTAATTCTACAGAAATTAATTTATTTGAACTAAATTTCATTTCTCTAGTCTCCCTATCTAAATTTTGTTATTTGTATATCATTTTATGATGCTAGTAACTGACTCCTTTGTTTATTTTTAAAGGCAAACAGTTTTGTTTTTAAATATTTTCATGTATATATATATATATATGTATATACATATTATATACATATATATATATATATTGTGTGTGTGCTTAATGGATGTAAAGTGAAAGGATATGAATAGCATGTCATATTGATTAAATTTATATGAACTTGGAAAATATACTTAATCATATTTTGAATGAGGATTAAGGAAGGGAAATGAGAGAGGAAAAAAATACGAGCAAGTCCTATATTTTTAAAAAATACAATCTTACTCACTCTTCTTTCTAATTGGTTTTGTTATAAATGTTCTATCTTGATCATTCATATTTTACAGAATTTGGGAAGCAAAAGTTTACATGAGAAAAACATGTTCACTGCCAATCTGTTGGCTGTTTACTGAGCACTACATGAATTCTTAGTGTGAGGGAAAAAGAAAGCTTGAATTGAGCATATTTGAGGTTTTAAAATTTTCTCAAGAAATAAGCTAGAGAGAAAGGTTGCTAACAAGTTTTACAACAAGGAAGTTGTCAGGGATTCAACTTGAAGTCCTTAGGTGAATATCACATAATGTATTTAAGGCCAATAAATGCTCAATTTACTGTCACTGTTTTGCCTGTTCACTAAGACTGGCATGACTTCCTTCCAATTCAAGATCTTAAAATCCCTTCTGCAGTTAAATGCTTTGTGGTTCCTTATATTTCATCAAATGTACTTGTGTTTTTTTTTTTTTTTTCTTATCAATATTTTTGTTTGTTTGTTTGTTTGTTTTTTTATTTTATTTTATAATTATAACTTTTTTTGACAGTACATATGCATGGGAAATTTTTTTACAACATTATCCCTTGCACTTACTTCTGTTCAGATTTTTTCCCTTCCTCACCCAACCCCCTCCCCCAGATGGCAGGCAGTATTATACATGTTAAATATATTATAATATATTCTAGATACAATATATGTGTGTAGAACCGAATTTCATGTTGCACAGGAAGAATTGGATTCAGAAGGTAAAAATAACAGTTTACACTCATTTCCCAGTGTTCCTTTTCTGGATGTAGCTGATTCTGTCCAACATTGATCAACTGGAATTGGATTAGCTCTTCTCTATGGTGAAGATATCAATTTCCATCAGAAAACATCCTCATACAGTATCACTGTTGAAGTGTATAATGATGTTCTGGTTCTGCTAGTTTCACTTAGCATCAGTTGATGTAAGTCTCTCCAAGCTTCTCTGTATTAATCCTGTTGGTCATTTCTTACAAAACAATAATATTACATAATATTCATATACCATAATGTACCCAACCATTCTCCAATTGATGGACATCCATTCATCTTCCAGCTTCTAGCCACTATGAAAGGAGCTGCCACAAACATTTTGCCACATACAGGTCCCTTTCCCTTCTTTAGTATTTCCTTGGGATATAAGCCCAGTAGTATTATGGCTGGGTCAAAGGGTATGCGCATTTTGATAACTTTTTGGGCATAATTCCAGATTGCTCTCCAGAATGGTTGGATTCATTCACAACTCCACCAACAATGCATCAGTGTCCCATTTTTCCCACAGCCCCTCCAACATTCATTATTATTTGTTCCTGTCATCTTAGCCAAACTGACAGGTTTGTAATGATATCTCAGAGTTGTCTTAATTTGCATTTCTCTGATCAATAGTGATTTGGAACACTCTTTCATATGAGTGGAAATACTTTTAATTTCATCATCTGAAAAATGTCTGTTCATATCCTTTGACCATTTATCAATTAGAGAATGGCTTGATTTCTTATAAATTAAAGTCAATTCTCTGTATATTTTGGAGATGAGGCCTTTATCAGAACCTTTAACTGTAAAAATGTTTTCCCAACTTGTTACTTCCCTTCTAATCTTGTTTGCATTAGTTTTGTTTGTGCAGAAACTTTTTAATTCGGTGTAATCAAAATGTTCTATTTTGTGATCAATAATGGTCTCAAGTTCTCCCTTGGACAGGAACTCCTTCCTCCTCCACAAGTCTGAGAGGTAAACCATCCCATGTTCCTCCAATTTATTTATGATTTCGTTCTTTATGCCTAAATCTTGGACCCATTTTGATCTAATCTTAGTATGTGGTATTAAATGTGGGTCCATGCCTAGTTTCTGCCATACTAATTTCCAGTTTTCCCAGCAGTTTTTGTCAAAAAATAAATTCTTATCCTAAAATTGGGGATCTTTGGGTTTGTCAAACACTAGATTGCTATTTTTATTCACTATCTTGCCCTGTGAACCTAACCTATGCCACTGATTAACTAGTCTATTTCTTAGCCAATACCAAATGGCTTTGGTGACTGTTGCTTTATAATACAGTTCTAGATCAGGTACAACTAGACAACCTTCACTTAATTTTTTTTTTTCATTACTTCCCTTGAAATTCTCTACCTTTTGTTGTTCCATGTGAATTCTGTTTTTATTTGTCTAGGTTATTAAAATAGTTTCTTGGAAGTCTGATTGGTATAGCACTAAATAAATAGATTAGTTTAGGGAGTATTGTCATCTTAATTATATTCACTCAGCCTATCCAAGAGCACTGAATGTCTTTCCAATTATTTAAAATTGACTTTATTTTTGTGGCAAGTGTTTTGTAATTTTGCTCATATAATTCCTGACTCTCCTTTGGTAGATATATTCCCAAATATTTTATACTATCAACCGTTATTTTGAATGGAATTTCTCTTTGTATCTCTTGCTGTTGGATTGTGTTGGTAAAGTATAAAAATGCTGAGGATTTATGTGGCTGCTGGTCATTTCTTACAGAGCAATAGTATTCCATAACCTTCGTATACCAGAATTTACTCAACCATTCTCCAATTAATGGACATCCATTCATCTTGCAGGTTCTAGCCACTACAAAAAGAGCTGCCACAAACATTCTGGCACATACAGGTCCCTTTCTGCTCTTTAGTATTTCCTTGGGATATAATCCCAATAGCAGCAATGCTGGGTCAAAGGGTATGCACAGCCCGATAACTTTTTGGGCATAGCTCCAAATTGCTCTCCAGAATGGGTGGATTCTTTCACAACCCCACCAGCAATGTATCAGTGTCCCAGTTTTCCCACATCCCCTCCAACATTCATCATTATTTGTTCCTGTCATCTTAGCCAATATGACAGGTGTGTAGTGGTATCTCAGAGTTGTCTTAATTTGCATTTCTCTGATCAGTAGTGATTTGGAACACTCTTTCATATAAGTGGATAGAGTTTCAATTTCATCATCTGAGAATTGTCTGTTCATATCCTTTGACCATATATCAATTGGAGAATGGTTTGATTTCTTATAAATTAGGGTCAGTTCTGTATATATTTTGGAAATGAGACCTTTGTCAGAACCTTTACTTTTAAAAATATTTTCCCAATTTGTTACTTCACTTAAAATCTTGTTTGTATTAGTATTGTTTGTACAGAAACTTTTTAGTTTGATGTAATCAAAATCTTCTATTTTGTGATCAATAATGATCTCTTGTTCTCCTCTGGTGATAAATTCCTTCCTCCTCCACAGGTCTGAGAGTTAGACTATTTTCTGTTTCTCTAATCTATTTATTATCTCTTTCTTTATGCCTAAATTATGGACCCATATTGATCTTATGTTGGTATATGGTGTTAAGTGTGGATCCATAATCAATTTCTGCTATACTAATTTCCAGTTTTCCCAACAGTTTTTTCCAAATAATGAATTTGTGTCCCTAATGTTGGTGTCTTTGAGTTTGTCAAAGATTAGATTGCTATAGATTTACCCTTTTTTGTCCTTTGTATCTAATCTGTTCCACTGATCTACCGGTCTATTTCTTAGCCAATACCAAATGGTTTTGGTGACTGCTGCTATATAATATAGCTTTAGATCAGGTACACATAGACCACCTTCCTTTGACTTTTTTTTTCATTTGTTCCCTTGAAATTCTCAACCTTTTATTCTTCCATATGAATTGTGTTGTTATTTTTTCTAGGTCATTAAAATAGTTTCTTGGGAGTCTGATTAGTATAGCACTAAATAAATAGATTAGTTTGGGGAATATTGTCATCTTTATTATATTCGCTCAGCCTATCCAAGAGCACTGAATGTCTTTCCAATTATTTAAATCTGACTTTATTTTTGTGGCAAGTGTTTTGTAATTTTTCTCATATAATTCCTGACTATTCTTTGGAAGATGGATTCCCAAATACTTTATACTCTCAATATTTGTTTGGAATGGAATTTCTCTTTGTATCTCTTGCTGTTGCATTTTGTTGGTGATATATGAAAATGCTGAGGATTTATGTGGTTATATTTTGTACCCTGCAACTTTGCCAAAATTCTGAATTATTTCTAATAGCTTTTTAGCAGAGTCTTTGGGGTTCTCTAAGTATACCATCATGTCATGTGCAAAAAGTGATAATTTGATTTCCTCATTTCCTACTCCAATTCCTTGAATCTCTTTCTCGGCTCTTATTGCCAAGCTAGAGTTTCTAGTACTATATTGAATAGTAATGTTGATAGTAGGCAACCTTCTTTCACTCCTGATCTTACAGGGAAAGGTTCTCATTTATTGCCATTACATATGATGTTTACTGAATGTTTTAATTATATGCTCGTTATTATTTTAAGGAATAGTCCATTTATTCATACATTCTCAAGCGTTTTTGGTAGGAATGGATGTTGTATTTTATCAAATGCTTTTTCTGCATCTATTGAGATGATCATATGGTTTTTATTAATTTGATTATTAATATAGTCAATTATTCTAATAGTTTTCCTAATATTAAACTAGCCCTGCATTCCTGGTATAAATCCCACTTGGTCATAGTGTATTATTCTAGGGATGATTTTCTGAAGTTTATTTGCTAATATCTTATTTAAGATTTTAGCATCAATATTAATTAAGGAAATTGGTCTATAGTTTTCTTTCTCAGTTTTCAATCTACCTGGTTTAGGTATCAGTACCATGTCTGTGTCATAGAAGGAATTTGGTAGGACTCCTTCAATCCCTATTTTTTCAAATAGTTTACATAGCATTGGAGTTAGTTGTTCTTTGAATGTTTAGTAGAATTCAAATGTAAATCCATCTATTCCTGGGGACTTTTTCTTAGGAATATTGGTTAATGGCTTGTTTTATTTCTTTTTCTGAGATGGGACTATTTAGACTACTTACTTCTTCCTCTGTTAATCTGGGCAAGCTATATTTTTGAAGGTATTCTTCCATTTCATTTAAGTTATCGAATTTATTGGCATAAAGTTGAGCAAAGTAGCTCCTAACTATTGTTCTAATTTCCTCTTCATTAGTGGTGAGTTCACCCTTTTCATTTTCAAGACTAACAATTTGCTTTTTCTCTTTCCTTTTTTTAATCAGGTTTACTAAGGGTTTATCTATTTTGTTGGTTTTTTCATAGAACAAACTCTTAGTTTTATTAATTAATTCAATAGTTTTTATTAATCTTACATTTTATTTTTTGAATTTCTAGTTTTGTGTTTGTCTGGGGGTTTTTAATTTGTTCCTTTTCTAGCAATTTTAGTTGTAAGCCCAATTCTTTGGCCCTCTCTTTCTCTATTTTATGCAAGTAGGCCTGTAGAGATATAAAACTTCGCCTTATTACTGCTTTGGCTGTATCCCACACATTTTGGTATGATGTCTCATTATTGTCATTTCCTTGGGTGAAGTTATTAATTATGTCTATGATTTGCTGTTTTACCCAATCATTCTTTAGTATAAGATTGTTTAGTTTCCAATTATTTTTTGGTCTATTTTCCCCTGTTTTTTTATTAAATGTAATTTTAATTGCATTGTGGTCTGAAAAGGATGCATTTACTATTTCTCCCTTACTGCATTTGATTTTGAGGTTTTTACGCCCTAGTATATGATCAATTTTTGTATAGGTTCCATGAACTGCTGTGAAGAAAGTATACTCATTTCAGTCTCCATTTAGCTTCTGCCAAAGATCTATCATATCAAACGTTGCTAGTATTCTATTTACTTCTTTGACTTCTTTCTTATTTATTTTGTGGTTTGATTTATCTAATTCTGAGAGTGCAAGGTTGAGATTTCCCACTATTATAGTTTTGCTCTCTATTTCTTCTTGCACATCTCTTAATTTCTCTTTTAAGAATTTAGATGCTTCACCACTTGGTGTATATATGTTTAATATTGATACTGCTTCATTATTGATGCTGCCCTTTACCAGGATATAATGCCCTTCCTTATCTCTTTTAATTAGATCAATTTTTGTTTTTGCTTGATCTGAGATGAGGATGGCTACTCCTGCTTTTTTGGTTTTGCCTGAAGCATAATAGATTCTGCTCCATCCTTTTACTTTTAGTTTGAATGTATCGCCCTGTTTCAGGTGTGTTTCCTGTAAACAACATATAGTAGGATTCTGACTTTTAATCTAGTCTGATAACTGCTTCCTCTTTATGAGGCAGTTTTCCCCATTCACATTTATGATTAGAATGACTAATTCTATATTGCTTGCCATTCTATTAACCCCTGCTTATGCTTTTCCCCTTTCCTTCCCTCTTACCCCCCTACCCAGTATTAAACTTGTGAACACCACTTGCTTTTCACAGCCCTCCCTTTTTAGAATCTCTCCCCCACCTTAAAGTTCCTCCCCTTATTTTACCCCTTTTCCTCACAATTTCTGTATTCCCTTCCCTTAGCTTACTCCTTCCCTTTCACTTTTCAATGAAGTGGAAATAGTTTCACCATAGAATATGTCTATTGATACACACTATGTTCCTCTCCCTCCTTTCTTTCTCTCAGATATAATAGGTTACCTTTGCCTCTTCATGAGATGTAGTACCACCACTTTACCCTTTTTTATGATATAATTTCCTTTCCATATCTAGTTTCTAAGACAAATTGTACATATGTTCTTTACATATTTTTTGGCAGAAGTATAGTTATCAAGATTTCTTTTTACCTTTTTAGAAATCTCTTGAGTTCTGTATTTGAAGATCAAACATTTTTTGTAGGTCCAGTTTTTTCATCAAGAATAGATGGAATTCATTTATTTTGTTAAATGTCCATCTTCTTTCCTGGAAAATGATGCTCATTTTTACTGGGTAAGTTATTCTTGGCTGCATACCAAGTTCCTTAACCTTTCGGAATATCATATTCCAGGTCCTTCGTTCTTTTGATGTTGATGCTGCTAGATCCTGGGTTATCCTTATTGTGGCTCCTCCATATCTGAATTGATTTTTTCTAGCAGCTTCCAATATTTTTTCCTTTATCTGATGGTTCTTGAACTTGGCCACTATATTTCTTGGCATTTTGATTTTAGGGTCCCTTTCAGTAGGTGATCAATGAATTTTTTCAATGTCTATTTTACCCTCTGTTTCAAAAATGTCTGGGCAGTTCTCTTTGATAATTTCCTTGAAAATAGTGTCCAAGCTCTCTTTTTCTTCACCTTTTTCAGGGAGTCTGATTATTCTCACATTGTCTCTCCTGGATCTGTTTTCCAGGTCTGTTGTCTTTCTAATAAGGTACTTGACATTGTTTTCAATTGCTTCATTTATCTGGTTTTGCTTGATTACCTCTTGGTTTCTCCTTGAGTCTACTTGTTTGAGTCAAATTTTAAATGATATATTTTCTTCACTCACTTTTTTTATATCTTTTTTGTAATTGTCCAATTTTGTTTTTAAGTGAGTTAATTTCTTCTATGGAATTTTTTTTTTCCATTTTATTTTTTAGAGAGCTGATTTCCTTATCCAGCTCATTAATCCTGTTTTCCTTGGAGTTGTTTGCCTTTTCTAATTCACTAATTTTATTTCTCAATGATTTGATCTCTTTATCCACTCTGGATAACTTCTCCAGGCTCTCTTTCCAAGCTTCCCTTTCCTTTTTCCAATTTGTCTTCTAACTCTCTTGTTAGAGCATTTTTGATTTCCTCAATGAGATTCTTTTGTATTGAGGAGCAGCTCATATCCCCCTTAGGGGATTCCTCTGGAGATAGTCTGTTTGTAGTCTCCTCAGAATTTGAAGTCTTCTCTCTCTCCATACAGAAGCTGTCAATGGTTACAACCCTTTTGAATTTTTTGTTCATCTTGTCAATATTGGAATCAAAGAAAATAAATTGACAAGAGAAACAATAGGTCTGTTTTGGGGGGGATGGGGCTGGATGGTGATAATGGGCTTCCTCTACAGACTGGGGATAGGGCGGCAGAGAGCCACTAACAGGAAAGTGATGGGTGCACTGTGCCTCTGTGCTCTGAGGCTCTGAGAACTCGGAGTCACTCCAGGTGGGGGTTGGGGGTGGCGGGTTTTGAGACACTAGCTTTCCGGTCCGGTGTTTACATCCTCTCTGCTGCTCCTGGCTTGCTGCCAAGATGGAACATCCACACTGGGGTAAAAGCCTTTTCACAGAAATGGCAGAAATTGTACTTCTCCCCTCTCCTGTCTGAGCTGTGTGAGCTGCCTGTCTTGCTCTGGCTGCCTGCCCTCAGTCTGAGCCTAGTCTGTTCGACCCTCCCCCGAGCAAATACAGACCTTCTCTGGCGAATTTCAAGGATGTCTTCTCTTGGAGATTATTTGTGGGTTTCTTTTCTGGTCAAGCATTAACTATGAGGGTTGTCATGAAGTAAATCTTGAGAGAAAACGCAAGCTCAAGCAGCTGTTTGCCTCCACTCCACCATCTTGGCTGAAATGTACTTGTCTTTTATTTTATATTTGTGTGTTTCCTTTTTCTCCTGAGAAAGGTACTAATTGAAAAATATGGGGTAACAGTAGCTATCTGTGGCTTTTTTTCAACATAGAAATCTTCTATTTGAATTCTCTCAAGCAATGAAGAAAACACAATTATTTTAAATTAATTCTGGAATTGAGAATTTAAAATTTCTGTCTATGTTCATACAGCTTGTAAGTATTAAAGGTTATATTTTAACTTATAACTTCTTGAGTCTAAACCCTTGAGTCCTTAATGCATTTAAACAATACTCTCTATTTTGAATAATAACATCTTTTAGAATATATCCTTCTATACTTTGCCATCTATACATAGTCTTCTTTACTGTTTGAGAGGGAAGCATATCCAAATATAGATTATATCTAAAGGTAGAATTAGATTTAACTTCTAAGAAAAGTGCAATGTAGCATATAAGTTCATATGGAAAGATGAAATGATAATTAAAAGCAATATTTGCCACTTTAGTATTCATATTTTAGCTGAGGAGCAGAGAATACACTTTTATGAAAGTAGATTTTAGAATACTTATAAAATTACTAGTGAAGAAATACAAATTAATTTGCAACTCTATGGGGCTGAGAGGTAACCTATTGATCTCTCAATAGTCCAGGCAAAAAAAAAAAAAAAAAAATTAGGGGGGATGGCAATCAACGTACTCAGGGTAATATAGTAAGTGTCTGAGTTTGCCAAATTTGAATTCAGGTCCTCCCAAATACAAATCTGGTTCTCTATCCACTGAACTCAACTGGTAAATGTATAAACTCAGGACCTTTCCAAAAATGATAAAGTATCATGTAAGAACAATCTGTGAATTTAGGGTAGTTTGGATAGAGAGACAGACCATAGATGATAGATAGGTAGCTAGCTAGATAAACAGATACACACATCACATCAATATTGCTTATGTATATTGTCATAGTACTTGTGAAATTTTGCTGACTGGTTTGCTCTGTTCTTAAAAAAAAAAAAAAAAAAAAAAACAACTTTTTTTGCTCATAAGACAGGGTATAAGCAAACAGAGCACTGTGGCAAGCAGCCTGATTTTATGAACAATCATAATCATAATAATAATAATAATTTATATTACTCCTCAAGTAATTAAAAAGAAAAATACTGTTACTCTATAGTACATAAATGTTTATTGTATATACTCATGCATTTGTGTTTGTGTATATATAATACATATATGCATGTAAATAAGTGCGTATATTAATATTAATATATACATGTTTATATATAAATACATTTACATGCATAATTGTATGATACATGTGTTGTTATATATATATATATATATATATATATATATATATATGTACAGAAAGAGAGAGAGAGAGAGAGAGAGAGAGAGAGAGAGAGAGAGAGAGAGAGAGAGAGAGAGAGAGAGAGAGTTTTTTCTGCTGGGACAATATATGAGTTTATATAATTCTGGGATAGATTATGAAATCTTAAATCTCTTAGAAAGTAAGATTTTTTTGCCTACTCTCTGCTGCCACTTATTGAACTTGTGAGGACCAAGAAAATGAATTCCCTTTCCTGAAATTTAGAAAATTAGATGATGGAACATATTAGTAGACTGCCTGCTTAAGTAGCCTTAGCTATAACACAGTAATCATCAATTTATATCTTCTTTCTTTTAGCTAATTGTAGAGGATTATGATCATAATATTTCATCCATACCCCAATTCAGCTCTAGTTCCCCAAATAGAAAGAGTTGGGAAAGTCTACCAGAATTTATCATGTACTTAGATTTTAGTAACAAAGAAGTTTCTGAAGAATATTTGAAACAAGATATTAACTCAGTTGAATTGATGAGATGATTGTTCTCTAGTTCACATATATACATAGTAATTAGCATAGTGATATAATGGATCTCTAAGTTCACACATAATCACTGTGCTATAATGATGTATTTGCAATAAGGTTTATAAGGGCTAATAAGGAAGAGAGACATTCTATCTTTAACTAGCCTCATGGTGCCTGTCCTGTCTCCTGCTCTCTCTCTCTCTCTCTCTCTCTCTCTCTCTCTCTCTCTCTCTCTCTCTCTCTCTCTCTCTCTGTATATATATATATTCACTTCCCACATATATATCTTCACATTTGGGTGGTGAATAAAATGGATGTTAAACCACATATCAAATGTAGTATTGGTCTCAAATCCTGACATGCATTCAAGTATTGACCAAATATACTGTGTTTCTATTAATCAAAACTGTGGGGTCTGATAAGACTCAGTTATTTGAGCTGCTAAATTGCTAGCCTTTTGTGGCTTCTCCTAGTCATAAGTATTGATTGTTGATTAACATGTATTATTACACATTCTTGCATTACATCTCACTTAACTTTAATTATATCCCTCATGCAAGTAGTTTGTTTGTTTGTTTGTTTTGTAATTCATATCCAATTTCTTATTAACTACTCTAGGTCTACCATAAATTCCTACTTTGCTGGAAAGAATGAATCTATCCATCTCTGCTTTTTCCCATATAGAACCACTCTCCCAAATTGTTTTCTCTTTCTAAACTTTTCATTTTTTACTGCCTCTATCTAGTCCTCCCGTATAGTCATGTGTTTTCGATCACAATGTAGAAAAATAAAAACAAGTAAGCAAAAATAAACTTTTACTCTCTGCTCAAACTATCATCTTACTTCTTTCTGATATTGCTAAATTACTAGAAAGAGTAGTTTTTAATTGCTGCTATCACTTCAATACTATTCAATCTGTTCATGGAATGTGACTCTACTCCCACCCCTGATCCCATATTCTATTGAAATTGGGGCCTAAGTTAGTGTTTGTTCACTGATGTATATGTCTTTTTGTTTTCTTTTTTTATAATTGAGAATGATATCCAAGGCCAAGTTTTCCCAAATCTCCTCTGTTTTCACTATCTTTTTCTGCTTTAATTTGCAGTTTTATATATCAAATTTTCAAACATCTATGCTAAAGGTTCATCTCCATTAGCTAACTGCTTCTTCAGAGCTAGACATCTTTACCTGCATCTCCTTCTAGACTATGAAACTAAAGAAGCACCAATTGAAGTCCTAATTTGTTCCCTCTATCTAGCTTACTCACTACTTTTTAACATACTTCCCCCTTTTGCCTTTATGATCTTCTTGTAAACAAAAGCTCAATTTTTTTTCTCTTTCACTAATTCTCTACATCTAAATCATTATCTTGTTGATTTAAAATATGCCATTTTTTACATTTAATTACTCAGTTTTATTCATACATCCCACCTACAATGACCCCTTGCTTGTACTTTTGCAATAATATTCCAAAGAATACACTTGCTTCCAGTCTTCCCATTTTCTAATATTTCTTTCATAAAATTGTAAAAATGAACTTCTCTTCATCACCTATAATCTTTCCCTCTATTGTTCCATTTTCTAGGGTGCAAAATGCTAACTGCTTAGCCAGCCTTTAAATTATTCCACATTTGATATATTATCCTTGCTTCGTTTTTCAATTCCAAATCATGTGTTAATACAGTTCATTCTTTTTTTCCATTCTACGAACATATACTAGTTGACTTCTATGCCAAGAATTAAATCACATACCAACTCTCTCATTTTAATCTATTAAAAGCCTTTATTTTCATGAAAATCAAGCTAAAATGCCACGTTCTGTTGATGTATTTCCAGATTTATCCAGCTCATATTTCTTTTAGCACCTTTCCAAGCTCTTCATTGTCATAATTTCATTCCACTTTGTATTGTACAAGTTCCAGGGTAGATCTAGCACATTGTTTTGTTATATAACTTACTGAATAGAATTAATTGGAAATGAGAAAAATCTTATATAATATCTCACAAATACAAAAAAATCATGTGGTTACAGTTGGTCTCAGAATCAATTAGACTTGGGTTCAATCTTGTATCTAAAATATACTAGAAATATCTTGAGCAACTGAACCTCTCATCTGAGACAATACTCTAGATTTATAAATTAAAAGGTTTTGTTGCTATTGTTGTCTCTCTTAAGGTTTTCTTTCTATGTATACTAGAATGGTTTTCATTTTCTTCTCCAGCTCATTTTTTTTAGATGAGGAAACCGGAACCAACAGGGTAAAATAATTTGCTTAGGGTCACATAGCAAGTGAGTATCTCAGATCAAATTTGAAACCCAGGTCTTTCTGACTCTAGACTCAGTATTCTATCCACTACCATTTAGCTGTCTATAAATTGAAATGCAGTTCACCATTTCCTTTTGAAAAGGGACAGTTGTCCCTGGAATACATATAACAATCTGAATCAATGATTGACAGAAAATAGCCTAAGAAAACCACAAAAATTAATTCAAGAAAAATTATCTTAAGGAACTTGGACGAGTTCCAGGTAACATAAATTTAAATTAACAACATATAATTAATAATAATCATTCATAGCTTTAAAAGTGGTTAGTGAAATTGTTATAATGTAAATTAGAGACTCTTCTAATCAAGTTATTAAATGGTTTAGTGGAAATAACATTAACTCTGATCTGGGTTCAATTCCTGCTGATGTTCTTTAATCATGTAATCATAGACATGTGATTCCATCTCCCTGACTTTGGCTTTTCCATATGCAATGAAAGGTTAGAGTAGCATAACAAAAGTTTTCATTTACTTAGCACTTTAACATTTGCAAAGCTGTTTACAAATAATATCTGATTTTAGCCTAAAAACAACCTTGAGGATGTTAAATTATTTTATTATTTCCATTTGAAGATGGAAAAAACTGAGGTAGAGACTGAGGGAGAAGAGAGGCCTCCTTGCTGGAGACCACCCAGATAGAAAGTATTAGAGGACAAACTGAATTTATACTCCAAATCCATTTCTGTATCCACTGAGTCACTTTCTGTTGCTCTGAAGTGACTTCTAACTCTGCTTTTCTGATCTTATGAGCCATATAGGAAAAAATATAGTACTGGAGGAAAAAAGCATATTGCTCAACTCATGGCATATAAATGATCAAGTTGCCCTCAATTCATAGTCAAGTGATAATGAGCTAGACTCAGAATTAAATAGAAAATTGGTTGTGATAGAAAGAGATGGAGTTATATGGCACTAGAAATTCTGCAAAACCTTGAATTAGCTCCAATTTCTCGTTCAATACACTATTGATTACATAAAGCTCTTTCATTTACTTGAAATCTGAACCTTTTCCAATAAATTATCTCCATTAATTAAAATGGAGTTCCTTGAAAGCAGGGTCTCTTTTGTCTTTTTTCGTTATCCTGATTTCTTCAACAGAGTTTTGCACTAAGTAACCAATGTTTATGTATTCATTCATTCATTTACATCAACCCTCTGAGGTTTATAGTGATGCAATGTTGCTATCTAGCTATAAATTCTGGATTTAATTCATTGTCTAAGAAAATTTTACATTCTACATAAGTCAAAGAGCAATAACCAAAATGTAGGAAGGACATAAATAAATTAATAAATAATTCTATGAATAAAATATATAATACATATATGATTTTATGTAAAAATGTATATTGCTTCACTATTATTTTGAACTCAACACCACATATCAATCTATCTCATTCATTTTCATTCCATAAATATGTACTGGCTAACTTCTACTGCCAAATTACATTTACTTTGATACTTCATTTTTCTGTCTGCCTATCTATCTAGACACCTATCTATATGTATATACACGTATATATATATATATATATATATATATATATATATATATATACATACATACATATATACACATAGATATTTAAATATAAATACATATATATTTCAGTGGATAAAACATTGGTAATGTTCTATTGAAATCAGGAAATCTAATCTTCATTAGTCAAAATACTGCCTCAGATATTTATTAACTACAGAACCCTAGACAGTCACCTAACACTGTTTGGTTCAATTTCTCCATCTATAAAATCAGCTAGAAAAGGAAATAACATACCAATAACAAAACAAACAAATTTTATCAAGAAAACTCCAAAATTAATTAGAAAATGTTGTATACAATTGAAACTACTCAATAATTATATGTTTATACCGCACAATACATACATATATATACATAAAGAAACATATTAAACATATATACAAGTTATATCCATACATAGAAATGACAAAAGCTAGTAGTCAATTGTAACGTGCTCTCCTGGCAGTTACAATTACTAGTCTGTCCTAGACCCACCAGAGCACCTTTGACCACTGTCCTTTGCAGTGTGAGCTCTACCCGGCTCGCCTCCTCTGAGGCCTTCTAAGGTCTCTGGCCACAATCTCTTGAATCTATAGCTTAGTAACCGGTAGCGCACTCAAGAACAACCACGTGTAATCTTAAAAGCCTTTATTATACCTACTCACATAATGCCCTAACTGATGCCCTGACTTGTTGGTTCCCTGGTGAACACCTGGTCAGAAGACCCATGTGTTCACTACCAAAATCCTTACCTCTTTCGGCTACCCATCTTGGCTTGGCCACCCAGGCTAGGAGCCAGGGTGAACAGCACGAGGTTAAAGAGGGCAGTTGCTGCCTGCAGTGGGCTTATATAGGGCCTGTGAGGTCACACACACAGCCAATCAGCGAGAGAGTCACCCATTACGAAGCTATCTCAATATGGCCAGGATCCCGCCCAAGGGCAGTCCTAATATCCACAGAAATTATTTCTGGGCCTCAATCTCCCGATGCACTGTGTCCGCCCATTTAAAGGGCCCTTACAGTCAATAAACATTTATTAACATGCTCCTGTGTGTGTGTATGTGTGTGTGAGAGAGAGAGAAAGAGAATGAGAGAGAGAGAGAGAGAGAGAGAGAGAGAGAGAGAGAGAGAGAGAGGAAAAGAAAGGTTTTTTTAGAATATTGAACATAGTTTTTATTAATGGGGAAAAGGAAATGTAATGAATAAGATCATGTTAATAGTTGGATAAAGGAGCTACATATAACAATGAATTCACTAATTTTTGTACAAATTGGGAGAAAAGATGAAATTTCTAAAATCATATTTATCCTATTAGACTGGCCTTTATATTCAAGTTTAAAATAAATTTAGCTATATATTCACATATTTCTAATAATGTTATACACATATTTAGTATTTTGGCCATGTATAGTACAATCCCCTTTGGCTATTTTTTATATTGCAAATATTATTCTAACTTCAGTTATAAAGTTTTTTTTTTTTTTTTTTTTTTTTTTTTTTTAATTAAAACATGTAACTAGACTATATGGTCATTTTAAAGTTGGGAATTACAGTATTAGTGATACTATGAATAAAATTTCTGGCTTGATTTTGTGTAAATATACTCAGATCTTCATAGCAGCAGCTTCAGGAGTCCACTTCTAAAATGCAGTCTTGTGCTTCCTCACTTTTTAAGTGTTTTAAATTAAACTGTCAATCGCATAGCATCTGTGTTCCTTAATAGAATTCAGGAACATATATTTTGAAAAAAAATGCCTACTGACTTCTATAGCTATTTTGATAATAAAAATAAAATCAAGGTTAAAAAATATGTCCAAGTGATACTGATGTAAAACGATCTATTTTCAGGGGAAATGATGTAAATTGTGTCCCCTTAACCTTTGGGAAGAGCCCTGAAATTGTCCCCCTTCTCAGGAGAAGTTCCTGGATCTCAAACTCTCCTCTAAAAGAGGCCCACTTTTCAGGGAACCCAGTTAAGTGATCTTGAATTATTCAGTTGGAGATCTTGGCCTGATAGTACTCTATTGAGTAGCCCAAATTGCTCCCAGCCCCCAGGCAATATTTTACCTGATATAATCAAGGGTTGGTCAAACTGTCTTCACAGACATCCTAAACAGGACCTTGCCAACTGTTGAAAAAAATCTCTTCTAAGTGTAACCCACATTTGCTTATTCCTTGCCCACTAAGAAGGCTGACTTCCTAGCAAGCTGTCTTTTTAAGGCTGTCTTCTTTTGTCTCAGATTTCTGGTTTGCAAATTATTTTCTATAAGACCTATGGCTCTGACCAGAGGGGATCTCCCATCCCAATTCTCTCATTTCATCATTTGGTTCCCTGACCTTATCAATACTTAATAATGTCAGAAAGAAAAAGAAAGAAAGAAAGAAAGAAAGAAAGAAAGAAAGAAAGAAAGAAAGAAAGAAAGAAAGAAAGAAAGAAAGAAAGAAAGAAAGAAAGAAAGAAAGAAAGAAAGAAAGAAAGAAAATACTTTAAAAAAGCTTAAAGTCTAATAAAGGAAAGAAGAAAGAAAAGGAAAAAAGAAAGAAAAGGAAGAAAGAAAAAAAAAGAAATATTTAAAAAGATTAAAATCTAATAAAAAATGAAACACATGTAAACCATAGAAAGCAACATAAGTTTATAGGAGGTATAATATAGCTTTAAAAGGGATAGCAGTAGAAATTAGCTAAGTCATCTGGATAACGTAGAATTTGAGCTAGAAATTGGGAATGAGAGAACTCCAAAGCACAAAGAAAAGCCAGAATAAAGATATGTAACCCAAAAGTAATATTCATGAGGAACCTTTAAAAAGCTCATTACAACTCTATTTTAAAGTTTGTAGAGGAAAACAGAATGTAATTGGAAAGGTAGGAAAAGGCCAAGTTATTAATGGATCCTGCTAAACAGAAGTCAATGAGGTAGAGGAAGATGCTGGTCAACACAAGAAATACTCAGGAAAATATTTTGGTGAATAACAGTATTAAATTCTGAAGAGAAGTTTAGCAAGCTTAAGAACTAGCGAATATAGTGAATGGATCAACTAAGAGATCATTTGGAGAAAATAGTTTCAGTTGAAGAATGAGGTTGAATCAGATTATGAAGAATTTAGAACTGTGGGAGAGAAAGTGGATTTACCTATTGTTTATGGCTATTTTAAAAAAGAGTTTGACAGAGAAGGGAAGGATAGCTATAGGACAAACCTGTAGGACACAGCAACATCTAGTGTACTTTTCCATTCTTTTGTTGTTGTTGTTGTTGTTGTTCTTTGTTTTTGGCTTATTTTTTTTCTTTTTGAATAAAAACACATGAAAATATTTGTAGACAGTACAAAGGAAGTAGAGGAACCAGTACATAAGATAATGAAAATTAACGATACATTGGAGAATAAAATGGAAGATTACTGCTGAAAGGAAAAAAAAAAAAAAAAAAAAAAAAAGAAAGATGAGGTCAAGGCTAAGGCTAAATACAAAGGCTTAGTCTTGGCTAAAAGAAGAACCATATCATTCTGGGAGATCAGAGTTAAGGAGAAAGACTAATTATTTTTTATTCTGAATTTTATCAATTGAATTGAGTAATGCATTGCACATAATGTGCCCTCACATATTTGTAGAAGAAAAGCATGGTAAATTGTGTAGAATATTGAACTTGGAGAAAAAAAAAGTTGGATGAAATTACAGCTTGTGGAAAAC
Organism: Sminthopsis crassicaudata; assembly: GCF_048593235.1. Taxonomy (NCBI): domain Eukaryota; kingdom Metazoa; phylum Chordata; class Mammalia; order Dasyuromorphia; family Dasyuridae; genus Sminthopsis; species Sminthopsis crassicaudata. Next base: position 127,269,278 of record NC_133617.1, read on the forward strand.
AAGTCACCAAAACAATCTGAATGTCAGTTTCTTTATCTGTAAAATGAGAATAATAATAATAATACCTCTCCCTTTAGTAACAACTTCACAATGTAATTATAAGCGTTAAGCAATATTTTTGAAATATTAGCAAAATGCTTTATAAATCTTAAAGCAGCATGTTAGTGTATTATTATTATTATTATTATTATTAGTGGGAATCTATGTATCGACTATTATTTATTATTATTGTTATTTTCAGCAAAATTGAGAATTTTGATATTTCTATTTTAGATGTAAGGGATATTTTTAAAAATATTTTTCCTTCATTTCATTTATATCATACCTTTGATAATTACCTTATTTCTCTGCTTTAATATATTAGCCATTCATGTATTAATTGAATTTTGGCTTTTTATCTCCTTATCTGTAAACCAATATAACTTTACTAAATTTAACTAAATATTTGTTCTTCATTATATGAATCTATAATTATTTCATTATGTGACAGATATTGTTATCACAACAATTCAGTATATGATGTAAGTTTTTTTTTCTTTTTTTGCCTTATGAAACTTTTGTTTCTTCCTATATGTCTGTGTGACATTGCATATGTGAAAATTTCAATAATGAAGGTAATACCACCCCAATACTGAAAGTGTTGATGTAGTTATTGAAATACAGTAGAATGATGCTGGTCTCAATCCAGATCTGAATTGTAGAGATGTGTATGTAATACATTAAGTTCTGAGTGGGAAAAGGAAGTGTATAATTTCAATTGATATACTCATAAAAGAACACATTGTGCCTTTTCTCTCCAATCCACTAGGGAAACTATTAATCTCAAAGTATATTTGTAGGAGCAATCTAATTGGCCTAACATTTATATAAATCTTTGATAGAAAGAAATTTATAGTAAAAAGCAGGTTGTTATTCATTGCAATTTATAATGAGGTTTTTGTTTTCCTTTTGTTCACTTTTTTTTAGTTATTTCTCTGGATACAGATTTAGACAGCTTTCTTGTCTCGGTGAAAATACAGTAACATCAAAATTATTCAGCATCCCTGCTAGACAAAGAAGTCTTCCACATGAGTAAATTTAACAGATACCTATGAGACTCACCCTTTAAGAATATTTACAATTTTATACTTTACCTTTTACTGCATCGACTAAACACATTTTAACAAATCATTTTCAGGTTCATTGTTTTTAATAGTCACCTCTATACACCTACACCATCTTTGTCAATCCAAGGCCCTCCCTGATATCTGGGATCAACTCAAGAATAAAGTCCTTAAATGAACAAACATTTGTTAAGTGTTTATTACTTGCCTGGTTAAGTGGTAAGTGTTAGAGATAAAAAGAAAATACAAAATTAGTCCCAGCCCTCAAGTACATTACATTGTAAAGGTGGAGACACCAAGTAAACAATCTTACAAACAGGATAAACTGGCATAAATTTAAGAGAGAGCGCTTACAGTGGAGGAAGGTAGTGCAAAATCACCAGCCTCACTTTCCCTTGAGGAGCCATCTGGGTCCAGTGGAAAGATATAAAGTAGGATGACTGGAGACTGCCCTAAGATTGACCTTTTTAAGTTTTAACTGCTCTCATTTTTACTGAGTTCACACCCAACCAATAATTAAGTAATCTAGGAGGGGAAGACCCTCAGGGTTTCTGGGGAAAAGAGAAATAATTGATATAATATTCACTCTGAACTAAAGGGGCCTAAAATTGACCAAAGGGGACTTAAGCTTAAAACCTGTTATTGGTCATCAAAGGGATCCAAAGATTTCCATATAATGCTTGGTCCTAGTCCATAAACCCCAACATATCTTGAGAGGTTTCAGCAATAAAAATTTATATTCCTTTGGGTAAATCACCCACTGGCAAGAAGAGTCTGAAGTTTTATATGGACTGAGGGAAGGGAAAGAAGACAAGAGAAAAGAAAGAAAAGAGAAGAGAAGGGATGAGATTAGAGAAAAGGGGAGAGGAGATGAAAAGAGACCTTTGTTGCCCAACTGTCCAGTTCTTCTTCTTATTCAAGGAAGTTGTTTTTTGTTCTTCATTCTCAATAATGACCAAGACTTCAATTGTAAGAAGCCCGGAATGGTAAGAGGTCTCTAGGTGATACAACACTTTGAATTTTAAACACAGTATTTTGCATTTTCTCCTGGTGGAGATAGAAGCATCACTGCAGTTTATTGATTTGGAGAGGTGACCTGATTGGATCTGCACTTTAGGAAAATCACATTAATAGTTAAATACAGAATGTATTGTAATAAGGAGATATTTGAGATTGATCATGTTGAGATTCAAAAGGAGATCCCAAAAATTTATGTTTACAAAACAATGTCTTGAAGTGTCTCAAAATAATTTGCAGTTTTGAACCTATCTCCAAATCGAGGGGCAAAGTTTAATATAATTGAAAAGCCAATTGAAGTGGGCTAAGCTCCAAAAAATTTTTAGCAAAGAACCAGGAACAAGAAGGTACATTTATAGGAAAAGTCTGAGAGATCCAGTTCTTCATGTCACTGATATGCTAATTGTATGGCTTAGAGGGAGGAGTGGTCTGGTATGCATCTCAACATTAAATTTTGTGCTTTAGGGGTGGGGTTGAGGAGTTGTCTGGTATGCATCTCATCATTTGTCTCAGAAACCCTGTTATCTCTGAACAACAACATTGTTAATTAGCAGTTAGCAAAGTTTCTAGGATTGTCCTATAGTATTCCTAAATCCAGGAGATAGGATTAGTGCCCAACAGATTGTTGGAACAATAGCACTCCCAAAATTTGGGGCCTCAGGATTACCGCTATATTTCTACTAGAAGATACACCTCAACAGTAAGCTAGCCTTTTGAAATAATCTAAGTGAGAATTGATAAGGGCCTGCACCTGAGAGATAGCAGTGTCAGAAGAGAGAAAGAGATATATTCAAGAGATAATGCAAAGAAGAAATTGATAGTATTTAGCAATAACTTGAAAATGGGGGGTGATATGCAATATTCTGGATCATTCCTAGGTTGTGAGCCTGAAGGCCTAAGAAGGCCTTGTGCTGTACTGTAATAGGGAAGGTAGGAGTGGGAAGGGTTTAGAGGAAAAGATAATGAGTTCTGTTTTGGATGTATTAAGTATAAAATGTCTGCTGAACATCCAGTTTGAGATGTCTGAAAAGGCAGTTAGGAGATTGAGTAAGAAAAGCAGATTTGAGAATCATGAGTATACAGATGGCAATTAAATTCATGGGAGCTGATGAGATCACTACCTAAAGAAATACTGAGGGAGAAGGGAAGAGGCTCCAGATTAGATTACTTAGGGACACCACTTTTTGTTGTTTGATGTTATTGTTAAGTTGTTTTTGTTGTTGCACAAGGTAGTATTCTATTAATAACTTGAAAGAATGTTTGAGGTGGAGATTAGAAGGGAAATCCTCACCAAGGAACCCAAAACTCCTCATAATTTTTTATAAAAGTCTTTCTATACTCACATCATTTTTTTACTGTCTCATAATTATTGTATTCACATTGTTTTCTTCAGGATATATTTTATATCTTCACATTAAATCTCTGATCTCTGGCATAGTGCCTTGGACACAATTTGTACTTAACCAAAATTGATAAATTTGAATTCATTATTCTGTGAAGTGCTTTTGAACTCTTCATTGACAAATTTGAGGATGTGTTGTTAAGTTGTTTCACTCATATCCAACTCTTCGTGATCCTATTTGGGATTTTCTTGACAAAGATATTGACTTGGTTTGTATTTTTTTCTCCAGCTCAATTTATAGATGACCAAACTGAGGCAAACAAGGTTAAGTGATTTGCCCAGGATTACACAGCTAGTAAGAGACAGATATAAATTGTAGGAAGATCCTGACTCCAAGCCTAGTATTTTATCCACTATGCCATGTAGCCACCCTGTATTTGTGTCTACCTTTGTCATTAGTGCTTATTCCCCAAAGGATAAATCTTGTAAACTGACCCCTATATTTTTCTATCTCTACATTTTTTAAAACTTCAAGGCCCTGGTCAACAAAGTCTTGTGATTACTTCCCCTCCCCCTTCTTCCTTTCTCAATTGCAGACTATTACTTTTCTTACTTTGTAATTGTTGAAATTACCTGCAACTAGGACTTTATCAGACATATATATTTATAGTAGATACAAAGTTATGTTCAAAAGACTGATGAAGTAGATAGAGTGGCTGTGGGATGAGTTTATTATTTTGCTTAAGACATCCTTTCTTTTTAAAAATATTTATTTAAAAATAAGTACAAAATAAAAAAAAATAGAAAAAGAAAAAAAAATTTAAAAAAAAATCATGCTTTGTCATGTCCAGCAGAATATCAGGAAGTATTCAAAATAGGTAACAATAGATTTTTACATTTTTTTTTAATTTTTTTATTATATATATATATATATTTTTATAATATTATCCCTTGTATTCATTTTTCCAAATTACCCCCCCTCCCTCTGTTCCCTCCCCCCGATGACAGGCAATCCCATACAGATTTTTACATTTCAAGAAATAATATATAATAATAAAAGGCATATTCATAACTATCTTTTTTTTTGCTTCCTTGTGAGTTATTCTTTTATCTCCTATTCACTTTGTACTTTATTCTTTTTTTCCCCATTTATTTCTCCCTCCTCCTCTCCCAATATATACATACAAAATACATAATACATAGACATGCATCCAAAATAGTATTAATATGCTGAAATATAATAGATTTCTCTTTTGTTTAAATCTTTCAGTTTGCCTTTGAGATCAATGAATATTAGCCCTACTTAATTTTTTTCACTTTTCTTTCTTTCTTTTTTTTTTTTTTTTTTTTTCCCTAAGGCTGGGGTAAAGTGACTTGCCCAGGGCCACACAGCTAGGAAGTGTTAAGTGTCTGAAACCAGATTTGAACTCTGGTCTTCCTGAATTCAAGGCTGGCACTCCATCCACTGAGCCACTTAGCTGCCCCTAAATTTTTTCTAATAAGTTTTACTCTTGATCCTTGTTATTGTGTTTGTGTATATCTCTTATTCCCTAGTCTGCTTCCTCTTCTACTTTGATTTTACTTGATTTGATTTGCTATTAGCCTCTCCCCCACCAACCCTATCTTGTTTTTCCCTACTATCCTTTCTCTCCCTCTTTATCCCATTCCAATTAATCTAAGCACTTTTCTGTACTTCACATTATCTTATGCCACGCTTTCCCTCTCTCTTTATTCCTTTTCCATTATGCTATACACCTTGTCCCACTCCATTAATATATACACCCTTGTATACCTTACTTTATCTTCCTCCCTTATTTTTTCACAAATTTTGGAGAGTGCTATATCCTTCATGGTATATATATATATATATATATATATATATATATATACACACCCACCCATAAATACATATATACACACATACAAATTTATTTATTTATTTATTTAAATTTAACCCATTCCCAATGTGAGCAGCTTTTCAGATTTACAAGCCCTGTATCAGTTCTTTCTGTGCACCTCATTTGAATAACATAATTACGGTTTTTACCTTTTTCTAAACAGTTTAGCTTTTTAGGGTCAGGTCATACTCATCTTTGCCCCAATTTTCTTTTGAACTACTCAATTACTGATGTCAATTTTAGGCTTGTGTTTATATTTCCAGGTATAAATTATAAATGATTTGTCTTTGTTGACTCCCTTGAAATTAGTCTGATGATAGCTCTTATATCTTAAATTTTCTATTGACTTCAGGTTTGATTCAGAAAATATATCATTTCTCAAGCTATAATTTAGTTTCCTAAACTTTTTTTTAAATAGAAATAAAAATATTTTTATTTGCTTTTTACAGAAAAGCTGTTTTCCATGTTAACACGAAAATTATAAATGGCTCTGATAGGTAATTCCATGATGACAACTTTTTAACAAGCTATTGATTGTAAGAAATCTAGAAACAAAGACAAAAATGCTTTGTAAAGATATTTACCAGTGTTGGTGAAGATGCCCTACATGAAGTTCAAAGAAAGATTAATTGCTTATTGGTGATGACAAGTTTCTGCAAATGTTCTTATTTTTGTGTTGGAGTAATCAAGCTCAAGAATGTAAGAAAGGTTTCCTATTGAAGTCAACATTATCAAAGTTTCCAATCTAGCGATTTTTTTTTTAAATTACATTTTCCTAGTAAAGATATGCCCTTGAACAGTGCATAGAATTTGTAATTTTTATATGTGTGTGTGTGTGTGTGTGTGTGTGTGTGTATGCGTGTGCATGTATCTTATAATTGAATAATACAAGGAAAGTGAGCAGAACCACATTTGCAGCCAGTTGTTATAGCAAATAACTTGGAATTAGGACGACCTGAATTTAAATCTGGAGTCAATTACTTATTTGTTGGATTATTCTAGAAAGTAACTTAACTATTGATTGACTTATTTTTTTTTTTTCACCTGTTAAACAGGGACAATAACATTCTTTATCAGGAAATTCGAGGAAAAACTGAGCCCCTACCCACCTTCACCCCACTTCTAGTACAATCTTAGGGGAATAGATTAACAAGGGGTAAATTGAGATCTTTCATTGACAGCAATAGTTATACAAATAAGACCATAGATAAAGTAATTATTATTGGAGTAATATATCTCAAGTAGATATCAAATATCCAACAGAACAAACTCCAATGACATTAAATACAGGAATTTTTCTGATTTGAAAGGGACATGCATTTTTTTTCATTAATCTTTTTAGTGTCTTAATATAGACAAATACATTTATTATATTTATTTTCAGATCAATGCAGTTATATTTCTAAGATCTCATTTCCATCACATTTTCATGAGAACACATATATGCTCATGTATTTTTGTATACATGCACACACATATATCTATCTAAATACACACATATATGTCCATCATTTTTTTCAAAGAAGGCCAAAGCCTTTTTACTTACCAAAACAAACTTTCATTCATATAATGATGTCTCTTGGAGCTAGCATCTGGGTTCATTCTGTCTGTTGAGGTTCATAAGTGATTTATTCAAGTATAACATTTAAGATAAAAACTAAATAAATAAAGGGGAAAACTTAACAAGAACAGTGAAGTATGCTGACTCTGATTAAATGTGACAGCTATTTTACAAGGTATATACATGGATCATGAGCCTTTCCTAATGATTTTCAAGGCTACCACGATTTCCTAAGAAGCTGAATTAATTTTAATGGAAATCATGTGGTTACAAAGGTAGAAAGTGAAATAGAAATTATGTGAAAAAATAGAACTTTTACAATCTATAGATCTGTTTAACTTTAAATTTATGATTTGTGTATGTCTATTGATAAAGAGAAAAGCTACCTTCTCTTTCACCTAAAAAAAGAAAAAGAAAGAAAGAAAAGGAACAAAAAGATGTCTTCAGATTTCAGTTTGCTGATAATTGTCTCTTGTCCATTGGTGAGTAAATCTTGGGAGAAAAATAGAGCAATAGCGTCCCCTAGTGGATACTTCAAAATAGTCATGCTTTTAAAAAAGGTTTGATAGTTGTATTCCAAGAGTTAAAATGTAGTGAATCTGCAATTTCTTTGGTCATAGTTTTGACATCAAACAGTGACTAACACTTTTATTTGATAATTAGCATTCACCAGATTGGGAAGAGCTCAGCAAAGCCCTCATGCTTCAAATAATATTTGAGAGTGAGATTTATGACACACTGTGTATTAAAGAGGCAGTGCAAGCTATAACCTAGAAAAACTTCCAGGTCCCTGAAGGGTTGCCATTTATTTGTTTGTTTGTTTATTTTAATGAAAAGATTTATTGGTTAATTCTGTGAGTAACAAATAACTATGAGACAGATAATTAGGTGGGCCTGAGGTCAGAAAGTCTTTAGTTTAAATCAGTCTTCAGATGCTTATTAGCTATGTGACTCAAGATAAGATATCCACCTCTTTTTTTTTTTTTTTTAAGCTCAGTTTTCTCATTTATAAATTGTTTACTTAAACCTCTCAGGCTTGTTGTGAGGATCAAATAAGATAATATTTCTAAAGTAATTAGCACCATAGCACATAGTAAGCACTATATTATGTTAGCAATTGTTATCTGAAAGTTCAATAGAACAGAATTCAAATTGAAAAAAATATATATATATATATTCATTTAAAATTTTGAGTATAATTTTGTTTTTATCATTACAAATATTTCAATTTAGTGGCTGTTTTGTGACAGAGCAGTGGAGAAGGATGAGATTATATTATAGTGTTCTTTACTATGAGAAAACAAATTGAAAAGAAACTAATTTTGAATGCTTTTGTAAATTTTTATAGCACATTAAGTTTTTAATAAAAAATAGCACCAGTATAGATAAGCAGCTAGGTAGCAATGGAGTCAGAAAGATAAGAATTCAAATACTGCTTTAGAAAACTAGATAAATATATGTATGCATATATGTATATATGTATATATTTACATATATACATATATACATATTATATATACTATGTATGTATATATATATGTATATATACACATATATATATGTATATATATATATATATATATATATAGTCAAAATATATAACTATTCTCTGCTATAGTTGAGAAATCTGTAAAAAGGGAAAATGATAGCATAACCCATAAACCTTTGTGGTAAGAAGCACATAAAGTTCTTTACAAATAGCAAAGAAAAATGTAAATGCAAACTATTATAAAATCATCATCATCAAAAATTTTATTATTTTATGTTTTACATTTACAAAACAATTATTTGTTTATGCTGAGGCAGAATATAAACTTTGATTATTCTGACAAATTCATTGTTCAACCCAAATTCCACTTAAATGCCTATCTATCTGAAATTTTTATGACTTTTCACCTACTATTGGTCTATAATTTACTATTTAGGTATTACAAAATGTTTTCATTCTCAGACCTCCAAGTTTACTCTGTCTCATGCTTCTTACAATTTGATTCAGCTCCAAATTTAAACAAGAAGTCAGAGATTTTGACTCAAATATTTTCTATGCTTCCCTTCTAAAAATTTGCTGCTACTTTTCTATCAAAAAATAAAAAGCAAAACCTTGGGTCCTTTTCTTTGGATATTTGTCTCTCAATTATGTGCTCTCCCCCACATTTTTGAAAGTTACCTATGTATTTAGGTTTTCTCTATACCTACAAAATATCCATAAAGCTCCCTATCTTAATGAAATAAAATAAAACCAGAAGTAAAACCAAAAACAAAGGTTCCTTTGGTTTTACTGCATCAAGCTGTTAATTATAATAATAAATGCAATAATAAAAATCTTAAAAAATAATATTAATAAATAATTGTAATAATTATTATTGTAATTTTTTTTATCCCAAACAACTCCTTTATGATCTTTTCAAGTTACATGATTATTTCTTAATGCCGACAAATACAATTGATCCATAGGCAAGGAATCTACATTATAAAAAATGATTAGTAATTACATAGTTGTACAAATTCATTTCTCTTGTTCTCTCTACAACTTTTGACATTGTTAATATCTCCTATTTTTTGGCACTCTTCTTTCCTTGAATTCCTTTATAATAAATAATCTTACTTCTATTATTTCCGACTTTTCCTTCTGCACTGAAGCAAATATACTCACTAGGCATGAAAATGTCACATGGAAAGTTTAGTCTTGGGAAGTAATTTGACATCTATTTCAGTTATTTTGGAACTGGATTGATTTCATACTCTAGTTACCTAGATACCTTGAGGTCTGTGTTGAGACATTCCTAGTAAAAACAATATTAGGGTTAAATATGAAAACTATGTCATTTTTCAACCCCTCTTTTAAAACATATTTTAAATTTAGTTCAAAAATTTTGGAGTTTATATGCTGTAGTTATAGCCTGATGTCATTTTTGAAACTTCAGATTAGTTTATTGACCTATAACATTATCAATCAAGATATAAACATTTCTTGTGAAGCTGCTTTAGCCTTAAAATCTCAAGATAGAAAAACTTTTTGCACTGTAGGAATTTCAGGTAATGGCACTAATGTCCTTTTGGTCATGTTTTTATGTAAGTCATGTTATGCTGGGACCATCTCAGAAATAAAAGAAAATTGCCCATGAAATGTAGACTTTGGTGATAGGATATTATGCAATGTTTCATGGAAATCTTATTGCAAGTAAATAGAAGTTTGTTAGAACACTGGCTCTAGCCTGAGTTCTGATGCTGAGGTGATTGTCAATTTGCCAGTCTTTATTATAGTTTCAGTGATGTGACACAAAGTAGGGAACACTGTGCATAAGGGAAATGACATCTTTTGAAACATTACAGATTTTGTGGGTATAATAATTCTATTAAGAACTTAATGGAAGTATAGAGCCAGGGAATCAGGCACAGTTTGACTTCATTAGGAAAGAATAATTATTTTTTTTTATTCATTTTTCCAAATTATCCCCTCCCTCCCTCCACTCCCTCCCCCCGATGGCAGGTAATCCCATACATTTTACATGTGTTACAATATAACCTAGATACAATATATGTGTGTAAATACCTTTTTTCTTGTTGCACATTAATTATTAGCTTCCGAAGGTATAAGTAACCTGGCTAGATAGACAGTAGTGCTAACAATTTACATTCACTTCCCAGTGTTCCTTCTCTGGGTATAGTTATTTCTGTCCATCATTGATCAACTGGAAGTGAGTTGGATCTTCTTTATGTTGAAGATTTCCACTTCCATCAGAATACATCCTCATACAGTATTGTTGTTGAAGTGTATAGTGATCTTCTGGTTCTGCTCATTTTACTCAGCAACAGTTGATTTAAGTCTCTCCAAGCCTCTCTGTATTCCTCCTGCTGGTCATTTCTTACAGAGCAATAATATTCCATAACCTTCATATACTACAATTTACCCAACCATTCTCCAATTGATGGACATCCATTCAACTTCCAGTTTCTAGCTACAACAAAAAGAGCTGCCACAAACATTTTGGCACATACAGGTCCCTTTCCACTCTTGAGTATTTCTTTGGGATATAATCCCCATAACAGCAATGCTGGGTCAAAGGGTATGCACAGTTTGACAACTTTTTGGGCATAGTTCCAAATTGCTCTCCAGAATGGCTGGATTCTTTCACAACTCCACCAACAATGTATCAGTGTCCCAGTTTTCCCATATCCCCTCCAACATTCATCATTATTTGTTCCTGTCATTTTAGCCAATCTGACAGGTGTGTAGTGGTATCTCAGAGTTGTCTTAATTTGCATTTCTCTGATCAGTAGTGATTTGGAACACTCTTTCATATGAGTGGAAATAGTTTCAATTTCATCATCTGAGAATTGTCTGTTCATATCGCTTGACCATTTATCAATTGGAGAATGGTTTGGTTTCCTATAAATCAGGGTCAGTTCTCTATATTTTTGGAAATGAGACCTTTGTCAGAACCTAGGAAAGAATAATTTTAAAGAGCTCAGAATGTCCCATTGATGAAAATGATATGACAAATAGAATAGAGTGTAGAACTTAGTTTCAGGAACCCTTAGATTCAAATCTTGCCTTTTTTTTTTTTATCTTTGCTACACAAAATGTATTTTCAGTGTTTTTTTTTTTTAATTTGATCTTTCTGGAAAGCAATAAGACTTTGAATTGATGAATATATACCTGATTCTACCTAAAACCTCAAATGTTTTTATCAGGAATGCTGATTACTTGATTACTTGATTTTTTCCTTCTATTTTAGTAACTAATGAAAAGATGTGTTTGTTGACTTCAGTTTTCTAAGAACTACTTTTATCAAATGTCTTTCTTCCATTGTCCTACAAATATCCTAATAAGCTCCTAGATAAAAGAAAGTCCTTTATGTCCACAAAACTTACCCTAAAGTGATCACAGAATATTGAATTACAGAATTTCAAAGTTGTAAAGGGTCTTAATGCCTATCTCATCCAGCCCACTGCTAAAACAAAATGAAGAAAAAAGTATCCCCCATTTCAAAACAGCAAATAAGTAGAAATAATGGCCAACTAGGCTTTTGTTTGAAAATTTCCAAGGGATGGATAGGCCGAGCGAATATAATAAAGATGACAATACTCCCCAAACTACTCAATTTATTTAGTGCTATACCAATCAGACTCCCAAGAAACTATTTTAATGACCTAGAAAAAATAACAACAAAATTCATATGGAAGAATAAAAGGTCAAGAATTGCAAAGGAACTAATGAAAAAAAAAGTCAGAGGAAGGTGTTCTAAGTGTACCTGATTTAAAGCTATATTATATAGCAGCAGTCACCAAAACCATTTGGTACTGGCTAAGAAATAGAACGGTAGATCAGTGGAACAGATTAGATACAAAGGACAAAAAAGGGTACATCTATAGCAATCTAATCTTTGACAAACCCAAAGATACCAACATTAGGGACAAAAATTCATTATTCTGAAGAAACTGTTGGGAAAACTGGAAATTAGTATGGCAGAAATTAGATATGGATCCACACTTAACACCATATACCAAGATAAGATCAAAATGGGTCCATGATTTAGGCATAAAGAATGCGATCATGAATAGATTAGAGGAACAGAGAATAGTCTACCTCTCAGCCCTGTGGAGGAGGAAGGGATTTATGACCAGAGGAGAACTAGAGATCATTATTGATCACAAAATAGAAGATTTTGATTACATCAAACTAAAATGTTTCTGTACAAACAATACTAATGCAAACAAGATTAGAAGGGAAGTAACAAATTGGGAAAATATTTTTAAAAATAAAGGTTCTGACAAAGGTCTCATTTCCAAAATATATAGAGAACTGACCCTGATTTATAGGAAACCAAACCATTCTCCAATTGATAAACGGTCAAGTGATATGAACAGACAATTCTCAGATGATGAAATTGAAACTACTTCCACTCATATGAAAGAATGTTCCAAATCACTACTGATCAGAGAAATGCAAATTAAGACAACTCTGAGATACCACTACATACCTGTCAGATTGGCTAAAATGACAGGAACAAATAATGATGAATGTTGGAGGGGATGTGGGAAAACTGGGACACTGATACATTGTTGGTGGAGTTGTGAAAGAATCCAGCCATTCTGGAGAGCAATTTGGAACTATGCCCAAAAAGTTATCAAACTGTGCATACCCTTTGACCCAGCATTGCTGTTATGGGGATTATATCCCAAAGAAATACTAAAGAGTGGAAAGGGACCTGTATGTGCCAAAATGTTTGTGGCAGCTCTTTTTGTTGTAGCTAGAAACTGGAAGTTGAATGGATGTCCATCAATTGGAGAATGGTTGGGTAAATTGTGGTATATGAAGGTTATGGAATATTATTGCTCTGTAAGAAATGACCAGCAGGAGGAATACAGAGAGGCTTGGAGAGATTTAAATCAACTGTTGCTGAGTGAAATGAGCAGAACCAGAAGATCACTATACACTTCAACAACAATACTGTATGAGGATGTATTCTGATGGAAGTGGAAATCTTCAACATAAAGAAGATCCAACTCACTTCCATTTGATCAATGATGGACAGAAATAACTATACCCAGAGAAGGAACACTGGGAAGTGAATGTAAATTGTTAGCACTACTGTCTATCTAGCCAGGTTACTTATACCTTAGGAAGCTAATAATTAATTTGCAACAAGAAAAAGGTATTTACACACATATATTGTATCTAGGTTACATTGTAACACATGTAAAATGTATGGGATTACCTGCCATCGGGGGGAGGGAGTGGAGGGAGGGAGGGGATAATTTGGAAAAATGAAGAATAAAAAAAAATAATAAAAAAAAAAGAAAAGAAAATTTCCAAGGGAGCAAAGGATACAGAATCACCTCCTAATATACTAGGGAGATTTTGTTGTTGTTGTTTGTTCCTTTTCTCCTCCCCTCTTATATAAATCATTATTTGTCTTTTTATAACAATCAATCATTGCTTCCTTCTAACAGAGTAGAGAAATCCTTCTTTCACATAAGTAAAAATACTAATATCCCATTCACCGTAAATATAAATTCTACCCTAACTATAACTATAACTATATCAATTTTTCCTTCATTTGAAATATAGACCTTTGATCATCTGGCTCAAATTCCTCTGAATGCTCTCTACTTTGGCAATATTCTTCATAAAATATAATACCCAGAACCCAGTGCAATATTGCAATAGTACAATTAGAGCATGATACAATTTCTAGCCATCCCTCAACCCATCTTCTCCTTATGAAGCACATTTCTGAAACTATGTATAAGACTTTATATCTATCTATTAAATTTGATCTAACTTATGCTAGTCCAATGTTCTAGCCTGTCTCAAGATCTTTAGGAATGATGAGTCTAGCATATAGCATGTTAACTATCTTCTGGTCCTCATGTCAACTACAAATTTGAAAACACCAACCAATGTCTTCCTTTATTCAAAACATGCACCATAAATTCTACTAATATTAAAATATATTTTAATGCTAATATAAAATCATTTATATTGGGCTTTGCTTTTAAAAACATATCACTTTTCATATGTTGCTGAGCTGCATGTGAATCAGATGTCCTTCCATCTGTGACAATGCACATCATTCTTAGACCTTTTATCACCACAGCTGTTTTTGAAGAGAGAAAAATATTATTCACATAATATTTAATTATCAGCAAGTAAAGGTAGCTGATTAATTTATAGTCTTTGATTATCATGATAATAATTCAAGCTCTGTTTCTAACCTCTACAAAAAAGCTAATACAGTAAAATTTCTTTGAATATAATTTTCTCTATAAAAGCTATTCTATTAGCCTATCATGTTTAGCTAAGCATTATTTCCATAAATCTATTATTTTAGGGAACCAAGGGCAAAATCCTATTTCTCTCAGACTGTTACGTAGCTGATGTTTAATTAAAAACATAAACTGATTATAAACTAATGATTCAGAACATCCCCCAGAGGGATCAAGGATTAGAAGCTGACACAACATGACAGATGCTTCCTGTTCCAAGAGCAGTTATTGGTAATGAGTCCTAAAGAGAAAAAAAGTCAATCTTATTTTTAAAAAAGGCATCATTGAATAGTGAAAAGATAAAATTGGGGAAAGGAAATTGAAGGTGGTAGAAAGTCACTGATCTTTAAACTGTTAAAATTAATGTCTGTTAACCTTATTGTGCAATGTTCATTGATTGTGAATAGCACAAGGAAGAAGCTGCAACACCTGCTATACTCTCTGATTTTTTTTCCTCCCTGTCAGCTAAAATGCATATAGAAGTCTTGACAGTGGTTAACACTGTCCTCAGTGCAAGGAATCTAATTGATTCAAGTGCAGATTCTGAAGCTTGTGACAACTAAAAACCATGAAAACAATTGAATTTGAAAGAGACACATGACAGTTACATTTCACTAGGTAATTCTACTGAGACCAATTTGAAGGGATAGCTATGCCAAAAGTGAAAGAATCTGGAAGAAGCTAAAAGGTGGGGGAGGAAGAAAGAAAAACAATATCACAAAATCACAGGACTTTAGACCTGTCTTTGAAGATGAAGAAACTATTTTTTTAATCTTCTTTAAAATGAAAGAATATTTTAGCAAGTGAAACAAAAAGAATGTTATTTTCAGAAAATCAGTTTGTATATACTCTCAATTTAAATCAATAATGGAGGTAGTTGAAATAGAATTTGAGAAAAAAAAGAAAAAACACTTGTTCTCTAATATAAAAGTTACAATTAAATAAATGTATATATATATATATATATATATATATATACATATATGCATAGTGAATTGTAATTCAAGAAAAGAATCAATATATGTCAGGAAAAGAAAATAAAGGGAGCTAAAAAATAAAGTAGTACTTACTGCAAATGAGTATCTATTTTAAATGATATTTTATTAGCATCAGTATATTATTTGTTTTTTCAAACAAGAGTTTTTGTAAAGCTTAGTGATAGAGAGAAAAGCTTGCTTATCCTTTGTTATTTCTCCCCTTCAAATCTGACCATCACCCAAAGGTGGAAGACAAAAATATATTAGTTAATAGTGTAGAGATATTTGAAATACTTAAATATTAAACTAAATACAATAAAATAGATTCACCAAGAATAAAAGTAAATTTATATGCATAAGTTCAAAAATAAAATATTAAAATAAATTAATAACACTGATTTCTATAGCCATATGTTAATTTTTAAAGCATTTTATATACATTATATAATTTTGTCTTCAAAATAGCCATGTGAGTGATACATTGTTGGTGGAATTGTGAATATATCCAGCCATTCGGGAGAGCAATTTGGAACTCTGCTCAAAAAGTTATCAAACTGTGCATACCCTTTGACCCAGCAGTGTTACTACTTGGCTTATATCCCAAAGAGATCTTAAAGAAGAGAAAGGGAAAGTATGTGCAAGAATTTTTGTGGCAGCCCACTTTGTAGTGGCCAGAAACTGGAAACTGAGTGGATGCCCATCAATTGGAGAATGGCTAAATAAATTGTGGTATATGAATAATATGGAATATTATTGTTCTGTAAGAAATGACCAGCAGGATGATTTCAGAAAGGCCTGGAGAGACTTATATGAACTGAGGCTGAGTGAAATGAGCAAGACCAGGAGATCTTTATATACTTCAACAACAATACCATATGATGATCAATTCTAATGGATGTGGCCATCTTCAACAATGAGATGAACCAAATCAATTTCAATAGAGCCGTAATGAATTGAACCAGCTACACCCAGCAAAAGAACTCTGGTAAATGAGTATGAACCACTACATAGAATTCCCAATCCCTCTATTTTTGTCTGCCAGCATTTTTTATTTCATTCACAGGTTAATTGTACACTATTTCAAAGTCTGATTCTTTTTGTGCAGCAAAATAACTGTAAGGACATGTATAAATTTATTGTATTTAACATATACTTTAACATATTTAACATGTATTGGTCTTCCTGCAATCTAGGGGAGGGAATGGGGGGAAGGAGGAGAAAAATGGAACAAAAGGTTTTGCAATTGTCAATGCTGAAAAATTACCCATGTATATATCATGTAAAAATAATAAAAAAAAAGCTATAATAAAAAAGAAACAAAATAGCCATATGAGAACTATTGATAGTATAATCCTTATTTTATTGAGCAAAATGAGGCTAACAAAGTTTGTAGCACTTGTTTAGAGTGACACAAGATTTATTTCCATAAATATAAGAACAGTACTTGATTTCTGGTGGAATATGGGGGATTTTATATGTATATATATATATATATATATATATATATATATATATATATATATATATATATATTTCTAATAAATGTATAAATGTGTGTGTAGCTGTAGTTGTATAATGCAAGTAGAATATGGGTTAAAGTATGCTTTAGTAGCTAGGGAAAAAAGCCAGTATCATCCTATTTTGGTGTAAAGGAATCATGAGTCTAGAATATTGGAGATAAATAAGGAGTATTATGAGAGATGTTTAATAATACTTTTTATAAAAAATCCAAAAAGAGCAGATTTTTTACAGTTTAGTGTGAATTATTTACATTTATCTAAAATTTCATTAAATCATATAAAGTCAACAAAATAATAAATCAAACACTAATCTATGACATTTGGTAGTTCTTGAGATATAAATACTAACTGTGAAAATTCAGTAGTCAGTTGTCATAAGCTGGTTAAATTGGTTCTACTACACCATTCGGTATTAATTCTATTTTTAACTTTTCCCTGACCAGTATACATTTGAAACATTTTGTTAATTTCTGGACATATTACTTCAATAAGAATATAGATAAAGTGGGAAAGGAGATAAGAGAGAAAACACGATAATCAGGAGACTGAAAGGCAAACCATGAAAAAAAGGTTACTTTTCCTAGAAAATATGAATAATAATTTATATGTTTACAAAAATATATTCTTACAATGACAAAGATAAATGGTTACTTAATTTTTCCTGAAATTCAAACTTTCATTTCTTACTTCTGTGCACTTATAAAATACATTTCCCATTCTTGGAATAGATATACTTCTTTGATTTTCATTTTATTTTTTATTATTCCTTTTAATTGACACCTAATGGAGATAATCTCCTTCTTGAAACTTTTCATAAATCTTGCTTATGTTATTCTCTTCCACTTCTCCTTCTCTGTTTCTTATTTACCTCATATTTATTTATCTCTGTACTTGTACTCTGTACCTTCATAATATGCATGCTCCTTTTTGAAAGAAACTATTTCATTTGTGACTTTTTATTCCCAAGGGCTGGAACAATTTTTTCCTCAATGTAGGCATTTTACAAATGATTATTAAATTTAATTTCTTGAAATAAAATGTATTGAATTGATAATTCAGAGTCGTAGATAGTGCATGGACTGTCTCTCTTTTACAGAATTAACAAGACAGAAATCTAAAACTATAAAGATCCATTTTTCCTTATACCTGAAGATTGTTGTCTCAGCAATTTTCAGTAGGATGCCTTGCTCCAATAAAGCAATACGTAAGCATATAATCTTATATAAATTGTACAGATATTACTGGGGACTATCAAGGACATGTTAGTTCTTATATATTCAAGTTGTGCTTTACACAATACCTCTTCTATTGTCATTGTCTTCACTATGAAATTGGACAACTATAACCAGACATTATATTCTAGAAAGTACCTTTTGACACATTGGCAAATAAGTAAAATGAAAACTACAAAAGAAAAATATGCAAAAGAAATAGAGAGATGAGACACTATGTGAGAACCAAGGAGACTCACTAAAAGGAACATAGCTCAGGATCAAAAAAACAACTTTTTGAAGATTTTGAAGAAATTGATATTTTATTTGTATTTTTAAGGATACATAAAATTTATTACAAGGAAGATGATAGGTGGCTACATATGGGTCATTGCTGACACAAAGAAAAATAATTTTCAAGGGTTTTACAATATCAGTTGCTTTGGAAAGGTCCTAGGATATAACCACAAAGCATTTTGTCATCCCATTAGAATGTGCCCTACTTGAGAGGAGGGATTAAATTTTCCCTTTTTGCATATTGTCAAATGAATACAGTGTCTTAATACATATTTATTGGCTAGTGGCAATATATATATATATATTGCCTATATATTGCCTATATATATATATATATATATATATATATATATAGGCAAAGAGTTTATTTGCACATGGCATTATAGTATAGAAAAATGAATTATATTGGCATTCCGTTAATAGCTATTAATCCCATGCTGGCAAATATTTTAGTTTCATGAATTATTACTCTTACTTTGTTCACCTAATTCATACTTCCATCAATCATATTTTATTTCCTCTGTAGAGCTCAAAGAAAATGATTTTTATCACTACAGACACTACTTTAATTAAGTATCATGTTAATGATTATTTAAATTGATTCTAACTTAAAGGATGTCATTTAATAGATGTAGTAAAAAAAAGATGCATAGGTCACACACAGTAATAGTAGATCATTTATTTATGTGTTCCACCTGTATACTGGTATGTATAAAGGAAGCATAAAAGGCCGCTTGCACAATAGATATATTCCCATGTGTCAAACTGGTAGAGGATATGGATGAGTCACACAGAATGGATAAGCACAGATCATTTGTGACCACTTTTGTTGGAGAGAATATTCACATGAATGAGTTCACAAGTTCACAGGAGTACTTTTTTACTTCTGTGTTCACTTGCTTTATTATTAATTATCTATTTTTTTACTAAAATAAATTTTATTTAGCATTCATATACTGAAAATTGTCACAATGATTTGTTAGTTTCAGTGACAAGAATTAAGTATAATGAGATGCAAAGTAAGATTATTCATAAATTTTCATGCCATTCTGTTATTTTTTTCAACCTGTTACATTTTCTGTGAATAAAATGAGACTATTATAGCATCTATATGCCGGAATATTAAAAGAGCATAAGATGTTAATTATGACTTTCTCATGTATAATTTACCTTTCTATTAGGAGAGTTTTCAAGGCACTAGAACTTATTATAGATCATAGCTAAGTTGTCTTGTGCCCTTTTCTAATTAAATCATAGATTTTAAAATGGTGACATGTGTTATCCACAACACTGGATCAAGTAAACTGTTATTTTGTCATAGAATCAAGATGTCACTGGACACATTTAAAAAAAAATAACCACTTTTAATAGGTGTTGAATGAAATGTTTAATGAATGAAAGCTTGGATAGGCATAAATTATAATTTGTAAGTACCTTACAGTACAATACTGAAAAGAAAGGGGAAAATATTTTTGAATGACTTGAGATTCATAAATAAAAGGTAGTAAAAAGAAATTAAATAAGACTCCACTGGTATGATATAAATAATACTTTACCTACTTTCCCCCAGATTTTTAGGCTTTGTTTTCCTTAAAAGAAATTGAGGGGCAGCTAGATAGCACAGTGGATATTAGGAGAATCTGAATTTAAAAGCACCTCAGTCACTTAGTACTTACTAGCTATGTGACTCTAGACATATCATAACCTCAGTTGCCTCAAAACCAAAAAAGACATTGAAAATTTCTTTGAAATTTGATTGGCTTTACTTACTGTAAGTATATGGGAATTTTCTATTCAGGATAAAATGTTCCCACTTCATTCAGCTTAGCCAGTGGATGCTGATGAGTTACTCAAATTCAGGAATAACTCCCTCAGCTGAGTCAACTAATGATGTCTACAATGTACATACTGTTGTGAAAAAGATTTCTCCTTGCATTATCAACCACTAAATAATCTAAAATTATTTCATTTCATTACAATAATTAATTCTTTAGGAAAAAAGTTACAGTCAGTTTCATTGGAATTAAATTTTCTTATAGAATAAAAGGAGGATCAGTTGAAAGGAAGATAAGTCAGGATTGATAAGTAGGATTCCAGTAATGCTTTTGTGGAGCATTTCTGGAGATTGTGGTTTCCTCCTGTAAGATGCTCCTTCCACAACAAAGAGAAAGCTGTGACCATTAACGAAGGAGATATTTATATGAATGTTCTCTTAATAACTCAGGGCTTCATTCCAAATAAAACTGAAAGAAAACTGTTAATGACAGAATTTTAACTATTTATAGCTTTGGGGGAAGGGTTGTGATAACAATATCCCAGGTCTATTCATCTGATAGACCTAGGCCAATCCTGTATTTTTTTTTTCATCCTGTTCCAAACAGAATGTAATTTTAAGATAACTTTTGGTAGAAAAAAGAGCCTATAATAAAGGAATTACTTGGAAGTTTTTTTGTTTTTTTGTTATATTTCTGAACTCATTGAGAATTGTGCTTTAAGGGGTGGAGCCAAGATGATAGAGAAGACATACATTTCTTTCTGGCCTTCTCCTACAACCCATCAGATCATTTAGCACATCCACCTCTGAATTAGCTCTAAATGGGCAGAATCCACTAATACTGATAGTGCAACAAATTACCAGCAGAAGATAATTTCAAAGATCAGCAGAAAATGTCTGTTTTAATCAAGAATGAAGAGGGGCAGGCCAAGCACAAGCAGGCTGAGCACAGATCCAGGGCAGACAGTGAAGAGTCCCAGGTCAGTGTGGACAACACGGATCAGTGCAGATTCCATGGTGGAGAATTTACAGGGAAGAATCTACACCAGCAGTGTTGGATACTCTGTCCTGATTGAAAGCCAGTAGATCAGCAGAGAGATGATAAAATATCCAACACAAACACAAAAGATAAATAGGGAACCCTAAAATGCCAGAAACTCATGGGACCTGGACATATCCACTCAGCACTAGTGAAGCGCAGCTCCAGCCACTTGTAAGAAAGAATAAAAAAATATCTCCCCTGCCCTAAAACCAGAACTTAACTTAAAAAAAATGAGTAAAAAAGCAAAGGGAACTCTGACAATAGACAGCTTTTAAAACTGTAGAACAGATTTCAAAACCTGAGGAGACTAAAATCAGATTGTCTCCAGATGAAGCCCCAAAAGGTAATATAATGTGATCCCCATTACACATGGTTCTCATGTAAGAAATTTAAAAGATCTTAAGAGAGAGGTAGAAGTAAACTGGGGAAAGAAGATGAAAACTTTGCAAGATGGTTTGAAAAAGGCATATAACTCATTAAAACATTTTATAAAATTGAAAAAGAAAACAACTCCCAGAAAAACAGAATTTGTATGCAAAAAAAGTAAAAAAAAAAAAAAGTAAATGAAAAAAGTAATTCACTAAAACACAACATTGCACAAATGAAAATGAATGACTCAATTGGAAAAAAAATCAGTCAAGTAAAATCAAAAAATAAAAAAAATTAGAAAAATAATTGTAAAGTTCCTAATAGGGAAATCAACTGACTTGGAAAACAGATCTAGGAGAGACAGTCTAAGGATTATTGGCCTCTCTGAAAGCTATGAGGAAAAAATAGCTTATATACTATTTTTCAGAAAATCATATTTTTAAAATATTTTTATTAATTTTATAATTAAATTTTTTGACAGTACATATACATGGGTCATTTTTTTACAACATTATCCCTTGTATTCACTTTTCCAAATTTTTCCCTCCCTCCTTCTATTCTCTCCCCTAGATGACAGGCAATCCCATACATATTAAATGTGTTACTGTATATCCTAGATACAATATATGTGTGTAAAATCAAATTTCTTGTTGCACAATAAGAATTGGATTCCAAAGGTATAAGTAACCTGGGTAGAAAGACAACAATGCAAACAGTTTACATTCAATTCCCATTGTTCCTTCTCTGGGTGTAGCTGTTTCTGTCCATCATTGATCAACTGGAACTCAATTAGAACTTCTCTGTGTTGAAGATATCCTCTTCAATAAGAATATATCTTCATACGTTATCATTGTTGAAGTGTATAGTGATCTCCTGGTTCTGCTCATTTCACTCAGCATCAGTTCATGTAAGTCTCTCCAAGCCTCTCTGTATTCATCCTGCTGGTCATTTCTTACAGAGCAATAATATTCCATAACATTCATATACAAAAATTTACCCAAACATTCTCCAATTGATGGGCATTCATTGATTTTCCAGTTTCTAGCCACTACAAAAAGAGCTGCCACAAACATTTTGGCACTCATTTTCCCGGCTTTAGTATTTCTTTGGGATATAAGCCCAGTAATAGCATTGCTGGATCAAAAGGTATGCACATTTTGATAACTTTTTGGGCATAGTTCCAAATTGCTCTACAGAATGGTTGAATTCTTTAACAATTCCACCAACAATGCATCAGTGTCCCAGTTTTCCCATATCCCCTCCAACAATATCATTATTTTTTTCCTATCATCATGACCAATCTGAAAGGTGTGTACTGGGATCTCAGAGTTGTCTTAATTTGCATTTCTCTGATCAGTAATGATTTGGAACACTCTTTCATATGAGTGGAAACAGTTTCAATTTCATTATCTGAACATCATCATCATATGAACAGACAATTCATATACTTTGACCATTTATCAATTGGAGAATGGTTTAATTTCTTATAAATTACAATTAGTTCTCTATATATTATTGAAATGAGGCCTTTAACATAACCTTTAACTGTAAAAATAGTTTCCCAATTTTTTACTTCCCTTCTAATCTTGTTTGTATTACTTTTGTTTGTACACAAGCTTTTTAATTTGATATAATCAAAATATTCTATTTTGTGATCAATAATGATCTCTAGTTCTCCTTTGGTCATAAATTCCTTCCTCTTCAACAAATCTGAGAGGTAAACTATCCTATGTTCTTTTAATCTATTTATGATCTAATTCTTTATGTCTAAATCATGGACCTATCTTGATCTTATCTTGGTATAAGCTGTTAAGTGTGAGTCCATATCTAATTTCTGCCATACTAATTTCCAATTTTCCCAACAGTCTTTTTTTTTTCAAATAATGAATTATTATGCCAAAAGTTGGTATCTTTGGGTTTGTCAAACATTAGATTGCTATAGTTGTACCCTGTTTTGTCCTGTGTACCACTGATCAACTAGTCTATTTCTTAGCCAATAACAAATGGTTTTGGTGACTGCTATTTTATAATATAGTTTTAGATCAGGTACAACTAGGCCACCTTCATCTGATTTTTTTTTCATTAATTCCTTTGAAATTCTCAACCTTTTGTTCTTTAATATGAATTTTGTTGTTATTTTTTCTAGGTCATTAAAATAGTTTCTTGAGAGTCTGATTGGTATATCACTAAATAAATAGTTTAGTTTGGGGAGTATTGCCATCTTTATTATATTCACTTGGCCTATCCAAGAACACTTGATGTCTTTCCAATTATTTAAACCTTATTTTATTTTTGTGGCAAGTGCTTTGTAATTTTGCTCATATAACTTCTAACTTTTCTTTGGTAAATGTATTCCCAAATATTTTATACTCTCGACATTTATTTTGAATGGAAATTCTCTTTGTATTTCTTGCTGCTGGATTTTGTTGTGTTGTATAAAAATGCTAAGGATTTATGTGGATTTATTTTATATCCAGCAACTTTGCTAAAGTTGTGAATTATTTCTAATACCTTTTTATTAGAATCTCTGGGGTTCCCTAAGTATGCCATCATATCATCTGCAAAGAGTGATGGTTTGATTTCCACATTACCTTTAATCTCTTTCTCAACTGTTATTGCCAAGGCTAGCATTTCTAATACAATATTGAATAGTAATGGTGATAGTGGGCAACCTTGTTTCATTCCTGATCTTACTGGGAAAGGTTCCAGTTTATCCCCATTACATATGATGCTTACTGATGGTTTTAAATACATGATCCTGACTATTTTAAGGAATAGTCCACTTATTCCTATACTCTCAAATGTTTTTTAGTAGGAATGAATGTTGGATTTTATCAAATGCTTTTTCTGCATCTATTGAGATGATCTTTTTTTTTTATTTGATTATTAATATGGTCAATTATACTGATAGTTTTCCCAATATTAAACCAGCCCTGCATTCCTGCTATGAATGTCACTACTTGATCATAGTGTATTATCCTGGGGATGATTTTCTGAAGTCTTTTTGCTAATATATTATTTAAGATTTTAGCATTAATAGTCATTAAGGAGATTGGTCTATAGTTTTCTTTTTCAGTTTTCAAACTACCTAGTTTAGGTATCAGTACCATATCTGTGTCATAAAAAGAGGTTTGGAAGTATTCCTTCATCCCCTGTTTTTTCAAATAGTTTATATAACATTTGGACTAATTGTTCTTTAAATGTTTGGTAGAAATTCACATGTAAGTCCTATCTGATTCTACCTTTTGGAATATCAGATTCCAAGTCCTTCCAATCCTTTCATATGGATGCAGCCAGATTCTTGAGTGACCTTTATTGTGGCACATAGATATTTGAATTGTTTTTTCCTGGCTGCTTGCAATATTTTTTTCTACTAGATCTAGTAGTTCTGCAGCTTTGGCCACATATTCTGTGGAGTTGTTTTTTTTTTTTTTTTTTTTTTTTTTTTGTTTGTTTGTTTGTTTTTTGGTCTTTTTCAGATGGTTTTCCATGAATTCTTTCAATGCCTATTTTCCCTTCTGTTTCTATTATTTCTGGACAGTTCTCCTTGATGATTTCCTGTAAAATAGAATCTAGGCTGTTTTTCTTTCTTCATAATTTTTGGGAAGTCCAATGATCCTCAGATTATCTCTTCTAGATCTATTTTCCAGGTCTATAGATTTCCCCAGTAAATATTTGATGTTATTCTCCAGTTTTTCACTTTTTTGATTTTGCTTGACTGATTCTTCGTGTCTCAATGTATCATTCATTTCTATTTTTTCAGTCCTGATTTTTAATGTGTTATTTTCTTCATTCACATTTTTTAGTTCTTTTGTATATGTCCAATTGAGTTTTTAAATGAATTATTTTGCTCTGTGGAATTTTTTTTTTTCCATTTCACTATTTTTTTTCCAATTCACAAATCTTACTTTCTTGGGAATTCTTTATCTTTTCCAATTCAGAAATTCTATTTTCCTGTGATTTTTTATAACCTATTCACTAATTGCATTTCCTGTGAATTTTTTATCTTTTCCACTTCAAATTTCAGGACGTTGTTACTCTTTAGCTTCTCTTTCCTTTGCCCATTTATCTTTGAACTCTCTTTTCAGGTCTTTATAGTCTCTTCTAGGAGAGAGTTTTGTGATGGGGGCCAGGTATCATTCCTCTTCAGGGTATTATCTGGAAACTGTCTGCTGTTAGCTTCCTCAGGGTTAGAGACCGGCTCTTTTTCTATATAGAATCTGTCAATCATTCTCTTCAATTTCTTATTCTTTTTTAAAAACCTGTGGGGTCTCCTTTCTGAGTAAGGGGTTACTAGCTTCCTCTACAGAACAGAGATATGGAAGACAGCTGTATTGTGAATGGGCTGGAAAGGTAAGAGGGTGCTCTGGGAGAGAGTCTCCCCCCCCCCCCCACCGGAGGTGATTCAGAACCAGGCTGCGGGTCTGCCCAGTGAAAAATCCCCGCTGTGTAGCCTAGCAATTTCCCTAAGGCTAGAGGCTGAACAGTGAAAGTGTCACAACCCCAGACCAAAGACCCTGTGGGGTCTTGGATATTAGCAGCTGACCAGCAAATAGCCCTGTCACACAGACCAGTAGTGACTCTGCCCTGGGAAGCACAATCACTGCTATTGGAGTTTCACTGTTGTGGAAGTTCCACTGCCTCAGATCGAGCCCCCAATGTGAGATTAGAGGCTGCCCTGGCCTGTGTCCCCCCCACTGGCTTGCAGTTTCTTAATTGCCCCAAGGAAAAGTCCCAGACAGCAGAAAGCATGATGTGATCTGTGTTGACTCACTTCTGGTTTGGGGTAGCTATAGGCAGTTTCTTGCAGGTTTGTTTGTTTTTGTTTGTTTGTTTGTTTGTTTAAGTGGCTTGATTTTTCTATTGATTTGCTGTTTTATAAGCAGAGTAGAGCTATCAGCCTATGCCAGAATCCTCTGCCTCTATAGCTTTTCTAACCCCAGAGGCCTCCCCAGCCTGATTGGCATAGTATGCCAGCCTTTAGTCTATCACTTCTGTGCAGGTCCTTTTCCCCCACCCTTCATTCAGACCTTTTCTTACTAAGTTCCAGATTCTCTTCAGCTGGTAAGTTGTTGTGTTTCTAATTTTCGTGATTTTTACCAGTCCAACGCTATTTTTGAGCTTGAATTAAATAGTTGGTATTGAGGGTAAGAGAGAGCTTAGAAATTTGCATGTATCTTCTCCACCATCTTGGCTCTGCCCTCAGGAAATCATCAAAGAGAACTTCCTGGATGTCATAGAATCAAAAGGTAAAATAACAATTGAAAGAATTCACTAAAAATTCCTCAAAGAGACCAAGGAATATTGTGGAATATAATACCCAAGGAATATTGTGGCTAACTTTCAGAATTATCAGAACAAGGGAAAAATATCACAAGCAGCCAGAAATAAACAATTCAAATACCAAGGAACCACAATAAGGATTACAAAGAACCTAGTAGCTTCTACTTTAAAGGTTTGAAGGGCCTGTAAATCTGAAATTGTGAAAGGCAAAGGAACATAGAATGTAGCCAAGAATTAATTACCCTGCAAAACTGGGCTTTTTTTTTCAGAGAAGAATATGGATATTCAGTAAAGCAGGTTAATTTCATTTATTTCTGATGAAAAGCCTAGAGCTAAACAAAAATATTGACATACAAATATAGAAGTTAAGAGAAGCATAAAAAGGTAAAAAGAAAACAATTTTTGAGAACTGCATTTCTGTTATGGGTATACCTAAAGAATACATGTATAATTTGCTTTTCCCATCCAACCCCCCACTTTCTCTCTCCAAAAAAAAAAAGAAGACTGCATTTTTTTTGTTTTTTCTTGTCACTTTTTTTCTTTGATCTTCCTTTGACAAAATGAGAAAAAAATTAAAAGAGAGTAACTATTGAGACCTGATACCTTCTATATGGATAGAGAGCAGACTTTAAACCCTGAGGAGACTAAAAACAGACTGTCTTCATATGAATCTGCAAAAGGAGATATGATCTGGTCCTCAACACACAAGACTCTCATAGAAGAAATTAAAAAGGCTTTCATAGGAGAGCTAGAAGAAAAATGGGAAAAGAAAAGGGAAACGTGGCAAGAGAGGCTGCATAAGTCATCCCACTCGTTAAAGATAGAGTGGATAAAGAAATCAAATCCTTGAAAACCAGAATTAGTGAATTGGTAAAAGTAAACACTAGACAGTATAAAAATAAATGGACTTTTCCTTAAAATAGTCAGTAACATCTATTTAAAACCATCAGTAAGCATCTTATGTAATGGGGATTAATTGGAACTATTCCCAATAAAATAAGGAGTGAAACAAGGTTGCTCACTTTCACCATTAGTATTCAATATGCTAGCTTTGGCAATAAGAATTGAGAAAGGAATTAAATGAATTAGAGTAGGTAATGAGGAAACCAAATTATCACTCTTTGCTGATGATATGATGGTATACTTAAAGAACCCCAGAGATTTTTCTAAAAAACTATTAGAAATAATCTACAACTTTAGCAAAGTTTCAGGATACAAAATAAATCCACATAACTCATCAGCATTTTTATACAACACTAACAAAATCCAAAAGCAAGAGAAACAAAGAGAAATTCCACTTAAAATAACAGTTGATAGTATAAAATATTTGGGAATCTATCTAGCAAGGAAAAGTAAGGAACTATAAGAGCAAAAGTACAAAACACTTTCCACACAAATAAAGTCAGATCTAAACAATTTGAAAAAAGATTAAGTAGTCTTGGATAGGTCGAGCGGATATAATAAAGATGGCAATTCTCACCTAAACTAATCTATTTATTTAGTTCTATACCAATCAAACTCCTAAAAAACAAAAACAAAAACAAAAACAAAAACAAAAACAAATGATTTTAATGACTTAGAAAAAAAAAGTTCATATAGAAAAACAAAAGATCAAGAATTTCAAGGGAAGTAATGAAAAAAAAAATCAAATGAAGGTAGCCTAGCTGTTCCTGATCTAAAACTATATTATAAAGCAGTGGTTACCAAAACCATTTGGTATTGGCTAAGAAATAGATTATCAGTGGAATAGGTTAGGTTCACAACGCAAAATAGTCAATAACTATAATAATATAGTATTTGACAAACTCAAAAATTCCAGCTCTTGAGATTAGAATTCATTATTTGACAAAAATTGCTAGGAAAATTGGAAATTAGTATGTCAGAAACTAGACATTGACCTATACTTATCATTGTACACCAAGATAAGATGAAAATGGGCTCATGATCTAGGCATATACAATGAGATTATAGGTAAATTAGAAGAACATAGGATCATATATCTCTCAGGCCTATGGAGGAGGACAGAATTTGTGACCAAAGAAGGACTAGAACTTATTATTGATCACAAAATAGAAAATTCCAATTATATTAAGTTAAAAAGCTTTTGTCCAAATAAAACTAATATGGACAGAATTAGAAGGGAATCAATAAACTGGGAAAATATTTTTACAGCTTAAGCTTTTGATAATGGCCTCATCTCCAAGATATATAGAGAATTTACTCTAATTTATAAGAAATCAAGCCATTCTTTAATTGATATATACTCAAATGATATGAACAGATAATTTTTGGATGAAGTTATTGAAACCATTTATAGTCATATGAAATGGTGTTCCAAATCATTGTTTTTTATGGGCCAGAACTTTGTACTTAAAACAAGGATTCTTACAAAGTACTAACTCAGTGGAATTGATAAAGAAAATGATTATCTAGTTTAGCATGTTAGCACTCTAGTTTAGTATATGTATTAGTATTTAATATAGATCTACAAGATTCACACCTATGATAATGTAATTAAAAGATAGAATATAAGCTGGGACAAACTCAACCAGAGTCAGAGCCAGAGAAGACAAGCAGACTAGAGGCAGGAGCTCAAGCTCTTGGAGCCAAGGAGAGACAAATTTATTCCAGCATCCACCTTTGTGGTGACTGGAAGCTAAAGCACAAACCCAGGGACTCAGAGGCAGATCATTCACTACATCTCACAGCACCATGGTGGCTGGCCTCCTGCAGTTCCCCCACTGAGACCAAGGCCAATCCAAAATGCTCTCCAGGAAGCTGGCTTAAGCCCCAGCAAGCAAACTAGACTGTGAAGGAGATAATAAAGGATTTGGACTTTAACACCTGGCTATTCTTGTGGTGATACTCTACTGAAAGGAAGGTTGCTCTAAGACCTCCAGAAAACCAACAAGAATATTACAATTGTTGACCAGAGAAATGTAAATTAAGAGAACTCTGAGATACCACTACACACCTGTCAGATTGTCTAAGATGAAAAGAAAAGATAATGACAATTGTTGGAGGGGATGTGGGAAAGCTGGCACACTGATGCATTGCTGGTGGTGTTGTAAACAGATCCAGCCATTCTGGAGAGGACTTTGGAACTATGCTCAAAAAGTTATCAAACTGGGGGCGGAGCCAAGATGGCGGAGAAGAAACACACGACTCAGTGAACGTCCTCACTCCCTCACAACCAATTAGATAAATTAAGTCTCAAAATTAGCTCAGGACTGATAGATACCACAAGGACTGGAAGCACGACTTACCAGCTGAAGAGAATCTGGAGTTTCAACAGGAAAGGTCAGTTCTCAGGGGAGGAATAAGAAAGACCAGCACAGACGGTGGGGTAGGGGCACACTGCGCCCATTGCGCTGGGAGGGGCTCTGGGATCAGAGAAGCCACTGAGGTAAAGGAATCTGGCACAGGCTGTTAGCTCTTCTCTGCTAATTATTTAGCAGTTCAGAAGAGAAAGCCAAAATATTTTAAAACTCAGATTAGGTTTCCCGCCCCCCCCACCCTGGGGGTGACTCGGCAGACTCGGCACCAGGGGGTGTGGCCTCAGCTACCTCCTGAGAATAGTTAAGAGACTGACAAGTGGGTGGATACGGCCCAAGGCAACACACACTGCCTAGCTTAGCTGGAGGGAGTGGAACTCAGCTCCAGGAAGTCCCAGAGAAGCGGAACCTTTGAACTAGGGACCGCGGTTTCTGGCAGACACTTCCAGTTTGAGCGCAGGGGCTTCTCACGTCACCTGCTGCAGACATCCACTCCCCACCCGGACACATAGGCTGAGCTTCTTGCTGTCTTCACTATTCTACGCCCTCAAAGCACAGCAGTGCTAATCACCTCTGAGGCACTTCCAGGGAGGGGGTGGGGAACTCTCTCCCAGAGCTCTCTCTTAGCGCGGGCGCAGGGGCCACTGCATCCATCCGGTCTGGGAGGAAGCTGGTAAAGAAGTAAATAATTTCCTACCCCAGGGACAGACCCCAAAACATTTTTTAAGTATGAGCAAAAAAGCTAGAAAAACTATAGATTCCTTCTATACAGAGAAAGAGCGGGTATCCAACCCCGAGGAAGTTAACAGCAAAGATTCAGAAGATAACAACCTAAAGGGGAACGATTCCTGCCCCCCATCACATAACTCTCTCCTAGAAGAAGCTCTTAAGAAATTGAGGGAGATCGAAGAAAAATGGGGCAAGGAAAGGGAAGTTATGATAGAGAATAACAACGTCCTGAAATTGGAGTTGGAAAAAATAAAGAATTCACAGGAGATGCAGGGAAACAAAATTAGTGAATTAGAAAAGGTTAAAAAAACACAGGAAAGTAGGATTTCTGAATTGGAAAAGATAAAAAAGTCTCAAGAAAATAGAATTTCTGAATTGGAAAAAGAAAATAATTCTCAAAAAAAAAAAATTAGGGAAATGGAAAAAAATTCAATAGAGCAAAACAATTCATTTAAAAACGAAATTGGGCATTTACAAAAAGAACTAAAAACTGTGAAAGAAGAAAATAACTCCTTAAAAGTCAGGATGGAACAAATAGAAATGAATGATTCACAGAGAACCCAAGAATCAGTCAAACAAAACAAAAAAAATGAGAAGCTGGAGAACAACGTCAAATACTTACTGGGAAAATCTATAGACCTGGAAAATAGATCTAGGAGAGATAATCTGCGGATTATTGGACTTCCAGAAAACTATGACCAAAAAAAGAGCCTAGATTCTATTTTACAGGAAATTATCAAAGAGAACTGTCCAGAGATAATAGAAACAGAAGGGAAAGTAGATGTGGAAAGAATTCATCGAACTCCTTCTGAAATAGACCCTAAAAAAAGAACACCACGGAATATTGTGGCTAAGCTGCAGAATTACCACACAAAGGAGAAAATCCTGCAAGCAGCTAGAAAAAAACAATTTAAATACCAAGGTGCCACAATAAGGGTCACCCAAGATCTGGCTGCCTCCACATTAAAAGATAGAAGGGCCTGGAACCTGATATTCCGAAAGGCAAAAGATCAAGGACTGCAACCAAGAATGAACTACCCAGCTAAGTTTAGCATCTTTTTCCACGGAAGAAGATGGTCATTCAATGAAACAGAGGAATTCTATATGTTTCTAAGAAAAAAACCAGACTTAAACAAAAAATTTGATCTACATCCACAAGACTGAAGAGAAACAGAAAAAGGTACACAGAACCCTTGAGAACTGTCACTCTGTTGTGGGTATATAAAAAATACTCAAGGATAATTTGATTTTACTGATATAAAAGAAAAAAAGGGGGGTGTAGTAAAGGGAAGGAGGTCGGTTCAGAAAAAGGGGAAGAAGTGATAAAAAGAGGGAAACTACATCCCAGGAAGAGACATAGAAAATACACCATATCTGAGGGAACTTAGTGAGGGGGAGAATCATTGTGTGAATCTTACTCTCATCAGAAGAGGCTCAAAGAGTAAATAATTAACATATTTGTTTTTCAGAGAATTTTCTCTCACCTTATTAAAAGGGGGGAGAGGAAAAGGGAAAAGGAAAAGGGGAATAAGTGAAGGGACTTGGAGGGAGGGGGGAGGGATCCTAAAAAAAAAAAAAAAAAAAAAGAGGGAAGGTTGCGCGTCACAAGGGGGGTCTGTAAATTAAATATCGGGGAGGGGGATCAGGGGGGTCAAGGGAAAAAAGCATAATCTGGGGATAATACGATGGCAGGAAATACAGAATTAGTAATTTTAACTGTAAATGTAAATGGGATGAACGATCCCATCAAACGGAGACGGATAGTAGATTGGATCAAAAAGCAGAACCCTACAATATGTTGCCTACAGGAAACACACTTAAAGCAGGGAGATACATACAGAGTAAAGGTAAAAGGTTGGAACAGAGCCTATTATGCTTCAGGTAAAGCCAAAAAAGCAGGGGTAGCTATCCTTATCTCAGATCAAGCAAAAGCAGAAGTAGATCTCGTTAAAAAAGATAAGGAAGGAAACTATATCCTGCTGAAAGGTAGCATAAATAATGAAGCCATATCAATACTAAACATATATGCACCAAGTGGTATAGCATCTAACTTTCTAAAGGAAAAGTTAAGAGAACTGCAAGAAGAAATAGACAGTAAAACTATAATAGTGGGAGATCTCAACCTTGCACTCTCAGATTTAGACAAATCAAACCACAAAACAAACAAGAAAGAAATTAAAAAAGTAAATAGAACATTAGAAAAACTAGGTATGATAGACCTTTGGAGAAAACTGAATGGCAATAGGAAGGAATATACTTTCTTCTCAGCAGTTCATGGATCCTATACAAAAATTGACCATATACTAGGACATAAAGATCTCAAAATTAAATGTAGGAAGGCAGAAATAATAAATGCCTTCTTCTCAGATCACAATGCAATAAAAGCTACATTCAGTAAAAAGTTAGGGGTAAATAGACCAAAAAGTAATTGGAAACTGAATAATCTCATCTTAAAGAATGACTGGGTGAAAGAGCAAATTATAGAAACAATTAACAATTTCACCCAAGATAATGATAATGATGAGACATCATATCAAAATCTTTGGGATGCAGCTAAAGCGGTAATAAGGGGAAATTTTATATCTTTAGAGGCTTATTTGAAGAAAATTGAGAAAGAGAAGATTAACGAATTGGGCTTACAACTTAAAAGGCTAGAAAAAGACCAAATTATAAACCCCCAACCAAAAATTAAACTCGAAATACAAAAATTAAAAGGAGAAATCAATAAAATTGAAAGTAAAAAAACTATTGAATTAATAAATAAAACCAAGAGTTGGTTTTATGAAAAAGCCAATAAAATAGATAAACCTTTGGTAAATTTGATCAAAAAAAAGAAAGAGGAAAATCAAATTGATAGTCTTACAAATGAAAAGGGGGATCTTTCCACCAATGAAGAGGAAATTAGAGAAATAATAAGGAGTTACTTTGCCCAACTTTATGCCAATAAATTTGATAACTTAAGTGAAATGGATGACTTCCTCCAAAAATATAGGCTCCCTAGATTAACAGAGGAGGAGATAAATTGCTTAAATACTCCCATTTCAGAAAAAGAAATAGAACAAGCTATTAATCAACTCCCCAGGAAAAAATCCCCAGGGCCAGATGGATTCACATGTGAATTCTACCAAACATTTAAAGAACAATTAGCCCCAATGTTATATAAATTATTTGAAAAAATAGGGGATGAAGGAGTCCTACCAAATTCCTTTTATGACACAGACATGGTACTGATACCTAAACCTGGTAGATCGAAAACTGAGAAAGAAAATTATAGACCAATCTCCTTAATGAATATTGATGCTAAAATCTTAAATAAGATATTAGCAAAAAGACTTCAGAAAATCATCTCCAAGATAATACACTATGATCAAGTAGGATTTATTCCAGGAATGCAGGGCTGGTTTAATATTAGGAAAACTATTAATATAATTGACCATATTAATAATCAAATTAATAAGAACCATATGACCATCTCAATAGATGCAGAAAAAGCATTTGACAAAATCCAACACCCATTCCTACTAAAAACTCTTGAGAGTATAGGAATAAATGGATTATTCCTTAGAATAATCAGGAGTATATATTTAAGACCGTCAGTAAGCATAATATGCAATATAAATAAACTGCAACCTTTCCCAGTAAGATCAGGAGTGAAACAAGGTTGCCCACTATCACCATTACTATTCAATATAGTACTAGAAACGCTAGCCTCGGCAATAAGAGCCGAGAAAGAGATTCAAGGAATTAGAGTAGGAAATGAGGAAATTAAACTATCACTTTTTGCAGATGACATGATGGTATACTTAGAGAACCCCAAAGACTCTGCTAAAAAGCTACTAGAAATAATTCAAAATTTCAGCAAAGTGGCAGGATACAAAATAAATCCACATAAATCCTCGGCATTTTTATATATCACTAACAAAATGCAACAGCAAGAGATACAAAGAGAAATTCCATTCCAAACAAATGTTGATAGTATAAAATATTTGGGAATCCATCTACCAAAGAAAAGTCAGGAATTATATGAGAAAAATTACAAAACACTTGCCACAAAAATAAAATCAGATTTAAATAATTGGAAAGACATTCAGTGCTCTTGGATAGGCCGAGCGAATATAATAAAGATGACAATACTCCCCAAACTAATCTATTTATTTAGTGCTATACCAATCAGACTCCCAAGAAACTATTTTAATGACCTAGAAAAAATAACAACAAAATTCATATGGAAGAATAAAAGGTCAAGAATTGCAAGGGAACTAATGAAAAAAAACTCAGAGGAAGGTGGTCTAAGTGTACCTGATCTAAAGCTATATTATATAGCAGCAGTCACCAAAACCATTTGGTATTGGCTAAGAAATAGACCGGTAGATCAGTGGAACAGATTAGATACAAAGGACAAAAAAGGGTACATCTATAGCAATCTAATCTTTGACAAACCCAAAGATTCCAACATTAGGGATAAAAATTCATTATTCGGAAAAAACTGTTGGGAAAACTGGAAATTAGTATGGCAGAAATTAGATATGGATCCACACTTAACACCATATACCAAGATAAGATCAAAATGGGTCCATGATTTAGGCATAAAGAGGGAGATAATAAATAGATTAGAGGAACAGAGGATAATCTACCTCTCAGACTTGTGGAGGAGGAAGGAATTTATGACCAGAGGAGAACTAGAGATCATTATTGATCACAAAATAGAAGATTTTGATTACATCAAACTAAAAAGTTTCTGTACAAATAATACTAATGCAAACAAGATTAGAAGGGAAGTAACAAATTGGGAAAATATTTTTAAAAACAAAGGTTCTGACAAAGGTCTCATTTCCAAAATATATAGAGAACTGACCCTAATTTATAAGAAACCGAACCATTCTCCAATTGATAAATGGTCAAAGGATATGAACAGACAATTCTCAGAGGAAGAAATTGAAACTATATCCACTCACATGAAAGAGTGTTCCAAATCACTACTGATCAGAGAAATGCAAATTAAGACCACTCTGAGATACCACTACACACCTGTCAGATTGGCTAAGATGACAGGAATAAATAATGACAAATGTTGGAGGGGATGTGGGGAAATTGGGACACTAATACATTGCTGGTGGAGTTGCGAAAGAATCCAGCCATTCTGGAGAGCAATCTGGAATTATGCCCAAAAAGTTATCAAACTGTGCATACCCTTTGACCCAGCAGCGCTACTACTGGGATTATATCCCAAAGAAATACTAAAGAGCGGAAAGAGACATATATGTGCCAAAATGTTTGTGGCAGCTCTTTTTGTTGTAGCTAGAAACTGGAAGATGAATGGATGTCCATCAGTTGGAGAATGGTTGGGTAAATTGTGGTATATGAAAGTTATGGAATATTATTGCTCAGTAAGAAATGACCAGCAGGAAGAATACAGAGAGGGTTGGAGAGACTTAAATCAACTGATGCTGAGTGAAATGAGCAGAACCAGAAGATCACTGTATACTTCAACAACGATACTGTATGAGGATGTATTCTGATGGAAGTGGAAATCTTCAACATAAAGAAGATCCAACTCACTTCCAGTTGATCAATGATGGACAGAGGTAGATACACCCAGAGAAGAAACACTGGGAGGGGAATGTAAATTGTTAGCACTAATATCTGTCTGCCCAGGTTGCATGTACCTTCGGACGGATTCTAATGTTTATTGTGCAACAAGAAAATGATATTCACACACATGTATTGTACTTAGACTATATTGTAACACATGTAAAATGTATGGTATTGCCTGTCGTCGGGGGGAGGGAATAAGGGAGGGGGGTAATTTGGAAAAATGAATACAAGGGATAATATTATAAAATATATATATATATATATATATATAATAAAAAAAATTAAAAAAAAAAAAGTTATCAAACTGTGTACCCTGTGATCCAGCAGTGTTATATCCCAAAAAGATATTAAAGAAGGGAAAGAGACATGTGAGTGCAAACATGTTTGTGGCAGCCCTTTTCATAGTGGCTAGAAACTGGAAATTGAAGGGATGCCCACCAATTGGGGAATGGTTGGGTAAATTATGGTATATGAATATTATGGAATATTATTGTTCTGTATGAAATGACCAGCAGGATGAATACAGAGAAGCTTAGAGAGACATACATGAACTGATGCTAAATAAAATGAGCAGAATCAGGAGATCATTATACATTTCAGCAACAATACTACATGATGATCAATTCTGATGGACGTGTCTCTTTTTAACAATGAGAAGATCCAAATCAGTTACAATTGATCTGTAATGAACAGAACCAGCTACACCAAGAAAAAGAACAGTGGGAAATGAATACAGACCATAACATAGCATTTCTAGTTTTTCTATTATTATTTGTCTGAAATTTGTTTTTTCTTCTCAGATTATTTTTACCTTCTTACTAAATCTGATCTTCCTTGTCCAACAAGATACAAGATAACTGTATAAATATGTATACATATATTGTATTTAACATGTACTTTAACATTTAACATGTATGGGCCTACCTGTCATCTAGGGGAAGGGGTGGAGGAAAAGAGGGGAATAGTTGAAACAAAAGTTATTGCATGGGACAATGTTGAAAAATTACCCATTCATATGTTTTGTATATAAAAAGATATAATACAAATTTTTAAAAATGTACTCTTTTTGCCAATCAAGACTGGCTGACTCCTATTCATAGAATGTTCTCCCTTTTCTATGTCTACTGGCATTTAAGGTTTTTAATACTATCTAAAATCATGTCTTTCACAGGAAACATTTCCCCAAACCCTCTGAATTCCAATATTTCCATTTCTTGATCATTCTTATTTACTGTCAGATAGCTTTTATAAGTTTAGTTTTTGATCCCCTAATTGGATTGTGATTTCTTTGAAGGCAGAGACTTTTGTCTTCTCAATGCTCAGCAAATTTCCTGGCATACAATGCGTGCTTAATAACTTTGTATTAACAAACTAATCCAAAATTTAAAAAGAAGTCAAGAAAATTTAGAATTTGGAAAAACCTATTACATTGAACAACTAAAAAATCATAAATAATTTTGGATAGAGTAATTTCAGTCTAATGATTTGACCAAAAGTCATACTGTTATGCTATGAAAGAATAAGAAGAAAGACCATGGAGACATCTATTGTGGATAGAGTTCTTAAGGATTTCAACCATAAGTTAAGAATTTTTAATGAAAGGAGAAAAGGTTTCTTAGGGAAGTTTTCCATAAAAAAGGAAACTTCAAAAATGAGAATGTGAGAATGATAGACAAGGACATCTGCTGAAGAAGTTAGGCTGAAATATAAAACTCACAAATTTATCATGGTTGTTCTTGTCAAGAAGAAGGTCCACCTCATTATATAGAACTCAGGTAAATTAGAAATAGGTGGAAGCTCATATCTTGGATTATGTGAGTTTAAGAACATGGTAACAAGAAGAAACTTTTAGAGAATAGGCTTATCTTTGTTCAGAAAAATATGAGGTAAGAAAGATTCTCAGCTTTGATAATGAGTAATAGAAAAACCATAGTATTTTGAAGAAAGATGAAAAATTTTAGAAAAGATTCCCTAATGAACAGAATACTAAATCACTTTTGTAAAAGGATTGCTGTGCTGAAGTGAGTACATGGTCTACTTATATATTATTAATTTTGTTGTAAATTCAGTAAGTATAGATTTGTGATTTTTCTCTAGCTTTATTTAATAGCATGCAGAAAGGAGGGCAGAAGATGTTGGGGAAAAATATATGGTTAGGTTTTAGCATGGAAAAACAGGGAATAGAAATAAATAACAAGAAATTAAAGAGATTTCAGTAAGGAATTGAACTGAATTACTAAAAAGCCAAGATGGAGAAAAGTAGAGATTATTAGAGAATATTCATTGCAGTTATAAAAAATAAATTAATGATTGTGAAATTGGAGGACATGTTACTAATAAAGAAAATGTAGTTATGGCTATAAGATAGAGGGAAAGATGGAATACCAATTAATTGTGGTCAATTAAGGGAATTTAAGAATTTATAAACATTGATGTTGAACATTTTGTGTGTTGACATAATTGAGGGTATGACAATCTCTCTGTGTCACTGAAGAGTAAGAAGTGTAGGCCTTGGGAAATGAGCAATTTAAAGAACTTGGAAGTAAGGGAGATTGAGGGCATATTGATTTTGTTGTATTCGTCTATTGTGAGGATAATAATTAAAGAAAAAGAAAGAATGTATTTGAGTCAGGTATTGTACTCATTAAGCATAAAAGAGGAATGTGTTAGGGATTGGTATCAGAATTTTGATTGGGTGGTAGACACAGATTGATTGAATTTCTAAGGAGGTGATAAAGGCAGAGAGGTAGGGGACAGTGAAGAATAAAATTTCCATTCCCTTAACTTGAACAGGTACCTGGAAGCAATAATTAAAAGAAAAATAAATATATCAAAAGATATCCAAGGAGGCTGTGAAGATAGGAGGTATTTGGATCTCACTAGGAACCAGAAGATGAATGGAGTGGAAAAGGAAAATTAAGATGAAAGAAGGCCTCTTATCTTCAGAGATTATATTTCACAGGGAAAATTAGAAAACAGATGCTTCAGATTGAGACATTTAGAGGATTGGATTGAGGGAACTGATATTAAAGAATAGGCATCAAGTTATGGGAAATACATTTATATATTGGCCACTAGAAGTTCAAGATCACTGGTATTAGTAGGGGATGAATGAGCAATATTTACTACTCATTGTTGAAGGAATTGAGAATGTTTACTTATTATGGACCAGAACTTGAAACAGGGTACTAATGCTTATGTACTTAGATCATACCTTTAGAGTTCATATCTTTAAAGGAGTTCACACATTAGTTCACACACTAGAGTTCACACCTTTAAGAGAGTTCACATTTTTAAAAGAATTCACACATTAAAGTTCACACCTTTAAGAGAGATCACATCTTTAAAAGAGTTCACACATTAGAGCGCACACCTTTGTAGAGCATATATAAGCTAGGAGCATCAACTAGGAAAGACTTCAGGAGATTCACAAGTCAGAAGCCCACAAGCCCACTCTTGGAGGCAGAGTCAGATTCATTCCAACTTCCACCTTTGTGCTGGCTGAGACATTGGGAAGACGAGAGGCTGAAGCTGGAAGAGATAAAAGACTAGCGGTAAGAGTTCTAGGAACCAAGGAGAGAGATAGGCCTCTAAGAAAGCTAACCAGGCCCCAGGAAAAGCTTCAAGACTTTGAATGAGAAAATAAAGGATTTGGTCTTTAACTCCTGGCTGCATTTCGGGTGATTGAAGTGAACTAAAACTAAGGTTGCCCCCGGAAGCCCCCCAAGAAACCTGCTCCAAGAGAAGATTACATTTTAGAGAAAAGAACATTACATTTACTAGCATCAGTACTAGTTCAAGCCCAAGGTAAAGTTGTCAGTGTTAAACAGGTCAGGCAAGAGGACCAGATTGAGGGGAGCTGATGGAATAGGTTTTCTCTCTTACTGCTGAATGCAAAGCTATTCAAGATATATATATATATATATATATATATATATATATACAGA
Organism: Sminthopsis crassicaudata; assembly: GCF_048593235.1. Taxonomy (NCBI): domain Eukaryota; kingdom Metazoa; phylum Chordata; class Mammalia; order Dasyuromorphia; family Dasyuridae; genus Sminthopsis; species Sminthopsis crassicaudata. Next base: position 127,309,991 of record NC_133617.1, read on the forward strand.
GAGAGAGAGAGAGAGAGAGAGAGAGTGCAAAAATGTCTTTGCAATCCAGTTATGAGAGGAAGGGTCTCCTGAGAGTGTGAAGAGCCCAGATAGTTGGGAAAGGAATAGCATATAATGACATAGTTTCTCTATGATATCCCATTAGCAAGAAGAATATCATTTTCAAATGAGTGGCTTTTGATGCCTATGACATCACAACACATTTGAAATATATTGTTTCCATGTTCTTTCATATTTTATTAATATAAACCATTATTCTCATGGTTTCTATTTACATTGAAGACTTTTGTTCTTTCATATTTTATTAATATAAACCATTATTCTCATGGTTTCTATTTACATTGAAGACTTTTTTTATAAATGAATTTTGATATAATTTTTAAAATTTTAATGATGATGATGAATATGATTGTTAATATTTATGTAGCATTTACAATTCCAGGAATTGTATTACATGCTTTATAATTATTATCATTGCACAGTTCTTATAGCATCAAATAAATATAATTATTTAGGCAAAAATTTAATTATAATTACATTAGTTAGTTTAAAACATGAAAATTGAATATTTCTCTAATCATTTGGAAATTTTTACAAATTGTAAGAAATACATAACTGGATTAAATAATTTTGTGACTTTTATTAGATCAAATCATTTTATTAATTTTCAATAATTTTGAATGAATCTCTTTACTCTTTTACTTTTGCTTCACAAAATTAATGAATGTAGGAAGTACAAGCAAAAGTTGGATATAAATGTAAAGAATGACACCCTCACTAATGACTTCAAGAAAAACAAAAAGCAAAAATCAATGACTGAGAAAGACAATTATAATAATGAAAAAATCTATGATGCAGCTAAAGCATTCATTGGGAAAAAATAATTTCACATTGACAGAAAAGAGAGAGTGAATTGAATATACATTTAATAATTAAGAAAATCTGAAAATAAAATTAAACTGAACACAGAAGAAAAACTTTTGAAAACTATAAGAGAAAAAATAAAATGGGGAAGACTATAAAGTTATAATTATTTTTTTTTTACAAATCTGACAGGATATATAAGATTACAAAGAATTTAGAATTTTTTCTGAGATCTACCTGTGTTTCAAAAATGTTTCCTATCAAATTTTAAATATAATTAAAAACAATCACAGTATCTCATTTTTTCCAGCCAAGGATAATTTAAAATTAAAAGAGAGGTTTGACTGTAGAAAATGGAGTAGAGACTTATCAAGTGTTTATGGAGAAATTAGTGTTTGATAAACCCAAAGATTGATGGTCTAGGGACAAAAACTCTATTTGACAGAAACTATTTACAAAACTGGAAAGAATTCTGACAGAAACTTGGCTTGGATCAACATCTTATACTGCATGCCAAGACAAGCTAAAAATGAATAGATAAATTAATGATATCCAAAGCAAATTAAGGGATCATTAAGGAGGCTACGTTGACAGATATATGGATAAGGAAAGAGTCCATGTCCAAGAAATAATAGAAAAATATAGGAAAATAGTTAATTTTGATTACATTAAACTAATAAAATTTTGCACAAATAGAATTAATACTCATGTTAATTAGTCATATTAAAAGCAGTTCTCAGAAAGATGGTAAATGATTTACAACCATAAAATCATTACTCAAAATATCTAACAGTTCACAAAATGCAAATTAAAACTATTCAGAGATTTTTTTTTTCTCATGACCAACAAATAGTAAAGATGACAGAGGAAAGAAATATTGAATGTTGAAGGGTCTGCAGAAAGACATATACACTAATATGGGATTGGTGGAACTGTGATTTAGGTCAATCATTATTGAATGTAATTTGGAATTATATGAAGAAAGTTTTCATTAAATACATGAGTATAGCAAAGATATCCTCTTTCTATGACATTGTTTCACACAAGCCTGGAAATGGTAGCTCTTGGAATAAGTTGTGGGAAAAAATTCAATACATTTTGACCCAGCCTACTACTCACATTCTTCAAGCCAATCTAAAATAAAAAGGTTCCACATATACCAGATATTAATAATCTTATTTTGTAATTACAATAAACTAAAATAATGATTTTTGAATAGAGAATAGTTAAAATGTTGTATAATAATATAAATTTTGTTATGACTTAAGAGTGAATATGAAGAAAATGAAAAAATTCAAAAAGAGGTCATGGAATAATGCAAAGAGAAATAAACAATTATGATATAGATAGAAAATACAGCAATTAAGTGGGAAAGAAGTTTAAAGAACTTTAAAAAAAACAGGGAAACTATAACACTTTTAAATGAATAAAGTAGAAGCTCTGGATGTGAAACATGGAATCTCTTTTGACAAAGCTGTTGTCATAGCTGGATTTGATGAATTACTTTTTTAAAATCTATTCTAAGAATAGCTCACTGGATTCAAGGGGAAAGGATATAATAAAATAAATTTTCAGTAAATTTGTTTCAGTAAATTATTCAGTAAAATGAATTGTAAAATAAAACAAAACACACTTTGTATTTGAAGCATATTTATCAAATCATATTTTTTCATTGTCTATTGTGCTTTCCAAAGAATGTAACTTTCTTTTCTCATATCGCTTGTATCTATAGGTTTTATGTTACCTTCCTTGAGATTATGATTGTTTTTTTAAACTTCTTGAGTCATAATTAATTAAGTTCTAAATAATCATGTTCTTTCTCTCTCTCTCTCTCTCTCTCTCTCTCTCTCTCTCTCTCTCTCTCTCTCTCTCTCCATATATATATACATATATATATATATATATATATATATATATATATATATATATATATATATATATATATATATATATTTATATATTTATGTGTGTGTGTGTGTTTGTATGTATCATTTTACATGTGCTTCTTAAATTTTGAGTATAATTTGGCTTTTTGTGATTTTATTATCTATTTCTCTATTTTTTTCTTTTATTGGATAATTTAATATACTTTACATTATCTCCCACTTAAGTCAGGAATTCATCTCTGCAATTTCCTTTATATACTGTAATGTGAACCTACTTAGAATAAAACTTTCTTCAAAGTAGTGATTGTTTTAGTTAATTTCCCCCACCCAAGCACATATGTTCCTAATACATAGAAAATAAGAATAAATGCTTGTTGACTGATTAAGATTACACCAACTCCTTATATTTCCTAAATCCAACTTCCATGGATTTGCTTTTTTTTCTATTTTTGCTTATTTTAGCCTTCTATTTCCAAGTTAAGTATAATACTTATTGAAACTTGTACCTACATACATATATACATGCATATATGTATATCCATATAATATCCATATATAAACATATACACATATATATTGCCTACACAGTCTATTTTTACATTATTTCTTATATATTTTATCCCTTATCCTCTTCCTTCTTCTTTCCTTCACTCTTCTTTGCTTCCCTTCCAGAGTCATATCTTATTACAATAGATTTAAAAGAAGGAAAAAAAAACATAATTTTCACCAAAACTACCAAGCTCAATGAAAATATGAGACATTATCAGTATACTTCATAGTGATAATCCTCCATCTTTGAAAAAAGTGGGTTGAGGGAAGGAACAGGTGCATATTCTTAAGTCTTTTGTGGAATCAAATTTCCTCATTTTAATTCTCATGATATTCAATTTCAATTAATTTACTGTTGATATTAATTGTAAGGATCCTTTTTAAGAATTAATAATTTTTGTTCTAGATAATAATTTTAAAACCCTGGTTTTCTAAATGGAGACAATTATCAATATTCAGCTCTGATTTAGACTACTCATCATGTTCTCTACCCATCTTCATCCCAAGACACCACAAATATATACCATTCCTTCTTTTCTTCCTTTCTACTTTTTATTTTGATATCCACACAATGATCCTTAGATATGATAGTTCAATTAATTTCTCTATCATTTCATTAATTCTTCCTATGATTTCCTGGACAAAACTTCTTAGTCCAAATTACTGCATCAAATTTATACATACATACATGTTCATAAGGATATGCATAATATATATTCAAATATGTGTATATTTTACCTATATATATATGCATATATATGTATATATATATATATGCATGTGTGCTTGTTTATGTGTACTTACACATGAATAGGTGTATATTAATATATGAATATGTATATGCATCTGGATAGTCTCATTAAAATACAAGTGGCCCATTCATAGTAGCTAGCTTCGTTCATTTTGTGTATCCCCAACACTTAGCACAGATTCTTGCACATATAAGGTGCTTGATATTTTTTCATTCATCATTTGTCACATTTAATATTTTTTGTTTTATCATTGCACTCTTCCACTTTTCATATTATTTTCTTTCTACTTCTACATTTTTGTTGTCCAGTCCTATTGTTTTATTTCTCAAAATTTCTAAGTTTTCAAAATGTGCTCTAGGCTGGAGAATCATATTACCTGTAATACAAATGTTTATTTTTTGAAGAATATATCACATGCAGTACCTTCTGAGGAGAGTGAGGTTTCAGTTATTGTTATGGGCCAGTATTCTGAAACAAGGATTCTTACAAGGTGTTGTTCGTAGAATTGAGTTAAGAATTCTCTAGTTCAGATCATAAAGAAAGGACCAGAAAGTGGAAAATGAGTGGATGCCCACCAATTGGAGAATGGCTGAATAAATTGTGGTATATGAATATTATGGAATATTATTGTTCTGTAAGAAATGACCAAGAGGATTATTTCAAAAAGACCTAGAGAGACTTACATGAACTGATGCTGAGTGAAATGAGCAGGACCAGGAGATCATTATATACTTCAACAACAATACTATATGATGATCAATTCTGATGGACCTGGCCATCTTCAAAAATGAGATGAACTAAATCAGTTCTAAGAGAGCAGTAATGAATAGAACCAGCTACACCCAGTGAAAGAACTCTGGGAAATGAGTATGAACCATTACATAGAATTCCTAATACCTCTAATTTTGTCTGCCTGCATTTTTTATTTCGTTCACAGGTTAATTGTACACTATTTCAAAGTCCAATTCTTTTTGTACAGCAAAATAACTCTATGGATATGTATACATATATTGTATTTAACATATACTTTAACATATATAACATGTATTGGTCAACCTGCCACCTGGGGGAGGGGGGAGGGAAGAGGGAAAATTGTAACAAAAGGTTTCACAACTATCAATGCAGAAAAATTACCCATGCATATATCTTGTAAATAAAAAGTTATAATAAAAAATAGTTCTCTAATTCAGTATATGTATTTAGTATTTAATATTGTTCCACAAGATTCACATCTATGCTAATGGAGTATATAACAGCCAGCAAAGGCTAAGACAGATTCATTCCATCACCCAGTCTTTGTGCTGGAGGCTGAAGCACAAACCTTTGGACTCAGAGAAATTCATTCAATTCATCTCACACCACTTTTGTGGTAGGCTCTCTTCCTTCACGTCTCCACTGAAACCAAGAATCCAGAAGGTCTCTAAGAAAGCTAACCAGGCCCCAGAAAACGGGACAAGACTTTTAAAGAGATAATAAAGGATTTGGACTTTAACACCTGGCTGATCTTGTGGTGATTAGTGAACTGAAACAAGGGCTGCTCCCAAGACCCCTAGAGACCCCCAAGAAAACCAAAACCAAGAACATTACAAGTTGTCCTAACTAGTCCTTATTCTCATCAAATTTATCAACCATCAAGTGTTTCTACAATTTTGTAAGGGTGTGGTGGTAATTAGGTCCTACAAACTGAAAAGATATGGATTGAGCAAAGAAATGCAAGTCTGTTTTCCAAGGAAGAGAATAACTTAGATTTGAAAAGAATGTTAGGAGTTATCTAGTCCTACCTGGGCAGAAACAAAATAGTGATGATAATGTCTATGCTATTTATTTTAAGAGTTGTGAGGATCAGATAAGGTACAATATATGAAATGAGATCATGTGTAATAAAATTAGATAGGTAGGCTGAAGCCACATTGTAAAAGAACATGAATTATCAATTTTTCATAATATTTATGTATTTAGGTCATATTTACGCTCTATATATTATATCTTTCTGCCTACATAATGGTGAATGGATTTTAGCCGTTTCATATGTCTTTTTGGACTTATCTGCATAAAATATAGCAAAAATAATTAGTTATAATGTTTAATGTGAAAGATGGTGAAATAAATGTCATATGATTTGGTTTAAAAAAAAGAACATATCACAGATTTTCTGCAGAATTGTTTCATACCAAGTACTTCATGATAATAAATGGCTACTTTTAAAAGCTAATTATTTCTAGGTGGTTATTTGATATAAACTGATAATCAGTGGAGGAGGTATGAATAAAATTTTAGTTCACATTCTAAACAATTGCATAGAAAGGTATTCATACATATATGTACAATTTATGCGTCCAAAATTATTTTACAAATATATTTATGCATGTACATTATAGATGTATATATTCTTTGTAAATCATATATATTTAAAACATGTTTATGCATATGTATATGTATTCTTGTTTAAAAAAATCATTTTAGTGAATTGTTCTAGTACAAGGACAATAAAGTGAAAATAATGTATATTTTATAGCATTTATAACTGTATAAGACATTGAGTTTTGAAGCAAATAAGGTCTTTAATAAATATGATGAAGAAGAGATATAAGTAATGTGGCAAAGTAATCTCCAGGAATATACAATACAAGTTAGCCTGACTATGCTGGACCTTATTTGGTTCTGTCTTGCTTAAAGAAGAATATCTGGAGGAAATCACCAAAGTTTTTTACCTCAGGTAATTTGGTGCTTCAGGCAGGGACATTTTCATTTGACCTGTGTGCAGAAACAAAGTTTATGGGAGTTATATTGACATTGTAATAAAAGAAAATGATGAACACAGAGAACTTGAATAAATTCCTATCACTCAATTTTTAAGAATTGAGGGAGGAGGTTAACATATTGCAAAGAGAAATTAACTCAGATCTCCTCCTATCACTCCAACTTAGCAAATTTCAGCATGGTATTTAGGAGAAATTTCCTTTTTTAACCCACTCTTCCTAAATATTCTTCCCATTACTATACCTTAACCCTTCCTCCCTTTTCTCTTTGGTATTTTTCTTCTTGTGCTAGCAAAAGACAAATTATGAGCAGTGGTCTCTTTTGAGTTTGAAACCAACCTTTAAGTGAATCCTTTGCACATTTAGAAGTGTCTCTTCCCCCTCTTTATATTTTAATAAACACCATCACAACACAGTAATGAGAGAATGAGGAATATTCTTTTTTTTTTTTTTTTTTTTTTAAGTTATAGTCATCCAGTTCATTTTAGGAGGTAAAGTTTAATTGTTTAATTCACTGAAATATTTATTGCATCAAAGTAAGGTCTAGTTGTAATTTCCAAGTGTTATGATAGTACTTAAAGATTTTTGGCTGTTCTCATTTCACCATCCTCATCATTGGGAATGAAGTATCGCATTCCTCATATACTATAACTATCTCTGCCTTTTTGAACATCTGAAAATCAGGTGTTTTTTTTTTTTTTTCTCTCACCTATAAAAAGTAAATACAAATAAATATTTTCTGGTGGAACTCTAATTTATTATTTATTATATGTATTCTGTAATCCTTAAAATGCTATGTAAATATGATGTATTTTGACTATAAAATTCAATGAGGGGACTTTTTCAATAGTTTCAATTATAAGTAATTTATAGAACTGCTTTATTTCTGCATAGCTAAGCTATCTTTGTTTATGTTTACATGTAAACATGCACATATCCATTTACTGGGAAAATTCAAACTATTATTAGCCTAAAGAATTGTATACCGATAAAGGAACTATATACTATTTAAAAAGTATAAATTCACATGAATGTCTTATTTCACAGTAGCATCCAAAAGAGACTGAAAACTTATTTCAAATATAATGCCATTGCCAAAAATTTTATTTTATGTCTCTTATTGATTTGACCAGAGGGCCACTTAATGAGCCATACTGGAAAATTAGACTTCCTTTATTATAGTCAAATCTCATTTTTTACCATCAGTTCAGTTGAAGAAACACTTGTTTCCTAGAATTCATTAAAATTAACTCCAAACTACTTACATATACTATCTTTGTCCTCAAGGTAAAATGATTTATCACCTATGAAAATGTCATCAAAAATATTCTGTTAGCTATTTATATGTTAAAATATATATTTAAAGAATAATGTGTTCCAGAAGTAAATAATAATACTTCTGATAAATATAACATTTTTAAATGTTCTTTTACAGTAGCTGAACATTTTCTTTTAAGAGTCATTGTAGATAAAATAGAGAAAGCAAAATTTCTTTAATGATGTTAATATCTAAAAAATAAGCATTTTGACTCAAAAATAAAAGAACTCTCATTACCTTTGGGAGAACAAAATATTATCTTCATAAATATATATAATTTTTGAAGCTTGTTGCTGTTCATTTTCATGAGAAATAGAAGCTTCTCATAAGCCTTTTGTTCTTAATTTACTTGATTAGATGACAGAAAAAAAGTTGGGAGGCTTAAAATTAAATTATATGTTAAGGTTAATTAAACCCATCTTTTAAAACATGGTGTATGGATTGATATAGTACATGAGATATACTTTTACTTTATTACATTATTTAAATTTAGTCCTGCTAGTTCACAGGACTTAAAACAAAAAGTATATCTGCTCTTAAATTTATCGTGTATATTGTTCCTAATAATGTTTTTTTTTTTGCATTTTTACTTCCTTGAAGTGAAGTAAGCAGAAGAATTAAAAGAAAATTGTACACAATAACAGCATTATAAGAGGGATCATCAACTATGAAAGATTAACTACTCTGATCCATATAATGATTCAAAATAACTTGAAAGGAACCATGATGGAAAAGCTATCCATCACTATGGGAAGAATGGATGAACACTGAATGAAGATTGAAACATACATTTTTCAATTTCTTTTTATGTTCTTTTTTAATATGCCAGTATAGTGATATGTTTATACTTCGATTAAGAGATTAAATTGCTTAATGAGCTAGAGAGGGATGCGAAAGAGGATGAAAATTTGGAAATCACTTCAAAAAACAAAAAATAATAGGGGAGATTAATAAAATTTAAACTAATAAAACAATTGAATCAATAAATAAAACTATGAATTTACTTTATGAAAAAGTCAACAAAATAGATAAAGCTTTAATTAATTTGATTTAAAAAAAAGAAAATCTTTAGACTTAAATATAAAAAGGGAGAACTTTCCACCAATGAAGAGAGAATTATAGAAACAATTAGGAGTTATTGTCCCTAATTATATGCTAATAAATTTCATAATATCAGTGAAATGGAAGAATATCTGCAAAAATATAGATTGCTCAGGTTAGCATAAGAGGAAATAAGTTATTTAAATAGTCCCATTTTAGAAAAAGAAATAGAATAAATTATCAATCAACTCCCTAAGAAAAAAAAAAAAATCCAGTGTCAAATGGAATTAGCTGTGGATTCTACAATTAAAGGACAATTAATACCAATATTATGGAAACTCTTTGAAAAAAAAATAGGGACAGAAGGAGACAAATATCTTTTATGACACAGATATGGTTCTGATACCTAAACCTGGCAGAGTAAAAAAAAAAAAAAAAAAAAAAAAAAAAAAAAAAAAAAAAAAAAAAAAAAGAAAAAAATATATAAATCAAGTCATCCCCAGAATAATATGCCATGACTAAGTAGAATTTATACCAGAAATGGAGGGCTGGTTCAATATTAGAAAAAATATCAGCATAACTGACTATCTCAACAACTCAAGTAACAAAAGTCATATGATTATCTCAATAGATGCAATAAAAGCATTTTATAAAATCCAACAACCATTCCTATTTAAAACACTAGAGAGAATTTGTTAAACAGAAAAAAAAAAAAACAACCCTTAAAAACAGAATTTGTGAAATGAAAAAGGAAAACAACTCCTTAAAAATAGAATTTGTGAAATGGGAAAATTTCCAAGGCACAAAATAACTCATTTAAAAATTAAATTGAACAGATAGAAAAAAAGAAGTTTAAAAAAGTTAATGAAGAAAATAATTCACTAAAATTCAGAATTGAACAAGTGGAAATGAATGTCTCAATGAGGTTACAAGAATCAGTAAAGCAAAACCAAAAAATGTAAAATAACTAATTGGGCAAACAATTGACCTGGAAAATAAATCTAGGAAAGACAATCTAAGAATTATTTGACTCCCTGGAATACATGATGAAAAAAATAAAAGAAAATAAAGCCTAGACAGTATCTTTCAGGAAATCATCAAAGAGAACTGCCCAGATGACCATTGAAAAAATTCACCAAACATCTCCTGAAAGAGATCCCAAAATTAAAACCCCAAGGAATATCATGGGAGAACTATCAGGCCAAGGGAAAATATTACAAGCAGCCAGAAAGAAACAATTCAAATACCATGCAGCCACAATAAAGATTACTCATGACCTAGTAGCTTCCACTTTAAAAAATCAAAGAGTCTGGAATCTGATATTCTCCAAGGCAAAGGAACATGGAATTCAGCCAAAAATAAATTATCCTACTAAACTGATTATTTTCTTTTAGGGGAGAAGATGGACATTGGATGAAATTGGTGGATTCCATTTATTTTTGATGAAAAGATCAAAGCTAAACAAAAAAAAATGACCTCCAAATATAAAATTAAAGAGAAGCAAAAAAGGAAAAAAACTCCTGAGGACTGTATTTCAGTTATGGGTATACATTGAGAGTACATATATAATTTGATTTTACTGTTATAAAAAAAAAAAAGGGAAAGTGGAGGCAAAACAAGGGAAATCTCAGGAAGATGCAAAGAAACTATTTTGTGAATATTGCTCTCATCAGATCTGGCTCAAAGAAAGAATATTAGATATATTTGGTTTAATTAAGAAACATCTCTCATCTTATAGAAAAGTGGGAGGAGAAAAGGGGAAATAGAAGAGGTATGTTAAATAGAAGGGAAAACAGAAATAGTAAAGGAAAGGTATAAGAAAGTGGGCTGATCTCTAAAGAGGCATTAGTGCTCATGAGTAAAATACTGAGGAGGAAGGAAATGGAAAAAAGAAAAACAAAAGTATAATTTAGGGTTAATAAGATGGCAGGAAATACAGACTTAGTAGTTTTAAATGTCAATATGAATGGGGTGAACTCTCCTATAAGTGTATAGCAGACTGGATTAAAAGCCAGAATCTTACAATATTTTGTGTATAAGAAACATATTTAAAGCAGAGTGATACATGCAGAATAAGATCAAAGGCTGGAGCAGAATCTATTATGTTTCACGTGATATATTAAAAAAAAAAAAAAGAAAAGAAAAGAAAAGAAAAAGAAAAAGCAGGAGTAACCATCCTAATCTCAGATGATGCAAACACAAAATTGATCTAATTAAAAGAAATGAGGAATGAAACTATATTTTGCTAAAGGATATCATAGATAATGAAGCAATATCAATATTAAACATATATGCAAAAAGTGTTGTAGCATCTAAATTCCAAAGAGAAGTTAAAAGATTTGCAAGAATAGACAGCAAAACTGTAATAGTGGCGGATCTCAACTTTGCTTTCTCAGAACTAAATAAATCAAACCACAAAATAAATAAGAAAGAAGTTAAAGATATAAATAGAACACTAGCAAAGTTAGGTGTGATAGACCTTTGGAGAAAATTGAATGGAATCAGAAAGGAGTGTACTTTCTTCTCAGCAGTTCATAGAAAATATATGAAAAATTTACCATAGGTTAGGACATAAAGACCTCAAAATCAAATGCAGAAAGGCAGAAATAGTAAATTCGTTTTTTTCAGATCATAATGCAATAAAAATTACATTCAATAAAAGGTCAGGGAAAAAGAGAACAAAAAGTAATTGGAAACTAAATAATCTCATTCTTAAGAATGAATGGGTGAAACAGCAAATCATAGACACATCAATAATTTCATCCAAGAGAATGACAATAATAAGACAACATGCTAAAATTTGTGAGATATAGCCAAGGTGGTATTAAGGGGAAATTTTATATCTTTAGTTGCTTACTTGAATAAAATAGAGAAAGAAAAGATCAATAAATTGGGCTTGCAACTAAAACAGCTAGAAAAAGAACAAATTAAAACCCCTCCCAATCAAAAACCAAACTTGATATTCTAAAAATAAAAGGAGAGATCAATAAAATTGAAAGTAAAAAATATTGAATTAATAAATAAAATTGAGTTGGTTTTTAAAAAATATCAAAATAGATAAAAATTTTTGTTAATTTGATTAGAAAAATGAAAGAGGAAAATCAAATTATTAGTCTTAAAAATGTAAAAAGAAAACTGTCCACTAATGAAGAAGAAATTAGAGCATTTATCAGGAGTTACTGTTCCCAACTTTATGCCGATAAATATGACAACCTAAGTGAAATGGAGGAATACCTACAAAAATATAGATTACCTAGATTAACAGAAGAGGAAATAAATTAATTAAATAGTCCCATTTTAAAATTATGAAGTGCCATTTATGTGCCAAAGACTGTGCTAAGTAGCTAAGATACAAATAAAAAAAATAATAATAATAATTGTCCCTAATCTCAAGAAGGTAAAAATCTAACTTGACCTCACAATTTATATGGAGAAAACATGTAAACAATTAAACAAAAATAAGATTTATGCATGACGAATTGGAGACAATGAGTAGAGAGAAGATATTAATGTTAAGGAGAATTAGAAAAGCTTCCTTTTAGAAGGTGGAATTTTATCTGTGTCTTTAACCAAGTCAAGGGACAGAACTAAAGTAATGAGATAATTTCAGGAACTGTGGACAATCAAATACAATATTCAGAATAAAAAAATAAAATGGAATGTTGTAGCAGAGGTGTTCTGGTATATATTTAACAACCAGCTTTATTTTCCTGTGGGAGAAGTATCGATAAAACAATATAAAGTTTAATCTGTCTTAATAATGTTTTCTCCATCTAAGTATTGATAAAAACAAAAACAAAAAAACAATAAATTAAGCACATATGCTAAAAATACATTAGCTCTTTTGAGGCGATAAGGGTCAGTTACAACACAGCACTATTTGTATAACAAAAAAAAAATGAGTTTTCCTAGAACTTACTGATAACTTTTATCAGATGTAATCAAATAAAATTTTTATTGTAAAGCATAAAAGAAAATTTATTTCATAATGTTTTTGAAGTTGATGTTTCTATTGATCTTAGGGTTATGCATCATTAAAAATCAAAATTTCTTATAATAAATTTTCTCTTTGGTTATAGAATTTAAATAAGAACAAAACATTTGGTAATCCTCTGATGTTCCCTAAGATTTACACACTTTTCCTTTTCTCTATTTCTTATCTTCCCTAAATCTCTCAATTGTACCTATTAAGTAGCAAAATATGTTGAGATAGAATATAGTCATTTCAGATAAATATGTTCTGATTCTTTTATTCTTCCCAACTTCCAAAACTTTATTATTTATTCTATACACTGAATTGTTTCTGCCTATCTTGCAATGACAGCAGGTAAAAGAATAGAATCTTGAGAATCTTACCTCTGATGGCTAACCCCATTTACATATCTGAGAATAACACCAGGACCAATGAAGAATAGATGGGAAAAGCACCTGTTTGTCCCAATCATAGTATATGCCTTCATTACCACTAATTTCCCTATTATTGAAAGCAGAGATAGGAAAATGTTTGAAGTGTCAAAAACAAGAAAACAGACATATTATTTTATCACTATTTTCCATGTAGCCTACTTAATGGTCTGACTACAGACACATGGGTCCTATATGCTTCCACAGTAGTGACTGCTCCAAATGGCAGTTCCTAACATCATCTAAAATGATACTAATCTATCTCTCTCTAAAATGATCATGCTATAACTATGGTCCCATTTCAGAAAACACTATTAAGCCTGATATTCACCATTTCTAAGGTTATCTGAAGCATTATTATCTGTAGACATTTGTTTTTTATTTGAATGTTTCCCTTGCAAAGATTGAGAGCATTTTTATCCTAAAATAGTAACTCATATACTATATGAGACTGCATATTAGGAAAAATACAACAATGAGTCATAATTAATCCACAGTGATGCCTAATTACAATCATATATCATCTAATAAAGATTGTTTTAAATTACCTATTATGTTTGTTCTCCTTTTCCTAAGAATTTATTAAAACTTTATGTCAGAATTATTTTAGAGTTGTTCTAAAAGTCATTCCTTAAGAACTATCATTGGAATTTTAGTAAGATTAAATTTTTATAATTAACTAATTCAATAATTGTCATATACTAATATATGTATGTAGAAACAAAGAAAAAAACCGAAAGAAGAAAGTGTTTGTGTGTGTGTGTATGTGTGTGTGTGTGTATGTGTGTGTGTGTGTGTGAATGTGGAGAGAGAGAGAGAAAGAGAAGAGAGAGAGAGAGAGAGAGAGAGAGAGAGAGAGAGAGAGAGAGAGAGAGAATTATTGTTAAAATATGAGATAGGAGTAATGTCCACCTTGAAGAATCACATTCAGTAATAAATGGAGTGAATTTATTTAATAATATAGATTTAGTACGCTATCTCAGAGTACACAATGGAGATGGTTATATACTGAATATAGATTTAGACAATTTTTAAACAAAATGTAGGAAATACACACCCCTTCTCCAAATAATGTGCTTTTCAGAATTGCCTAATTTCTCTAATATACTTAATTAATGAGGCACTCTACTCCATACCAATAAATTCTAAAGGCAATCAAAGCCTGTACCTTTAACACTCTTTTGTCTTTTTAAAAAAATTTTGCTAGAAAAATGTAAATATTTTATGTAATTTCATATCTTCTCAAACAAAATTATTACCTTTTTACTGTTGCTTTTTTTTCTTTGGTAGAATTTGGGTTTAATTCTGTAACTGTGATTTAATCAATATAGGAAACTTCAGTTAGAGAAACTCATTCAATCAATATAGATGAGCAGTAACTCTGGAAATCAGTCTTAGAGGATTGTGTGGGGTAATAAGAAATTAAGGACTTTCCTATGGTTAAAAAAATCAATTTTGTAACAAAGGTAAAGCTGTGATTTGGGTCATTCTGACTTGTAGGACAAGTTTCAAACCACTACCTGGTATATCTCAACTACACATGTATACATATTATTTAAATATATATGTAAATATTCTAGTTATATAATATGCTATATCCTAGTTATTGAAATGACTATTAAGGGTACACTAAATGGGGGCAGCTAGGTGGCAGCTAGGTGGCAGCTAGGTGGCAGCTAGGTGGCGCAGTGGATAGAGCACCAGCCTTGAATTCAGGAGGACTGGAGTTCAAATCTGGTCTCAGAAAGTTAACACTTCCTAGCTGTGTGACTCTGGGCAAGTCACTTAACCCCAGCCTCAAAAAAAAAAAAAAAAAAAAAAAAAAATTAATTCAGAGTTTTATAATTTCAGAGATTTTAAAGTTATATTTTATATTATTTCTCTATTTTTCTTTTTAGTTATCCTGTGGCTTATAGTTATTTACTGAATAGTACATAGTACATAGAATCCTAAATCAATAAGTATTAGCTTCATTCTATTCACCTTGTAGGGAATTAACAGTAAAGACACTCTACACCTTTGTTGAAGGGATGTTTTAAACTTACTTTCAGGTTCATGAGACTATGTTCTAAATATTTCTTTCTTTGAATTCTTAAATCTGGTAAGATTATACTTATTAGAAAATTGTGCATGTATATACATATTGCTATCTGTGGATAATTTAATTAATAGATATTATATAATTACATATTACATTATTATATAGCCAATTGAACAATAATGCATTATTATACAATACTTATATCAGTATTGATATAAATAATCTTGTATGCTAATCTATCAATTTATTGAAAAGGAAATTTTAAAATTTCACTGTATGCTAAGAGAGAAGTGGTTCTTTTCGAAAGCCCATGAAGGAGAAATGATCAGAGATACTTTTCATATATATATATATATATATATATATATATATATATATATATATATATATATATATAGGTATAGAATGCAGATTAAAAAATAGTCTCAATTGTCAAGATTATTTCAACAGAATTTAATTAGTCACTAACTGTGAGAAAAGAGAGTGGACATCTAGAGTTGCTTCCCCTCTAATGAATGTGTTTATTTTGTTTTAAAACTACATAAAATTCAGTATATGACCACCCACATAATGGCCCAAAGTTAAATAACAGAATAACAACAGTGAAGTTAACAATAAGGGAGACTATCAATTTCATTTCCATGGTTTTATGATTTCTTAAAGAGAGGAAGAAAGCCTACTTTAACCTCAAATTCTGCGTCATTATGGAACCCCTATTTGCCATTTGATTTCTGCTTTCTGTAAATCTTGTCATCTTTTCAATTATAATGATAATTGTCGGGAGCCAAGATGGCGGAGAAGAAACACACGACTCAGTGAACGTCCTCACTCCCTCACAACCAATTAGATAAATTAAGTCTCAAAATTAGCTCAGGACTGATAGATACCACAAGGACTGGAAGCACGACTTACCAGCTGAAGAGAATCTGGAGTTTCAGCAGGAAAGGTCAGTTCTCAGGGGAGGAATAAGAAAGACCAGCACAGACGGTGGGGTAGAGGCACACTGCGCCCATTGCGCTGGGAAGGGCTCTGGGATCAGAGAAGCCACTGAGGTAAAGGAATCTGGCACAGGCTGTTAGCTCTTCTCTGCTAATTATTTAGCAGTTCAGAAGAGAAAGCCAAAATATTTTAAAACTCAGATTAGATTTTCCCCGGACCCTGGGGGTGACTCAACAGACTCTGCACCAGGGGGTGTGGCCTCAGCTACCACCTGAGAATAGTTAAGAGATTGACAAGTGGGTGGATACGGCCCAAGGCAACACACACTGCCTAGCTTAGCTGGAGGGAGTGGAACTCAGCTCCAGGAAGTCCCAGAGAAGCAGAACCTTTGAACTAGGGACCATGGTTTCTGGCAGACACTTCCAGTTTGAGCACAGGGGCTTCTCACGTCACCTGCTGCAGACATCCACTCCCCACCCGGACACATAGGCTGGGCTTCCTGCTGTCTTTACTATTCTACGCCCTCGAAGCACAGTAGTGCTAATCACCTCTGAGGCACTTCCAGGGAGGGGGTGGGGAACTCTCTCCCAGAGCTCTCTCTTAGCTCAGGCTCAGGAGCCGCTGCATCCATCCGGTCTGGGAGGAAGCTGGTAAAGAAGTAAATAATTTCCTACCCCAGAGACAGACCCCAAAAGATTTTTTTTAAGTATGAGCAAAAAAGGTAGAAAAACCATAGATTCCTTCTATACAGAGAAAGAGCGGGTATCCAACCCCTAGGAAGTTGACAGCAGAGAATCAGATAACAACCTAAAGGGGAACGATTCCTGCCCCCCAACACATAACTCTCTCCTAGAAGAAGCTCTTAAAAAATTGAGGGAGATCGAAGAAAAATGGGGAAAAGAAAGGGAAGTTATGATAGAGAATAACAACGTCCTGAAATTGGAGTTGCAAAAAATAAAGAATTCACAGGAGATGCAGGGAAACAAAATTAGTGAATTAGAAAAGGTTAAAAAAACACAGGAAAGTAGGATTTCTGAATTGGAAAAGATAAAAAAAGTCTCAAGAAAATAGAATTTCTGAATTGGAAAAAGAAAATAATTCTCAAAAAAAAAATTAGGGAAATGGAAAAAAACTCAATAGAGCAAAATAATTCATTTAAAAACGAAATTGGGCATTTACAAAAAGAACTAAAAACTGTGAAAGAAGAAAATAACTCCTTAAAAGTCAGGATGGAACAAATAGAAATGAATGATTCACAGAGAACCCAAGAATCAGTCAAACAAAACAAAAAAAACGAGAAGCTGGAGAACAACGTCAAATACTTACTGGGAAAATCTATAGACCTGGAAAATAGATCTAGGAGAGATAATCTGCGGATTATTGGACTTCCAGAAAACTATGACCAAAAAAAGAGCCTAGATTCTATTTTACAGGAAATTATCAAAGAGAACTGTCCAGAGATAATAGAAACAGAAGGGAAAGTAGATGTGGAAAGAATTCATCGAACTCCTTCTGAAATAGACCCTAAAAAAAGAACACCACGGAATATTGTGGCTAAGCTGCAGAATTACCACACAAAGGAGAAAATCCTGCAAGCAGCTAGAAAAAAACAATTTAAATACCAAGGTGCCACAATAAGGGTCACCCAAGATCTGGCTGCCTCCACATTAAAAGATAGAAGGGCCTGGAACCTGATATTCCGAAAGGCAAAAGATCAAGGACTGCAACCAAGAATGAACTACCCAGCTAAGTTTAGCATCTTTTTCCATGGAAGAAGATGGTCATTCAATGAAACAGAGGAATTCTATATGTTTCTAAGAAAAAAACCAGACTTAAACAAAAAATTTGATCTACATCCACAAGACTGAAGAGAAACAGAAAAAGGTACACAGAACCCTTGAGAACTGTCACTCTGTTGTGGGTATATAAAAAATACTCAAGGATAATTTGATTTTACTGATATAAAAGAAAAAAAGGGGGGTGTGGTAAAGGGAAGGAGGTCGGTTCAGAAAAAGGGGAAGGAGTGATAAAAAGAGGGAAACAACATCCCAGGAAGAGACATAGAAAATACACCATATCTGAGGGAACTTAGTGAGGGGGAGAATCATTGTGTGAATCTTACTCTCATCAGAAGAGGCTCAAAGAGTAAATAATTAACATATTTGTTCTTCAGAGAATTTTCTCTCACCTCATTAAAAGGGGGGAGAGGAAAAGGGGAAAGGAAAAGGAGAATAAGTGAAGGGACTTGGAGGGAGGGGGGAGGGATCCTAAAAAAAAAAAAAAAAAAGAGGGAGGGTTGCGCGTCACAAGGGGGGTCTGTAAATTAAATATCGGGGAGGGGGATCAGGGGGGTCAAGGGAAAAAAGTATAATCTGGGGATAATACGATGGCAGGAAACACAGAATTAGTAATTTTAACTGTAAATGTAAATGGGATGAACGATCCCATCAAACGGAGATGGATAGCAGATTGGATCAAAAAGCAGAACCCTACAATATGTTGTCTACAGGAAACACACTTAAAGCAGGGAGATACATACAGAGTAAAGGTAAAAGGTTGGAACAGAGCCTATTATGCTTCAGGTAAAGCCAAAAAAGCAGGGGTAGCTATCCTTATCTCAGATCAAGCAAAAGCAGAAGTAGATCTCGTTAAAAAAGATAAGGAAGGAAACTATATCCTGCTGAAAGGTAGCATAAATAATGAAGCCATATCAATACTAAACATATATGCACCAAGTGGTATAGCATCTAACTTTCTAGAGGAAAAGTTAAGAGAACTGCAAGAAGAAATAGACAGTAAAACTATAATAGTGGGAGATCTCAACCTTGCACTCTCAGATTTAGACAAATCAAACCACAAAACAAACAAGAAAGAAATTAAAAAAGTAAATAGAACATTAGAAAAACTAGGTATGATAGACCTTTGGAGAAAACTGAATGACAATAGAAAGGAATATACTTTCTTCTCAGCAGTTCATGGATCCTATACAAAAATTGACCATATACTAGGACATAAAGATCTCAAAATTAAATGTAGGAAGGCAGAAATAATAAATGCCTTCTTCTCAGATCACAATGCAATAAAAGCTACATTCAGTAAAAAGTTAGGGGTAAATAGACCAAAAAGTAATTGGAAACTGAATAATCTCATCTTAAAGAATGACTGGGTGAAAGAGCAAATTATAGAAACAATTAACAATTTCACCCAAGATAATGATAATGATGAGACATCATATCAAAATCTTTGGGATGCAGCTAAAGCGGTAATAAGGGGAAATTTTATATCTTTAGAGGCTTATTTGAAGAAAATTGAGAAAGAGAAGATTAACGAATTGGGCTTACAACTTAAAAGGCTAGAAAAAGACCAAATTATAAACCCCCAACCAAAAATTAAACTCGAAATACAAAAATTAAAAGGAGAAATCAATAAAATTGAAAGTAAAAAAACTATTGAATTAATAAATAAAACCAAGAGTTGGTTTTATGAAAAAGCCAATAAAATAGATAAACCTTTGGTAAATTTGATCAAAAAAAAGAAAGAGGAAAATCAAATTGATAGTCTTACAAATGAAAAGGGGGATCTTTCCACCAATGAAGAGGAAATTAGAGAAATAATAAGGAGTTACTTTGCCCAACTTTATGCCAATAAATTTGATAACTTAAGTGAAATGGATGACTTTCTCCAAAAATATAGGCTCCCTAGATTAACAGAGGAGGAGATAAATTGCTTAAATAGTCCCATTTCAGAAAAAGAAATAGAACAAGCTATTAATCAACTCCCCAGGAAAAAATCCCCAGGGCCAGATGGATTCACATGTGAATTCTACCAAACATTTAAAGAACAATTAGCCCCAATGTTACATAAATTATTTGAAAAAATAGGGGATGAAGGAGTCCTACCAAACTCCTTTTATGACACAGACATGGTACTGATACCTAAACCAACAAAATGCAACAGCAAGAGATACAAAGAGAAATTCCATTCCAAATAAATGTTGAAAGTATAAAATATTTGGGAATCCATCTACCAAAGAAAAGTCAGGAATTATATGAGAAAAATTACAAAACACTTGCCACAAAAATAAATTCAGATTTAAATAATTGGAAAGACATTCAGTGCTCTTGGATAGGCCGAGCGAATATAATAAAGATGACAATACTCCCCAAACTAATTTATTTATTTAGTTCTATACCAATCAGACTCCCAAGAAACTATTTTAATGACCTAGAAAAAATAACAACAAAATTCATATGGAAGAATAAAAGGTCAAGAATTGCAAGGGAACTAATGAATAAAAACTCAAAGGAAGGTGGTCTAAGTCTACCTGATCTAAAGCTATATTATATAGCAGCAGTCACCAAAACCATTTGGTATTGGGTACGAAATAGACCGGTAGATCAGTGGAACAGATTAGATACAAAGGACAAAAAAGGGTACATCTATAGCAATCTAATCTTTGACAAACCCAAAGATTCCAACATTAGGGATAAAAATTCATTATTCGGAAAAAACTGTTGGGAAAACTGGAAATTAGTATGGCAGAAATTAGACATGGATCCACACTTAACACCATATACCAAGATAAGATCAAAATGGGTCCATGATTTAGGCATAAAGAGGGAGATAATAAATAGATTAGAGGAACAGAGGATAATCTACCTCTCAGACTTGTGGAGGAGGAAGGAATTTATGACCAGAGGAGAACTAGAGATCATTATTGATCACAAAATAGAAGATTTTGATTACATCAAACTAAAAAGTTTCTGTACAAATAATACTAATGCAAACAAGATTAGAAGGGAAGTAACAAATTGGGAAAATATTTTTAAAAACAAAGGTTCTGACAAAGGTCTCATTTCCAAAATATATAGAGAACTGACCCTAATTTATAAGAAACCGAACCATTCTCCAATTGATTAATGGTCAAAGGATATGAACAGACAATTCTCAGAGGAAGAAATTGAAACTATATCCACTCACATGAAAGAGTGTTCCAAATCACTACTGATCAGAGAAATGCAAATTAAGACTACTCTGAGATACCACTACACACCTGTCAGATTGGCTAAGATGACAGGAACAAATAATGACAAATGTTGGAGGGGATGTGGGGAAATTGGGACACTAATACATTGCTGGTGGAGTTGTGAAAGAATCCAGCCATTCTGGAGAGCAATCTGGAATTATGCCCAAAAAGTTATCAAACTGTGCATACCCTTTGACCCAGCAGCGCTACTACTGGGATTATATCCCAAAGAAATACTAAAGAGCAGAAAGAGACATATATGTGCCAAAATGTTTGTGGCAGCTCTTTTTGTTGTAGCTAGAAACTGGAAGATGAATGGATGTCCATCAGTTGGAGAATGGTTGGGTAAATTGTGGTATATGAAGGTTATGGAATATTATTGCTCGGTAAGAAATGACCAGCAGGAGGAATATAGAGAGGCCTGGAGAGACTTAAATCAACTGATGCTGAGTGAAATGAGCAGAACCAGAAGATCACTGTACACTTCAACAACAATACTGTATGGGGATGTATTCTGATGGAAGTGGAAATCTTCAACATAAAGAAGATCCAACTCACTTCCAGTTGATCAATGATGGACAGGGGTAGCTGCACCCAGAGAAGAAACACTGGGAAGGGAATGAAAATTGTTAGCACTAATATCTGTCTGCCCAGGTTGCATGTACCTTCGGATTCTAATGTTTATTGTGCAACAAGAAAATGATATTCGCACACATGTATTGTACCTAGACTAAATTGTAACACATGTAAAATGTATGGTATTGCCTGTCGTCGGGGGGAGGGAATAGAGGGAGGGGGGGTAAATTGGAAAAATGAATACAAGGGATAATATTATAAAATATATATATATATATATATATATATATATATATATATATATATATATATATATATATATATATAAAATAAAAAAAAATGATAATTGTCCATGTCTTTTATTTATATCAATTCATAAAGTTTTCTCATATTTCTGTTTTTTATATTTATCATTTCTTATAATAAAAATTTCTCTTATTTTATAATATCATACATTTTCATTTTCATTGGTTTATAATTTATATATCTTTATGTATGTACATATGTATAAACATACATATATACATATACACATATGTGTATATATGTGCATATGTATATATATATACATATATATTTATATATATGCAGTATTTTAAATGTTATTTATAACTTTTTGTAATTGGTTTCCTTGGAGTTTGTAATACAGCAGTGGGAATATATAATCAAATAATTTGAATAGATTAACAACTCTTGTTCTTATTATATCAAATAGTTTGTCAGAATTCTTGGACAAATTCACAGCATCTAATTAGTGTAATAATGGGCTTTTTTCTAACTATAGACTGCCTTAACTTCTTCAAATACAGTACTAAAATGGTATATGCTCTTTAAATATTTTGTGGAATGGGTATATGGTACTAATTCAAAATTAAGTTGTATATTGTTATAGTGATTTGTGGCAATAACATGTCTAATGATAATTTGAAATTGGCATAATTGACTTCTATTAATTTCACATTAATTGTCATCATTTTTGTTACAGAAGTATAATTTGTATATCACCTTACTTCATAGGCTTTATTTTTATTCTAGTAACCTTTCTTTTATTTATGCAGCTGTAACTCACTATTATTTATTTATCTATCTATATATCTACTTATATAAATATGGGTAGAAAGACAGAAAGAGAAACTTAGAAAGAGACAGAGACAGAGAGATAGAGAGGCAGTGAGAGATTCCTAACAGATGCAGATATTAAATTCTCTGAAGTGATAGCATTATTATAATATATACTACATGTTTCCATTTATCTGGAACCAATCACAATACTTTACAGATACATAACTTTAATTAATATGAATTTGAAAATGTTAATATTTCAGAAAATCTGTTCACATTATTTTGTACATTGTTTATAAAATGCATAGGGATATCAATAAATATTTGAAATAGAGAAAAATAAGGTTTGAAAAAAATGCCCAAATTAGACTTCTGAAGGTAGACATAAAGTGTCAAGTACAGAAATCACTCAACTGAATTTTCTCAACATTTTCCATCAAAAAAAAAAAATAAATTAATCCTTCAACCTGATTGTGATCAAAGAAGAATTAGAGATCATTATTGATCACAAAATAGATGATTTTTATTATATTTTGTGAAAAAATTTGCAATTTGGAACTATGCTCAAAAATGTATCTATCAAACTGTGCATGCCCTTTGATCAAGCAATATTTATATTGGAATTATATCACAAAGAGATCTTAAAGGAGGGAAAGGGACCCACATATGCAAAAATGTTTATGGCAACCCTTTTTGTAGTGGTAACAACCTGGAAACTGGATGGAGGCCCATCCATTTAGAATGGCTGAATAAATTAGGTTATATGAATGATATGGAATGCTATTGTTCTGTAAGAAATGCCTAGCAGGATTATTTCAGAGAGGCCTGGAGCTAAGTGAAATAAACAGAACCAGGAGGTCATTGTAAATGGCAACAAGGAGAGTATCTGATGATCAATTCTGGTAGACATAGCTCTTTTCAACAATGAGATGATGCAAATCAGTTCCAGTTGTTTAGTGATGAAGAGAGCCATCTACATCCAGAGAAAGGACTGTGGGATTGTGGACCACAACATACCATTTTCAATCTTTCTGTTGTTTGCTTGCATTTTCTTTTCTTTCTCAGTTTCTTTTTTCCTTCTTGATCCAACTTTTCTTGTGCAGCAAGATAACTATAAAAATATGTATATATATATATATATATATATATATATATATATATATATATATATATATATATATATTGGATTTAACATATATTTTAACATATTTAACATATATTGGACCACTTACAATCCAGGGGAGGGGGTGGAGGAGAGAAGGGGAATATTTGAAACAGAAAGTTTTACAAGGGTCAATGTTGAAAAATTACCCATGCATATGTTTTGTAAATAAAAAACCTTTAATAAAAAAAATTGATTAGGATAGCAGAAACAACCAAGAGTCAAAATAAAACATTTTTCCAGCCCCAAACAACTCAGGATTTTGAAAAAAGATCTGTGACAATGGATAGAGTCTGACCTGAAGTTCACAAAGATTAAATGCCAGTGATTTTTATAAAGCTTTTTTTATTTTAAAAAATATATAGATAATTTGACAACACTGAACTTTGCATAGCCTTGTGTTTTAGATTTTCTCCTCCTTCTCTCCACCCCCTCCCATCGATGGCAAGCAAATCAATATATATTAAACATGTTAAAATATATGTTAAATCCAATATGTATAATATCAAAAAGTAAAATTAAGGTTAAATTAAATCAATTTAACAGGATTTATTTTCTCTAATTACATACCAGTAAAACTGGTACTCTGTGAAATGGATGAATATTTCCCAAAATATGAACTACTTAGATTAAAAGAAAAACAAATATAATAAATATGTTTATTTTTTAAAAAAGAAATTGAGCAAAGCATCAATTAGTTACACAAGAAAACATTCCTGGGGATACGTAGGGGCAAAGGAGCAGATTGAATTACAAGTTAATTTTACTAATAATTTAAGGAATAATTAATTCTGTGTTCTGTAAATTTCTTCAAAATTTGGTAGAGAATAATTCTTACTAAATAAAACATTTTAAGATATAAATAAGGTTTGGATACCAAAAAACAGGGAGAGGAAAAATGAAAAAAGTAAACTAGAGACCAATTTCCCTAGTGGATATCAATGCAATAATTAATTAATTAACAAACAAATGGATTGATGGATAGAAGATAGATAAAATACTGGAAGATCTATGAATATTGTTAAAGTTTATGATCAAACAAAAGTTAAAGAACATCATGGGAAATAAGAGACAATTTGCATGAAATTTAAAAAAAAAAGAACACTTGCATATGCAAAACTATTTCAAACAAAATTAGGAAAAAAACATGAAACTAATGGAAGGAGAGGGGAGGATTTACAACATATTTCTCTGATGAAAACCTCATATTTTTAAAGATATAGGGAATTTGAGAAAAATTTATAAAAATTAGACTCATTGCCTAATAAATAAATGGTCAAAAATTATGAAAAGGCAATTTTCACAAGATATCAAAGGTATGAATAGACACAGGGGGAAATTACTACATATTAGGCAAGTACAAAAAAAAAAAAAAAAAAAAAAAAAAAAAAACTCTGAGATATCACCTTCTATCTATCAGATTTACTAAGAAAAGAAAAGAAAATGAAAAATGTTGAAAGTGTTGTGGAAACTTTAAGACATTAATGAATTGTTGATAGAGTTATGAACTAATCTAGTTATTCTAGAAAACAATTAGGTATTATGCCCAAAGTACCATATCATTTGCATAACAATACTACTACTTAGTCTGAATCCCAGAAATCAAATAAAGAAAAAAGGAAAAAAGATTTGTTCATGCCAAAGATATATTTACATCAGCTCTTTTTGGAATGGGGAAGCATTGGAATTTAAGAAGAAGCCTATCAGGTGTGGAAGGGTAAATGATATTATGGTGATTGAATACTATCACGCTATAACAATTGATGACGAGAATGATTTCAAAAAACCTGTGAAATCATATATGATCTTATGTAAAGTTTAGTGACCAGAATCAAGAGAACATTATCTATAACAATAGTAATATAACATGCTCAATTGTGAAAGACTGAAGCTATCCTGGTCAAAATAATTATCCAAAACAATTCTAAAGAATTTATAATGAAAATGGCTTTCCTTTTCAAGAGAGGGGGAAAAATGAATTCTGAATCTAGATAGAGCCATAATTTTCTCTATTTTTTATTTTTCTTGCTTTTTTGTATATTTTCTTTTGCAATGCATTTAATATGGATTTTTTTTCATAAGTTTATAAGTTTAATCAGTGTCAAATTGTTCACCTTGTCAAGAAGGAGAAAAGGACCAAAAGAGGAAAATAATTTGAAAGTCAAGATTGCAAAAAAAAAAAAAAATTAAATTCTTAAAAATGTAATTGGTATGCAAGATACAAAATAAATCCACATAAATCCTCAGCATTTTTATACATTACCAACACAATCCAACAGCAAGAGATACAAAGAGAAATTCCATTCAAAATAACGGTCGATAGTATAAAATATTTGGGAATATATCTACCAAAGGAAAGTCAGGAATTATATGAGCAAAATTATAAAACACTTGCCACAAAAATAAAGTCAGATTTAAATAACTGGAAAGACATTCAGTGCTCTTGGATAGGTCGAGCGAATATAATTAAGATGACAATACTCCCTAAACTAATCTATTTATTTAGTGCTATACCAATTAGACTTCAAAGGAACTATTTTAATGACCTAGAAAAAATAACAACAGAATTCATATGGAACAACAAAGGGTCAAGAATTTTCAGGGAAGTAATGAAAAAAAAATTAAATGAAGCTGGCTCTAGCTGTACCTGATTTAGACTATATTATAAAGCAACAGTCACCAAAACCATTTGGTATTGGCTAAGAAATAGACTAGTTGATCCCAATTTTTGGGATAAGAATTCATTATTTGACAAAAACTGCTGGGGAAACTGGAAATTAGTATGGCAGAAATTAGGCATGGAGCCACATTTAACACCACATACTAAGATAAGATCAAAATGGGTCCAATATTTAGGCATAAAGAACGAAATCATAAATAAATTGGAAGAACATGGGATGGTTTACCTCTCGGACTTGTGGAGGAGGAAGGAATTTGTGTCCAAGGGGGAATTAGAGACCATTATTGATCACAAAATAGAAAATTTTGATTACACCAAATTAAAAACTTTCTGCACAAACAAAACTAATGCAAACAAGATTAGAAGGGAAGTAACAAATTGGGAAAACAATTTTACAGTTAAAGGTTCTGATAAAGGCCTCATCTCCAAAATATACAGAGAATTGACTTTAATTTATAAGAAATCAAGCCATTCTCCAATTGATAAATGGTCAAAGGATATGAACAGACAATTTTTAGATGATGAAATTAAAACTATTTCCACTCATATGAAAGAGTGTTCCAAATCACTATTGATCATTGAAATGCAAATTAAGACAACTCTGAGATATCATTACACACCTGTCAGATTGGCTAAGATGACAGGAGCAAATAACAATGAATGTTGGAGGGGCTGTGGGAAAACTGGGACATTGATGCATTGTTGGTGGAGTTGTGAAAGAATCCTACCGTTCTGGAGAGCAATCTGGAATTATGCCCCAAAAGTTATCAAAATGTGCATACCCTTTGACCCAGCAGTGCTACTACTGGGCTTATACCCCAAGGAAACACTAAAGAAGGGAAAGGGATCTGTATGTGCAAAATATTTGTGGCATCCTTTTTCATAGTGGCTAGAAACTGGAAAATGAATGGATGTCCATCAATTGGAGAATGGTTGGGTAAATTATGGTATATGAATGTTATGGAATATTATTGTTCTGTAAGAAATGACCAATAGGAGGAATACAGAAAGGATTGGAGAGACTTACATCAACTGATGCTGAGTGAAACGAGCAGAACTAGGGGATCATTATACACTTCAACAATGATACTGTATGAGGATGTATTCTGATGGAAGTGGATATCTTCAACATAGAGAAGAGCTAATCCAATTCCAATTGATCAATGATGGGCAGAATCAGCTACATCCAGAAATGGAACACAGGGAAATGACTGTAAACCATGAGCATTGTTTTTTTTTTTTGTTTTGTTTTGTTTCTCTTCCCAGATTATTTTTACCTTTCGAATACAAACCTTCCTTTGCAACAGCAACAACAACAAAATTTGGTTCTGCACATATATATTGTACCTAGGATATACTATAAGATATTTAATATGTATGGGAATGCCTGCCATCTAGGGGAGGGGGTGGAGGGAAGGAGGGGAAAAACTCGGAACAGAAGGGAATACAATATACTATTTTAAAAATTAACTTTGCATATGTACTGTCAAAGAAAATGTTATATTTATAAAAAAATTAATAATAAAGAAAAAATGTAATTGGTAATTATTTAATGAATAACAATTTATTAAAAAAAAAAAAAAACACACACCCAAATCAATGTGAACTCAATTCTCTGGAAATATCTAATCAGTTTATTTTTAAAATATCTTCTGTTTTTTGTCAATATGAATAATTTCTGTATTCACTACTACAAATAACATTTATTTCTTTTTTCTAATTTTTTGTTGTGATGTTTATGTGAATATTCTTTACTCAGTTGGAATTTATTTTGACATATAGTATTAGATTATTTTAAATATTTTCTACAATTTTGCCCAATTTCCCTGTGCTTCTTATTTACAAGGGAATTTCTCCCATCAGAGTTCATGTTCTTTGTACTTAAACCTTAGTCTGCTTCAGTTGTTTATTTATGTAATGTAAAGTGCTTTATATAACTCAAAATATAAGCATTTTTAGTATTATCATTATTATGTCATCATTTTATGGCGTTTATATAGAAATTTTACAGGACTATACAACTTTATTATCCATATATATATATAGTTAGTCATATATTTATATATATGACTAACTGACTTAGTTATATATTCATATATAGTTAATACAAAAGTTACCATGTTTTTTGTTTGCTTTGTTTTTGTTTTTTTATATTAGAATTGAATTGGGAATAATAGAATGAAATTTCTTTTCTGTAGTTTTATTGTATGACTTTAGGATAACTCTTGTGTCAAGCCAAATAACAATGATGATTTATACCTCATCCTGTCACCACTTATTTTAATTTCTCTGGAAATTTTTGCAAAGAAAGATTTGAAGAAAATACTTGGGAAAGCCTATCCCAAGCCCAACTGTATTTCCCTAATCTGTGTGTCTCAAGGTACTAAATAAAGTATATTGAAATGCAATTATCATGTATTTGGAAAGGGTCACTGATTTCCTTATCTTTTTGTAAAAGTTGTATTTTTTTTTAAGTTATAATCAGAGAGGATTTTGGAAAGATGACAGAATAGGTCAGAAAACTTTTTTAATCTCAAAATTTTCACAGAAAGAGACAGAATATTGCCTCAGAGGGAATGTAGATAGAATGGGGAAAATAGACTAAAGTCAGTGTAAAGCAGTTGTTCTTCTAAAACTATCTAAGACGGCTTCATGAAAGACTTGACCTATAGGGCAAAAGTGAAGTACAAACATTTTCAAACCAATTCTGCAGATTCAACAAACAAAAATCCAAGAGGGCAACTGGGTTTGGGAGCCAGCCTCAGCTTTAGACATTTTTGTAGGGGTCTGTCAGATAAGTAGGAGAAAATTGAAGGACCTTCTACTATTGAGGGATATTAAGCACAGTTGCACTGACCTAATTTATGAAGGGCTGGATTGCTGCTCTGAGGGGGGCAGGGAAGGATCTGGCAGACATCTAAGGAGTACAATAGTTGAGAAGTAGGGACTCTTCTGGTTGTGGTCAGTTGCAGGATAGCATAGTTTTATTTACATGACAGAGAAGACTCTAGTTTTGAAGCCATGGGAAGGAATACAGGCAGCATGATCCATTGTGGGACAGTGCGACCTGGACTCTAGCTGTACTTCTTTAGTAGAGAGGAAAGTCCAAAGTTGAGCACTAGGACTGGCTTCAGAAAAATGACAGTGGGAGGACCCTTAGGCTTAGGACCTCATTCTCCATATCTCTCTTCAGGAACTTGATCATACTAATAGTTACTATAAACAAAAATAAATAAATAAACAAAGGAATGATTAGGAAGCAAAGGTAAATTCTTAACTGTAGCTTTTTGGGTTGTAGGGAATAGAGTAAAACCACACAACAAAGAACAAAAGTAAACCTACAGAGAAGCAAAGAAAAACTGAACAAGTTTGAAATCAATGTGAAGTATTTCTTATATAGGTTTTCTTTTGAAATGGAATTTATGTTAAAGTGAATTCTTTTTTTTTTTTTTTTTTACTGTTGTATATACATGATTTTTTTTTCTTATTTTATGTTTAAGTTTGAAATACATTTTATAATTAATCAAATAAAGAAGAATCAAACTTAGAACTTTTAAAAAATCTGGTAGAATTACTTACCAATAATTCCAGAACAATTGAGACAAATTTAAATCAGTATTTATGGTTTTTAGCTTGTAATATCTTTATGAAGTTTAACAGACAAGATAAAATTTCATGCAAGTATCTTAAAATTATATTATCTATAATAAAATCATTTTTCTCATTTGGTTTTCTCATTTTTATTATGTTCAAATTCATTTTATCATAAATATGCCTAGAATCTTCCTATATCCTTTTTATGGAATTCATTTTGGCACTGCTTTATTTTTACACACTTGGCAACATTGCGACTATAAGTAGACAGGGAAGAAACAAAATGCTATGAGGATAATCAATATCTACTTGATAAGTCTCTGCAGTAAAATTGTCCATTGCTATGGAATTGTGTATTTTGTTCTTTTAACTATTTTGATTATTTATATTTTAAAATTTTAAAACTTGTCTCAAGCTCAAAGGTTTTAAAAAGGGAAATAAAAGAGGAAGAAGAAAAAATAAGAAAAGAAACAAAAAGTATGCAAGAGATAGTCAATAGTTTGGGAAAGGAAAGTGATTCCTTAAAAAATACAATTAGCCTAGTGCAAAAAAAAATTCACTGAAAAAAACTTCAAAAACAGAATTAATCAAATGAGAAAAAAAGATACAAAAGCTACCACAAGAAAATAACATATTATAAATTAAATGGAGTAAAAGGAAACTAATGACTCTATGAGATATCAAAAATCAATTAAACAAAAGGAATGAAAAAATGGAAGGAAATGTAAAATGATTCATCTGTAAAAGAGCCGACCCTGAAAAAAATTAGATTCAGAACAGACAATTTAAAATTAATTAGTTTAACTGAAAGCCATGAACTACAAAAGATATTGGATTAGCATTCTTCAAGAAATCATTGAGGAATATTGCTCCAATATTAAAAAAACAGAGAGGGAAATAGTAATGGAAAGAATCAATCAATCACTTCTGGAAAGAAATCCCAAAAGCCTCTAGTAACATTGTTGCAAAACTCCCCACCTACATTCTTGTGGAAAAAAATGCTACAGACTGCCAAAAATAAATAATGCAAATATCGAGTAGTAGCAGTTAGGATTATCCAGGATATGGAAGCTTCTACAAAACATCACAGGCCCTGGAATATCATATTATGGAAGACAAAGAACATGGAGTTACAAGCAAGAGTTAACTCCCCAGAATGGCTGAATATCATATTTCAGGGAAGGAGACAGATTTTCAATGAAGTAAGAACTTTCAATCATTTTTATTAAAAAAGCAAAACTAAACAAAAAATGTAATCTTTAAACACAGAGCTCAAGAAAAACATAGCAAGGTAAAAAGGAACATATCTCATACAATTTGTCTCAAAGAAGGAATAACTTAATCATTCAGTTGAATATAGAAATTTATCTAATCCTATAAAGAAGTAGGAGCAGAAGGAAAAAAGAAAAGGCATGGACTAAGAAGAAACACTAGAAAAATAATTAGAGAAGTGGTTGGAGAAATAGAAGATAAGGTAGTAAGAAGGGTGGGTCAAAAAAAGAAGCAAAACACTACTACGGACAACATGGAAAGAGAAATCAAAAATATATACAAGAAAGAAAATAGGATGGAGGGGAAAAGAGACTTGGTAATCATGACTGGAAATGTAAGTGGGATAAACTCTCCCATAAATGAAAGGGAATAGTCAAGCACATTAAAAAATAAACAAACAAACAAACAAACAAACAAACAAAAAACAATTTTTAAAAAGATGTTTAACAGATTTAACAGAATCCTTAAATGACAGCTCTGAGATACTTCTACACACCTCACAGAGTGGCTAAAATGACAGGAAAAAAATGACAAATGTTGGAAGGGATGTTTGAAAAGTGGTACACTAATACATTGTTGGTGGAACTGTGAACAGTTCCAATCATTCTGGAGAGAAATTTGGAACTATGCTCCAAATGTGATCAAACTGTGCATACCTTTTGATCCAGCAATGTTTCCCTTGAGTCTATATCTCAAAGGTATCTTAAAGAAAGGAAATGGATCCACATGTGTAAAAATGTTTGTGGCAGCCCTTTTTGTAGTAGCAAGAAACTGGAAACTGACTGGATGCCCATCAGTTGGAGAATGGCTGAATAAGTTGTGGTATATGAATTTTATGGAACATTATTGTTCTATAATATATGATCAGGAGGATGATTTAAGAGAGGCCTAGAAAGACTTAACTGATGCTAAGTAAAATGAGCAGAATAAGGAAAGCATTGTCCACAGCAACATGAATATTATAAAATCATCAATTTTGATGAACGTTACTCTTTCTAACAATGAAATGACTGATGTCAATGATCTTGTGATGAAGATAATCATTTATAGCTCTTCAGAGAGAAGATTGTGACAACTGAATGTGGATCACAATATAACATTCCCAAGTTTTTTGTTTAGCATTTGTTTTCTTACTCATTTACTTTCCTTTTTGACCTGATTTTTCTTGTGCAGCAAGAGAATTTTATAAATATGTTTACACATATTGGATTTAACATATATTTTAACATATTTAACATATATTAGATTCCTTACTGTATGAAGAGTTGATGGGGGAAAGGAAGGGAGAATCTGAAACACAAGTTTATGCAAGGATTAATATTGAAAAATTATCCAGAAATATGTTTAGAAAACAAAGAGCTTTAAAAATTAAAAAAAAAATCCAAAGGAGAAATTATTAAGTCAGTTAAAACAAGAAATGATCAGTAAGACAATATTATTGAGGAACCTTACACTTCTCCCAGAATCAAATATATCAAACCACAAAATAAAGAAGAAATCAACTAGGGAGGTCAAAGGATCCTAGAAAGTAATACACAATTTTCTCAGCAGTATATGGCACCTACACAAAAAATTACCACATATTGAGGAGGAGCCAAGATGGCGGAGAAGAAACACACGACTCTGTGAACGTCCTTACTCCCTCACAACCAATTAGATAAATCAGCCTCAGAAATAGCGTTGGACTGATAGATACCACAAGGACTGGAAGCACGACTTACCAGCTGAAGAGAATCTGGAGTTTCAACAGAAAAGGTCAGTTCCCAGAGGAGGAAGAAGAGAGACCAGCACAGACGGCTGGGTGCTAGCATACGGCGCCAATCATGCTGGGAAGGGCAATGGGATCAGAGAAGCCACTGAGATAAAGGAATCTGGCACAGGCTGTTAGCTCTTCTATGCTTATAATACAGCAGTTCAGAAGAGAAATCTAAACTACTTTAAAAATTCAAAGATAGATTAGATCTTCCAGGAACCTGGGGGTGACTCAGCAGATCTCGGAACTGGGGGGTGTGGCCCCTAGCTCCCACCTGAGACTAGTTAAGAGATTGAGAAGTGGGCAGATATGGCCCAAGGGAACACACACTGCCTAGCTCAGCTAGAGGGTATGGAACTCAGCTCCGGAAGTCCCACAGAAGCAGAATATTTGAAACAGGGACCTAAGTTTCTGGCACACACTTCCAGTTTGAGCACAGGGGCTTTTCACGTCACCTGCTGCTGACATCTATGCCCCACTGGGACCCATAGGCTGGGCTTTGAGTTGCCTTTACTGTTCAGTCTCAAACCTCAGGGAAGCCGCTAGAACCCAGCGCCCTCAAGGCACAGCGGTGCTGATCACCTCTGAGGCACTTCCAGGGAGGGGGTGGGGAACTCTCTCCCAGAGCTCTATCTTAGCTCAGGTGCAGGTCTGGGAGGAAGATGGTAAAGAAATAAATACATAATTTCCTACCCCAGGGACAGACCCCAAAAGATTTTTCAAGTATGAGCAAAAAGCCAAGAAAAAACATAGATTCCTTCTACAAAGAGAAAGAGCAGGTGTCCAACACCAAGAAAGTTAACAGCAGAGAGTCAGCAGATAACAACCTAAAGGGGAATGATGCCTGCCCCCCATCACATAACTCTCTCTTAGAAGAGACTATTAAAAAGTTAAGAGAGTTTGAAGAACAATGGGGAAAGGAAAGGGAAGCTATGATAGAGAACAACAACGTCCTGAAATTGGAGTTGGAAAAAATAAAGAATTCACAGGAGATGCAGGGAAACAAAATTTGTGAATTAGAAAAGGTTAAAAAAACACAGGAAAGTAGGATTTCTGAATTAGAAAAGATAAAAAAGTCTCAAGAAAATAGAATTTCTGAATTGGAAAAAGAAAATAATTCTCAAAAAAAATTAGGGAAATGGGAAAAAATTCAATAGAGCAAAATAATTCATTTAAAAACGAAATTGGGCATTTACAAAAAGAACTAAAAACTGTGAAAGAAGAAAATAACTCCTTAAATGTCAGGATGGAACAAATAGAAATGAATGATTCACGTAGAACCTAAGAATCAGTCAAACAAAACAAAAAAAAAAAAAAATGAGAAGCTGGAGAACAACGTCAAATACTTACTGGGAAAATCTATAGACCTGGAAAATAGATCTAGGAGAGATAATCTGCGGATCATTGGACTTCCAGAAAACTATGACCAAAAAAAAAGCCTAGATTCTATTTTACAGGAAATTATTAAAGAGAACTGTCCAGAGATAATAGAAACAGAAGGGAACGTAGATGTCGAAATAATTCATCGAACTCCTTCTGAAAGAGACCCTAAAAAAAGAACACCATGGAAAATTGTGGCTAAGCTGCAGAATTACCACACAAAGGAGAAAATATTGCAAGTAGCTAGAAAAAAAAAATTTAAATACCAAGGTGCCACAATAAGGGTCACTCAAGATCTGGCTGCCTCCACATTAAAAGATAGAAGGGCCTGGAACCTGATATTCAGTAAGGCAAAAGATCAAGGACTGCAACCAAGAATGAACTACCCAGCTAAGTTTAGCATCTTTTTCCATGGAAGAAGATGGTCTTTCAATGAAATAGAGGAATTCCATATGTTTCTAAGAAAAAATCCAGACTTAAACAAAAAATTTGATCTACATCCACAAGACTGAAGAGAAACAGGAAAAGGTACACAGAACCCTTGAGAAGTGTAAGTCTGTTGTGGGTATATAAAAAGTACTCATGGATAATTTGATTTTACTGATATAAAAGAAAAAAAGGGGGGTGTAGTAAAGGGAAGGGGGTAGTATCAGAAAAAGGGGAGGTAGTGATAAAAAGAGGGAAACTACATCCCAGGAAGAGGCATAGAAAATACACCATATCTGAGGGAATTTAGGGAGGGGGAGAATAATTGTGTGAATCTTACTCTCATCAGGAGAGGCTCAAAGAGTAAATAATTGTCATATTTGTTTTTCAGAGAATTGCTCTCACCTCATTAAAAGGGGGGAGAGGAAAAGGGAAAAGGAAAAGGAGAAAAAGGGAAGGGATGTGGAGGGAGGGGGGAGGGATACCAAAAAAAAAAGGGAGGGCTGCGTGTCACAAGGGGGGGTCTATAAATTAAATATTGGGGAAGGGGTTCAGGCGGGTCAAGGGAAAAAAGCATAATCTGGGGATAATATGATGGCAGGAAAAACAGAATTAGTAATTTTAACTGTAAATGTGAATGGGATGAATGCTCCCATCAAACAGGAGACAGATAGCAGACTGGATCAAAAATCAGAACCCTACAATATGTTGTTTACAGGAAGCACACTTAAAGCAGGGAGATACATATAGAGTAAAGGTAAAAGGTTGGAGCAGAATCTATTATGCTTCAGGTAAAGGCAAAAAAGCAGGGGTAGCTATCCTTATCTCAGATCAAGCAAAAGCAGAAGTTGATCTAATTAAAAGAGATAAGGAAGTAAACTATATACTGCTGAAAGGTAGCATAAATAATGAAGCCATATCGATACTAAACATATATGCACCAAGTGGTATAGCATCTAACTTTCTAAAGGAAAAGTTAATAGAGTTACAAGAAGAAATAGACAGTAAAACTATAATAGTGGAAGATCTCAACCTTGCACTCTCAGATTTAGACAAATTAAACCACAAAACAAACAAGAAAGAAATTAAAAAAGTAAATAGAACATTAGAAAAACTAGGTATGATAGACCTTTGGAGAAAACTGAATGGCAATAGAAAGGAATATACTTTCTTCTCAGCAGTTCATGGATCCTATACAAAAACTGACCATATATTAGGACATAAAGATCTCAAAATTAAATGTAGGAAGGCAGAAATAATAAATGCCTTCTTGTCAGACCACAATGCAATAAAAGCTACATTCAGTAAAAAGTTAGGGATAAATAGACCAAAAAGTAATTGGAAACTGAATAATCTCATCTTAAAGAATGACTGGGTGAAACAGCAAATTATAGAAACAATTAATAATTTCACCCAAGATAATGAAAATGATAAGACATCATACCAAAATCTGTGGGATGCAGCTAAAGCAGTAATAAGGGGAAAAACAGAGAGATTGGAAATGCTATGTAGTGGTTCACACTCATTTCCCTGAGTTCTTTCACTGGGTGTAGCTGGTTCATTATTGAACAAATGGAACTATTTTGGTTTATCTCATTGTTGAAGAGAGCCATGTTCATCAGAACTGATCATCATATAGTATTGTTGTTGAAGTATATGATCATCTTCTGGTCCTGCTCTTTTCACTCAGCATCAGTTCATGTAAGTCTCTCCAGGTCTTTCTGAAATCATCCTGCTGGTCATTTCTTACAGAATAATAATATTCCATTATTCATATACCACAATTTATTCAACCTTTCTCCAGTTAATGGGCATCCACTCAGTTTCCAGTTTCTAGCCACTACAAAGGGTTGCCACAACCATTTTTTGCAGTAGACACAAGTGCTTATTATACCCAAACTATGATAAACATGAAAAGACAGGGTCCCTCTTGGCAAGGGAATTCTAGAGAGAGTCATCAATGTTTACAATGTGGAAAAGTTGGACATCTGAGAGCACAGTGTAGATATAGAGATAGAGTGAGAAGACAGGGTGAGAGAAAACCTAAAACCCTATGTCCAAAATGCCATAAGGGATTCCACTGTGTCTCAGGATGTAGATTGACCCAGGGAAATGAGAGGTGGGGCCCAGCTCTAAGACCTCAATAAAAAGACAAGTGGGGCATGATGGCAGCCGAGGTTACACCTTTAAAAGCTCAATATTCTTTTGTGATCAATCAAAAGAAAAGCAATCAGATGGCAGAAAGGGATTGCAATTGGGGAGAATATAGACTTTTTAACCTAACAGAAGGGCAGTGTCCAGTGCAAGCAGCTCCAATGTAATCGCCAGGTGATTAGGAGAAATCTAGAAAGAGGTAAATAGAAGGGAATTAGATAGGTTTAACTGCTTGGGAGAAAGGATTTGCTTATATTCCTACAGATGGAGAAGAAAACAGATGGGTTGCAACAAGCACCTGGAAAGAGACAGAAAAAGAGAAAAACCTTGAAACAAAGGAGAATATCTAAGAAACATCTGACACTGAAAAT
Source organism: Sminthopsis crassicaudata (assembly GCF_048593235.1). NCBI lineage: Eukaryota > Metazoa > Chordata > Mammalia > Dasyuromorphia > Dasyuridae > Sminthopsis > Sminthopsis crassicaudata. The sequence goes on from NC_133617.1 coordinate 127,348,000, forward strand.
TTATGGCTAATAATGAGACTGTTGCAGGACTTGAAAACCAGCAAGAATCATTGGATTCCTTGAGATGAAAAATTGTTGATGAGGCTATTGCAGGACTTCAAAACTTGCAGGAATTATTGGATTCCTGGCACATGAACTAATGGACATTGAATTCTTTTGGACTACTTCTAGGACTTATGGATATGAAAAATTCTTCATGTATTATGTTAGGTACTATGTGCTTATGTATTATGTAATTATGTGTAATACCTCCCATATTGATGGATTTATGTATACCTGTTTCAAGTGAGCCCCTTCAGAAACCCACTAATCTGATTTGATTTCCTATTTCCTTTGATGTTTTCATCTCCCTTCCTGAGAATTCAGGGAGGGCATGATCACCTCTTTTTATGGTCCTTTAACATCCTTGAGAAATCAAGGACCTATGTTCTACCACCTATGTTCTAAATACAAAAGAAAGCAGGAGATGTTATGGGACAGAACTTGAAACAAGGTGCTAAGTAAGTGGAATTGAGGAGACAGTGTTTAAATCTAGTTTGACATTGATTTAACCATACAACAAATAATGGTTTCCTAGTGATACAATGATTGATGTATACTCAATGTGGGGCATATAAGGAGAAACTCTCAGGGCCAGGGAGGACAAGCCAACTAGAAGCTCTCAGAGGAGGAGACAGATTCATTACATCTTCCACCTTTGTGCTGGATAGAGGCTGAAGCTGGCAGAGGCAAAGAACTAGTGGCTGGAGCTCTTGGAATCAAGGAGAGACATAGGCCTCTAAGAAAACTAACTGGGCCCAAGGAAGGAGACAAGACTTACAGGGAGACAATAAAGGATTTGGACTTTAACTCTTGGTTGCATTTGGGATGATATTTGGGATGAAACTAAGGCTGCCTCCAGAAGCTCTGAAGAAAACCTGCTCCCAGAGAACATTACATTTTTTAAGAAGAATATTACATAAAGCAAATATTTTTATTATATTAAGTTAAAGAGGTTTTATACAAAAAAAAAAAAAAACAATACAGACAAGATTGGAGGGTTAGCAATAAATTAAGAAAAAAATATATTCAAGGATTCAGATTAAGTCCTCATTTCTAAATATATATAGAAACTGACTCAAATTTATAAGAACTCAAGGGATTCTCCAACTGATAAAGGATCAGAGAACAGACAACTTTCAGATGAAAAAAATTTAACCATTTCTATTCTATGAAAAGGTGCTCTAAATTGCTACTGATCAGAGAAATGAAAATTAAGATAATGCTGAGCTACCATTATACACCTTTACCATTGACTAAAATGACAGGACAATATAATGTTGAATGGTGGAGTGGGAAAACTAGAACACTGATAAATTGTTTATGAAACTGTGAACAGATCCAACTATTTTGGAGAAATTTTAAACTAAGGTCAAAATGTTATCAAACTGGGCATATCCTTTGACCCAGCAGTGTTTCTATTGGGTTTATATCCCAAAGAGATCTTAAAGGAGAGAAAGGGTCCCACATGTGCAAATATATTTGTGACAGCTTTTTTTGTAATGGATAGAAACTGGAAATTGAGTGGATGCCAATCAGTTTCAGAATGACTGAATAAATTATGGTATATGAATGTTATGGAATACTATTTTTCTAGGAGAAACCATCAGTAGGATGATTTAAGAGAGGCCTGGGGAGGCTTACATGAACTGATGCTAAGTGAAATGAGCAGAATCAGATCATTATATATGGCAACAATAAGATATACTATGACCAATTCTTATAGACATGGCTTTCTTCAACAATAAGCTGATTCACGCCAGTTCCAATTATTTAGTGATGAACAGAGCCATCTACACCCAGAGAAAGGACTGTGGGAATTGTGTATGGTTCACAACATAGCATTTTCATTCTTTTTGTTGTTGTTTTCTTGCATTTAATTTTGTTTCTCTTTTTTCTTGTGAAGCATAATAATTTTATAAATATATATGCAAATAATTGGATTTAACATATATTTCTGATGTTTAACATATATTTGACTACTTGCCATGAAGGAGAAAAGATGGGGGGAGGGGAAAGAAATTGGAACATAGAGTTTTGCAAGGGGTAATGTTTAAGTATTGTCCATGCATAGGTTTTGAAAAATAAAATTCTTTAATAAAAATCTCTAAAATGATTAAATATGAAGGAAAGTCACAACATCGATTATAACTTATGAAAGTACTTAGAATTTTACATAAAAGTACATTTTGTTAAAAAGAGAAGATAGTGGAGAAATAGAATGAAAGTAAATTATATTTTTATTAAAGCTTTTTTTATTTTTCAAAACATATTCATGGATAATTCTTAAACATTAGCTCTTGCAAAACCCTGTCTTCAAATTCCCCTCCCATTTCCCATGCTTTCCTTCAGATGGCAAGTATTCCAATATATGTTAAATAAGATAGAAATTTATTAAATTTAATATATGTATACATATTTATACAATTATTGTACCACAGGAGAAAAAAGAGAAGCAAAATAAAATGCAAGCAAACAACAACAAAAACAGTGAAAATCCTATGTTGTGAACCACACTCAGTTCCTACTCCTCTCTCTGGGTGTATGTAGATGGCTTTCTTTAACAATGTACAATTGCAATTATGAACTGATTCAACTAATCTGGATATCAATTTGGAACTATGCCCAAAGGGTTATTAAACTATGATATCCTTTGATCTAGCACTGTCTCTACTGGGCCTAAATCTCAAAGAGATCATAAAGGACACAGTGACACATAAATGTGTTCCTTGTAAACAACATATAGTAGGCATCTGCTTTTTATTCCACTCTGTTATGTTCTTCGTTTTAATGTGGGAGTTCATACCATTCACATTCATAGTTATGATTTTCCCTTCATCCTATTTTATCTTCTATATATACTTTTATTCTCTATTTCCATCCTGTTATTAGTTGTGTTCTTTTTTTTTCCAACCCCATCCATTACTTTATCTACTATCACATCTCCTACCTTCTCTTAGTAGTGTTTTTTTTTTAAACACACTCCACTCACTACCTTATCTCCTATCATCCACCCCCTTCTCTTAATAGTATTTTTTGATCCACTCCACCCACTATCTTATCTTCTATCTCCTCTTCCCTCATTCTTTTACCTTTTTCTCTAGTGTTTCCTCTCTCCCTTCTAGCCTGTCTCCCTTTTCTTTTCTTCTTTATCCTCCTACTTCTTTATTATGTCAGATAAATTTCTTTAACCAACTGAATGATTGTTAATCCCTCTTAGAGGCAAAACTGATCATATCAAACTTCAGAAAATGTTAATTTCCTTACCTTCACTCCCTCATTTGAAATGGGTCATTTGCACCTCTTCTTGTGAATTACTTATCCCAGTATACCTCCCCTTTACTCTTTTTCTACCCTTGATTGTCTTTTTCTTAATGTCATCATATCTTCATTCACAACCAATTCTTAAATCCATGTGATGCCCCCTTTTATCTGTCCCAGTGACAGAACAGTTCTCAAGAGTTACAAATATAATACTTACATCTAAGGATATAAACAATTTAATCATTAAATAATATATATTTTCCCCATTTACCTTTCTATAGTTCTCCAGTTCTGTTTGTAGATTGCATTTTCCACAAAGTTCTGATTCATTTTATCAATAGTTGAAATCTCTTACTTCATTGAACATCCATTACCTCCACTGAAAGATGATTCTGAGTCATACTGGGTAATTAATTTTTCATTGTAACTCTGTGCCCTTTGCCTTACAAAACATAGTTTTTCAGGTCCTCTAATCCTTTATGTAGAAGGTGCTAGATCCTGGGTAATCATACATTTTAAGTTTATTATGCATTATTAGTATTTTCTCCATGACTTTCCTAAATCTAACCAATCAATAAAACTTTAAATCACACTATGATTTACATGTTTGATGATTTCTGAGGTATAAAATTTCACACAGAAATTTTATAATTGGCTCCTACCAGTAAGTTCAAGCTTGATCCAGTAACATTTGGGTCTTTTCCTTTTTTTATTTATTGTGTATTTGTGTGAATGTGAGTATGTGTGTGTATGTATGTGTGTCTAATGGATATAATTATAGCTATATCTAAGAACATGCTCAATAGAGTTTCTTTTTAGGTATAGGTGCAAATTTGGTTTCCAGAATTGGCTAGATGAATTATTACTGTACCAGGAGTACTTTTGTGTTCTTGGGTTCCCACAGTTACTCCAGCAATTTTCTTTTCTCCATTTGTTATGTTTTCAAATAGTATATATGTGAATTGAAAATTCATAATTGATTTAAATTTTATTTTTGTTATTAGTGATGTTTATTTTCATACATTTATTGAAAACATGGAATCCTTTTCTTGGAAACTATCTTTTTCATGTATGTTGAATATTTATATCTTAAAGAATGGCTTTTGGTCTTATGTATTTTTATTGATCATCCATATGTCTATGAAATAACATTTGGTAATTTGATTCATGTTACTAATCTATGTCAATTTATAGATTATTGTAATTTTAACTAATTCTGGTTTACATCAGTTTTACTGGCATATTTGACATAATAAGATAAAATAGGACAAACTGGGTAATGATGTCAAAATGTTATAAAAAAGACACACCTGTTCTAATACAGATGCTACTTTAACTACTAATCTTTTTTTTTTAGAGCAAAGGTTACTTTTTTGTTTTCTGTTGGCATAAAGCCTTCTAATGAATAACATGGACCCTTAGATTGTTTGAAATAACTTTAAAAATGATAGATTTCAGTCAAATATTTATAGAGATTAAAATATAATTTTTCTCATACAATTTACAGAGCCTATCCTGATTTGCAGTGATGCAAAATTACAAATATGGAACATTCTACATGAATTCCATACTCGATACTTGCCATATGACACTTTTATGAGAAGCTAGGTGGTACAGTGGGTGCAGTATCACCCTGGAGTCGAGAGGATCTCCATTCAAATTCAGCCTGTTAGTACTAGCTGTAAGACCTTGGACAAGTCACTTAATCCCTATTCTATCTCTAAATAAATAAATTATAAGGCACCTTTAGAACTTCTCAAAGCAGATTAAGGAAGTGGCTTGGCAACTCTAGCTAGATGAAGGGTTTTCCCTGTTTTTGATTTTGATATAGTGAAACAACACTATACCTAAAATCAGACCAAATCTTAATTCTGTTACTTATTAGTTTCTTAATCCTAAACTGATCACTAACCTTTTTAAGCCTCAATTCTCTCATCTGTAAAATGGAAATAATGATTTTTGCACTAATTTCCTCTTAGAGTTAAAAATAAATACACACAAAACATTTATATTAGGAAGTCTAAGTAAATGAAAACTATTTTAATATTGAGTAGTAAATCTAAAAATACTATATGATCATGTCTTCATATCAAATGGCTCAAATATTTTAATTAAAAAAAAGATTCCTCAAGAGTTTTAAACCAAATACTCCTGTGTTCTTCTACATACATTTTCACTGAGATATATTATAACCTTTAAAGAAGCATAAGATTTGGAGTGAAAATAATGCTCAATGACAATTTAAAGATAGTAACATGCTCCATGGAAAATCTTTTTTCTTAATTTTGACAAGACATAATAATGATCAGTTTCTAAGTTGTCCAGGCAATATAAATGCTTGTTAAGTTATCTGATTATAAAAAGTTTTAACTTTGACCTGCTATGAAATATGGTTAGTAGTCCTAGGCCTGGCATGTCATTGGCACACAATAAATTTTAATTAGTATTGAAATTGTAATTCTGAAAGAAAAAAAATGCTTAAGATTTTGAAATGATGCCCATTTCATCTTGTCACTGAAGTTCATTCCAGTGATCCAGACATAACAATAAATTTGTAACAAGACTCCCATAAATTGCACACACAAAAAGTTGTCAAAGAAATGGAAAGTCAAAAACACTTATTCAAACACACATCTTCCATAATAGTAAGGGGGCTGTACCCAATTATCAGCAAGCAAATTGATTTTTGTATACATGTTCTATCTTTGTCAAGCTTTTTGCAGTGTGGAAAATTCAGCCTAAGATATCAAATATAGATTCATCCAAGTGGCGCCAAATTCTCAGTTGTAACATCCCATTCTCATCAGTTCCATAGGATGTAAAGGCAGATGAAAAAGTCTCTTGCCAAATGAAAACAGAAGCCAGAGTTGTGTTCCAAATAAAAGAGCATACTCCTTTGAAATCCAGTTATGAAACTTGGTTTGGCGTTTGTGCTACCTTCTTCAGTTCAGTGAGCAGTAGCATTTAACCTTTAAAATAAATTATCATTGAATTACATTAAAATTGAGAGTGCCTTTTACATGGAAGTCATTGAGTTTCTTGGAACTCAGAGTACAAAAAGTGTGTGATGGTACCCCCTCAAAAATGAGGAGCTGATATATATGGCAATACTTTTTTTTCTTGCAAATTAAATTTAAACAATTAAGGTAATACTTGAGTGACTTAGTATTATCCATTCATTTCTATACATAAAGAATTAAAAAAAAAACAAATAGAAGTAAAAGTGATTGTTGTTCTTTGTTCTCAGAGAGGACCAAAGTGACATCACTATGTTAGACACAAGTTACAGTGTTTCCTAATGGTGGCTAATCAGGTCTATATGAGCTCAATGTGTTCTGCCACATTGCCATATGAATATAAGGCAATTATTTTCTAAATTTGCACATATTGCAATTCTTTTGAACTACTTCAGTTCTGTTTTGCTTATAGAATACAGCACTTTCTTTTATGGAGACAGACCATGCTGGGTTGTCTTGCAACAGTGTCTCCTATGTCATGCAATCAATTAAAAAGTTCTTCAGAAAAAATTTGAGAGTGTCCTTGCATTGCTTTTTTCTGACTGCCATGAAAGAGCCTTTTAAATTAGTATAGATATCTAAATAATGTGGCTAGCTGATTGAAGTTTCTCTTTCTGCACTAGAGTTTGAAGGCCTGTCAGTTAAATTCAAAAAAGAATTTCAGTGGCTGCTATCTTATCCTGCCAGGTGATTTTCGGAATCTTCCTAAGACAATTCAAATGGAAGCAATTTATTTTCCTAGCACTACCCTGGTATACTGCCCAGGTTTCACAGCATAACAACTCTGTATACGTTCAGTTTAATAGTCATTCTTCCCTCTTCCCTCCCACATTTTACTTTTGAGCCTCTGAAACACTGAGCTTACTGTGACAATAGCATTCAAAACTTTTCTATTTGTTGTAACCAATGATTCTGGCTGAAGGAGTACCGGTTTTCTTATTGTTAATTGTTAGGCCAAAATTAGCACAACCATCAGAGAAGTTGTATATACATACATTGTTACAAATCATTTTCAGAAGATGCACTGAGTGCACAATTATCTGCAAACAAAAACTCATGCCCTAATCTATCTTTCACTTTGATCTTGACCTATTGACTTTTCAAGTTGAAGAATTTCAATAAGTACTATAGCTACCTTTTATGCCTTGTTCCTCCTCACTGAAGGTATTTGACATTTCTGAAAAACATCTTGTAAAAAACATGAGAGAATGCATACAATCTTGTTTCACTCCCTTAATGACTGGGAAATCATGAGAGCTTTATCCAGGATTCAAGCAAGCATGCCTTCATTAAATTGACAAATAATACTGATTTGCATTTTGGAAATCTTTTTGTCATATTTTGACATAAGTTTCCTTAAGTCCTCACAATATTTAACACCAAAAGCCAAAAGTCTTGGTCAGACCTACAAATGTTTTGTACAGATCTCTATTCTGCTCTTGGCATTTCTCCAGAATATCAAGCACCATCTTGTCAGTCACTGGGTCCTTTAAGAAATTTCACTGACTCTCATGTAGATGATCATCTTCCAGGTTAAGAATTAGTCTCCTAAGGAGGACACTAATAAGAGTCTTACCAGTGTGAATAAAAGAGAGACCCTGTGCTATTCTAATCTGACAATTTATTTTAATTTACCTTTATAGCAATGGACAATGGAGGTATTCTTGAACTGTTGGGGAATATCTTCCTCTAGCCATATAAGCTGGAAAATTTTAGTCACTTTTTATGAACAGTGGCTCCTCATCTTGTAAATCTCAGCTGTAATAGAATCAGCATCATGCTCTTTGTCTAGAGAGGAAGGGACTTCAATCTGAGTTAAATAGTCAATGGCTTTTGCATTGATTGATGGTATATTTGAGCACTATGGTAGTGTTCAGCCTATCTATCTAGAATCATATCTTTATCACTCATCAATGTGTTTCTATCAACAGTAAATAATTTGTTGCAATATAGATCTTTGGCTCAAAAATAACCTTTAGGGCATCATAGAAGTAATTTGGATTGTTACTATCAGCATAAAACTGATTTTTATCTATCCTCTTACTATTTCAAGAAACCTGCAACTCTCTAAGCTTTTCTTGCACTCTACTTTTGATGAAGTTAAATGTTGTCATCTTAGAGATGGATGAACTATTCTGCTGGTGAACCCTATCGAATTCTCATTTTTCATTTAACAGCTGCCTCATCAATTTCAACAACCCAATCTTGATGTTTGTCAGTGTTCTGGGTGGGATGAATAAATTTAGTGCTGAACATCAAATCTCTAAAAACTACCCACTCATTTTCTGCTCTGCTGTTGCCAAGCATGTGTTGACTAATCTTCTTTTCAAGTTAGCACAAATTGATCCTGCTCTAATCTGTTGATATTGAGTCTTCTGGTAGCCACCCTTTTTGTTGACTGAAAATATTTATTTTGGCAGGATAGTCTATGATCAGCCCAGCCCTCAGGGTCACACATTGCCTCCATCATTCTCATACCTTCTCTGTCTCCTCCTTAAAATCACATAGTCTATTAAATGCTAATATTTGGTTCAAGGCTGCATCCACAATTTTTATTGCTGAAGAAAATGTTCATGATGACTAAGTCATTAGATGAACAAGTCTTAAGTAGCAAGTAAACATTGTTGTTGCTGTTTCCAATTCCATTTGTTTCAAAGACTCTCAGCTATGTGTAATAGTCCAAGTCTCCTTTAAAAATAATTCCTCCAGAAGTACAAGTTTGTTCCTTTTCACACAGCAATGATAAAGGTTTCCATTTTGTCATAATATTTTTTTTTCCTTTCACCTCATCAGGATTCATCATGGTGGGAGCATAGGCTCTAAACATAGTGACATGTTGTTTTCCTGCAAGTGACAATCACATCATCATGAGTCTGTCTTTCATTCCTTTTGACAGATATACAAGAATATTGATTAGATTAGTTTTTTTATTGCAAAACTTACTCCAGTTTCTGGCACTCCCATTCACTCTGTCCACTGAAGAAAGAGATATTTCCTGCTGCAATGTCAAAAAGCTGGCCATTCTTAGAGCCATGGAAAGTGTGGGCGGTGGAAAACAGCCTTAAAAGAACTCAGCATCCCTTAAACCTGAGGTATTGATCTACCCAGAACTTATCCTATAAACCACAAGTAAATGCAATGATAAGGTCAAATAAAAGTTTCATAGGATAAGCTATTTTTTGAGAACATTGTGCTTAAGTTTTTTTTTTTGAATGTTAAAAATCGAATTCTTATTTTTTTTTATTTATTAAATAAAATGGAAGTTTTTTGTTTTGTTTTGTTTTGTTTTGTTTTTCCCCTTCTTACATTAGGAATGTTAGCTTAAATTAAAAAATTGAAAAAGCTGGTGGACCTAAAATCTACTTAAGATTTTTGTGGGGAGAAGAGAAGATTTATGTAGAACCACATAAATTAAAATTTATCCACCTTAACAACTAAATTATACAATAAAATAGAAGAAATTCATATTTTAGTTTATTTACAAAACATTGAATAAACAACTGACATGCAAAAATGCTATAATTCAGTGCTCTATTCACTATGTTGCAAATTTAAAACTTGATGTCTTTTCTTTGATTAGGGAGGGGAAGAATAGAAGAGAAGGAAATTATAAAGCTCTTTTCATTAATTTACATGAAATAAGTAAATTTCAATTTTTAATTTTTTAAGAAAATTAAACAATTATGATGTGAAAGGAGAAAAATACCTTAAAATCATAGATCCATAGAACCTAAATTAAAAGGTATTTCAGAGATGATAAATTTCAGTGTATATGAGAATAAAAACTCTCTAACATGACCTGTGGTTTTATAATTTCTGCATTCAGGCTTGTAGGGAGTGACTATACTTTGCTTAAGTCCATTTCACTTAAGAATTGGGAAGCTTTGCCTTATATTACTATTAACATGCTTACCTGTAAGTTCTGCCCGCTGCTCCTAGTTCTCTGTGTGGCCAATGAAAGCAGCTTTGTTAACATGTAAACACATTTCCTTTAGATTTTTAAATTCAGTTACCCAGTTATTAATAAATGGATGTTCATTGAACATTTTAAAAAGGAAGCTGTGATCATCAGCATGGTTTCATCTATAAAATGTCATACTAGGCTAAACTCATTTTCTGTTATTGAAATGCTTACTAGATTAGATAAGGAAAACTGTACCAAAAAATATTTTAACTAGATTTGACCAAAGCAAAAATCCTTAATTCTAATAACAGAACAGAATAACAAATTCATTCCAATATCATAGAATTTAATAAAGATAAGTTGGGCTCAAATAGAAACTTCATAGGGAGAAATAGGGCAATATAAGTAGATAGCATTCTGTTTGATATTCTTTAGAAATACTATAGAACTGAAAGGTAAACATGTGTTAGTATGGAAGGGGAACAATTCTTTTGTTGTTGATTTCTCATTTAAAGCAAAGTCCAATTGATGCCCTTCCATTTTTTTATTATATTCATTTCTGGATATCTATGCAGTCCTTTTTATTCCATTAAGTCTCATTTATAAAAAAAAATAACTTATAAAATTAAAATTATAAGCAAATCAAAACAATGAATTAATGATACTGAGGGCATAAACACTTTTATACAATTTTAATAATAAACATTGTTTTACTGGTTCTATTTCTTTTTGCTTGTGTCTATATAGAGGTATTCCCATGTTTTCATGAATTGTTTTTCCTGTTTTTTTTTTTTAACAGCACAATGCTATTTCATTACATTGAAATACTACATAGTATTATTGTGCTCTTTCCTAATCCATAAAAATCTATTTTTATTTAGTTCTTTGTTGGCAAAGTGGCACAAGATATAATTTAGCCCAGACCAGACTAAAAGTTCAAATTATATTTTCAGATTGATAAAGAAACAAGCTAAAGAACAATTAATAAAGGTAAAACATGGAAATTGGGAGTGAGGAGGAAGCCAAGATAGCACAGTAAAGGGGGAAATTTGCCTAAGCTTTTCCAAAGCAACATTAAAATAACATCTAAGAATACTTTATAAAGAAGAACCTACAAAAAGAAAACAATACAAATATAAGCCCTGCCCCAACATGACAGCAGCAGGCTTTCAGGGTGACTGAATAGATTGCTTCTGGAGGAAGACAAAGAGGATAAAACAAGAGAGTAGTAACTATACATCTCTTTAGGTCATACCACTTTGGAAGGACTGAACACTTTCAGACTGCCCCAACAAAAAAAAAAAAAAAATGTTCTGAAAAAAAGAGAATGAAGAATCTGAATCTTGGGAAAGGACACCCTTCACTCAAGGAATGAAACTCAAATTAAACATAAAGTTAAAAATCAAGAAATAAGCTAGAAAATAAACAAACAACAACCTAACGTAAAAGGTTACTATGGTAACAAAGAATTTCAAAAAAACAAATTTGGGTCTAAAGAACCTATATATAAATTTTCAAAACATGCCAAATTGGTCTTAAGCCTAAAATAGTTTCTACAAGAGCTCAAAAGGGGGTTTTAAAAATCAAATAAGAGAAGATGGCAGAGAAGAAACACACGACTCTGTGAACGTCCTTACTCCCTCACAACCAATTAGATAAATCAGCCTCAGAAATAGCGCTGGACGGATAGATACCACAAGGACTGGAAGCAAGACTTACCAGCTGAAGAGAATCTGGAGTTTCAACAGAAAAGGTCAGTTCCCAGGGGAGGAAAAGAGAGGCCGGCACAGATGGCTGGGTGCTAGCATACTGCGCCGTTCGAGCTGGGAAGGGCTCTGGGATCAGAGAAGACACTGAGATAAAGGAATCTGGCACAGGCTGTTAGCTCTTCTCTGCTTATAATACAGCATTTCAGAAGAGAAATCTAAACTACTTTTAAAAATTCAGATAGATTAGATGTTCCCCTGATCCTGGGGGTGACTCAGCAGATCTCGGCACCAGGGGGTGTGGCCTCAGCTCCCACCTAAGACTAGTTAAGAGATTGACAAGTGGGCGGATACGGCCCAAGGCAACACACACTGCCTAGCTCAGCTGGAGGGTGTGGAACTCAGCTCCGGAAGTCCCAGAGAAGCAGAACCTTTGAACTAGGGACCACGGTTTCTGGCAGACACTTCCAGTTTGAGTGCAGGGGCTTTTCACATCACCTGCTGCAGACATCCACGCTCCACGGGGACGTATAGGCTGGGCTTTGTGCTGCCTTTACTGTTCAGCCTCAAACCTCAGGGAAGCAGCTAGAACATAGTGCCCTCAGGTCACAGCAGTGCTAATCACCTCTGAGGCACTTCCAGGGAGGGGGTGGGGAACTCTCTCCCAGAGCTCTATTTTAGCTCAGGCGCAGGGGCCGCTGCATCCATCCGGTCTGGGAGGAAGCTAGTAAAGAAGTAAATTAATAATTTCCTACCCAAGGGACAGACCCCAAAAGATTTTTTAAGTATGAACAAAAAAGCCAGAAAAATTATAGATTCCTTCTACACAGAGAAAGAGCAGGTATCCAACCCTGAGGAAGTTAACAGCAGAGAGTCAGCAGATAACAACCTAAAGGGGAACGATTCCTGCCCCCCCCATCACATAACTCTATCCTAGAAGAAACTATTAAAAAGTTAAGAGAGTGTGAAGATAAATGGGGAAAGGAAAGGGAAGCTATGATAGAGAATAACAATGTCCTGAAATTGGAGTTGGAAAAAATAAAGAATTCACAGGAGATGCAGGGAAACAAAATTTGTGAATTAGAAAAGGTTAAAAAATCACAGGAAAGTAGGATTTCTGAATTGGAAAAGATAAAAAAAAGTCTCAAGAAAATAGAATTTCTGAATTGGAAAAAAAAATAATTCTCAAAAAAATTACGGAAATGGGAAAAAATTAAATAGAGCAAAATAATTTATTTAAAAATGAAATTGGGCATTTACAAAAAGAACTAAAAACTGTGAAAGAAGAAAATAACTCCTTAAAAGTCAGAATGGAACAAATAGAAATGAATGATTCAGAGAGAACCCAAGAATCAGTCAAACAAAACCAAAAAAAAAAAAAAAAATGAGAAGGTGGAGAACAAAGTCAAATGCTTACTGGGAAAATCTATAGACCTGGAAAATAGATCTAGGCGAGATAATCTGCAGATCATTGTACTTCCAGAAAACTATGACCAAAAAAAGAGCCTAGATTCTATTTTAGAGGAAATTATTAAAGAGAACTGTCCAGAGATAATAGAAACAGAAGGGAAAGTAGATGTGGAAATAATTCATTGAACACTTTCTGAAATAGACCCTAAAAAAAGAACACCACAGAATATTGTGGCTAAGTTGCAGAATTACCACACAAAGGAGAAAATCCTGCAAGCAGCTAGAAAAAAAAACAATTTAAATACCAAGGTGCCACAATAAGGGTCACTCAAGATCTGGCTGCCTCCACATTAAAAGATAGAAGGGCCTGGAACCTGATATTCCATAAGGCAAAAGATCAAGGACTGCAACCAAGAATGAACTACCCAGCTAAGTTTAGCATCTTTTTCCATGGAAGTAGATGGTCATTCAATGAAATAGAGGAATTCTATATGTTTCTAAGAAATAAACCAGACTTAAACAAAAAATTTGATCTACATCCACAAGACTGAAGAGAAACAGGAAAAGGTACACAGAACCCTTGAGAATTGTAACTCTGTTGTGGGTATATAAAAAGCACTCAAGGATAATTTGATTTTACTTATATAAAAGAAAAAAAGGGGGGTGTAGTAAAGGGAAGGAGTTCGGTTCAGAAAAAGGGGAAGGAATGATAAAAAGAGGGAAACTACATCCCAGGAAGAGGCATAGAAAATACACCATATCTGAGGGAATTTAGGGGGGGGAGAATCATTGTGTGAATCTTACTCTCATCAGGAGAGGCTCAAAGAGTAAATAATTGTCATATTTGTTTTTCAGAGAATTTTCTCTCATCTCATTAAAAGGGGTGAGAGGAAAAGGGAAAAGGAAAAGGAGAATAAGTGAAGGGACTTGGAGGGAGGGGGGAGGGATACTAAAAAAAAGGGAGGGTTGCTCATCACTGGGGGGGTCTGTAAATTAAATATCAGGGAGGGGGATCAGGGGGGTCAAGGGAAAAAGCATAATCTGGGGATAATATGATGGCAGGAAATACAGAATTAGTAATTTCAACTGTAAATGTGAATGGGATGAACGCTCCCATCAAACGGAGACAGGTAGCAGATTGGATCAAAAATCAGAACCCTACAATATGTTGTCTGCAGGAAACACACTTAAAGCAGGGAGATACATACAGAGTAAAGGTAAAAGGTTGGAAGAGAGCCTATTATGCTTCAGGTAAAGCCAAAAAAGCAGGGGTAGCTATCCTTATCTCAGATCAAGCAAAAGCAGAAGTAGATCTAGTTAAAAAAGATAAGTAAGGAAACTATATCCTGCTGAAAGGTAGCATAAATAATGAAGCCATATCAATACTAAACATATATGCACCAAGTGGTATAGCATCTAACTTTCTAAAGGAAAAGTTAAGAGAATTGTAAGAAGAAATAGACAGTAAAACTATAATAGTGGGAGATCTCAACCTTGCACACTCAGATTTAGACAAATCAAACTACAAAACAAATAAGAAAGAAATTTAAAAAGTAAATAGAACATTAGAAAAACTAGGTATGATAGACCTTTGGAGAAAACTGAATGACAATAGAAAGGAATATACTTTCTTCTCAGCAGTTCATGGATCCTATACAAAAATAGACCATATATTAGGACATAAAGATCTAAAAATTAAATGTAGGAAGGCAGAAATAATAAATGCCTTCTTCTCAGATCACAATGCAATAAAAGCTACATTCCGTAAAAAGTTAGGAGTAAATAGACCAAAAAGTAATTGGAAAATGAACAATCTCATCTTAAAGAATGACTGGGTGAAACAGCAAATTATAGAAACAATTAATAATTTCACCCAAGAAAATGACAATGATGAGACATCATACCAAAATCTGTGGGATGCAGCTAAAGCAGTAATAAGGGGAAATTTTATATCTTTAGAGGCTTATTTGAAGAAAATAGAGAAAGAGAAGATTAACGAATTGGGCTTACAACTTAAAAGGCTAGAAAAAGACCAAATTATAAACCCCCAACCAAAAATTAAACTTGAAATACAAAAAGTAAAAGGAGAAATCAATAATATTGAAAGTAAAAAAAAAAAAAAAAACTATTGAATTAATAAATAAAACAAAGAGTTGGTTTTATGAAAAATCCAATAAAATAGATAAACCTTTGGTAAATTTGATCAGAAAAAAGAAAGAGGAAAATCAAATTGTTAGTCTTACAAATTAAAAGAGGGATCTTTTCACCAATGAAGAGGAAATTAGAGAAATAATAAGGAGTTACTTGGCCCAACTTTATGCCAATAAATTTGATAACTTAAGTGAAATGGATGACTTCCTCCAAAAATATAGGCTTCCTAGATTAACAGAGGAGGAGATAAATTGCTTAAATAGTCCCATTTCAGAAAAAGAAATAGAACAAGCTATTAATCAATTCCCCAGGAAAAAATCCCCAGGACCAGATGGATTCACATGTGAATTTTACCAAACATTTAAAGAACAATTAGCCCCAATGTTATATAAATTATTTGAAAAAATAGAGGATGAAGGAGTCCTACCAAAATCCTTTTATGACACAGACATGGTACTGATACCTAAACCAGGTAGATCGAAAACTCAGAAAGAAAATTATAGACCAATTTCCTTAATGAATATTGATGCTAAAATCTTAAATAAGATATTAGCAAAAAGTCTTCAGAAAATCATCTCCAGGATAATACACTATGATCAAGTAGGATTTATTCCAGAAATGCAGGGCTGGTTTAATATTAGGAAAACTATTAATATAATTGACCATATTAATAATCAAATTAATAAGGACAATATGATCATCTCAATAGATGCAGAAAAAGCATTTGACAAAATCCAACATCCATTCCTACTAAAAACTCTTGAGAGTATAGGAATAAATGGACTATTCCTTAGAATAATCAGGAGCATATATTTAAGACCTTCAGTAAGCATAATATGCAATAGAAATAAACTGCAACCTTTCCCAGTAAGATCAGGAATGAAACAAGTTTGCCCACTATCACCATTACTATTCAATATAGTACTAGAAACACTAACCTCGGCAATAAGAGCCGAGAAAGAGATTCAAGGAATTAGAGTAGGAAATGAGGAAATCAAACTATCACTTTTTGCAGATGACATGATGGTATACTTAGAGAACCCCAAAGACTCTGCTAAAAAGCTAGTAGAAATAATTCAAAATTTCAGCAAAGTGGCAGGATACAAAATAAATCCACATAAATCCTCAGCATTTTTATATATCTCTAACAAAATGCAACAGCAAGATGTACAAAGACAAATTCTATTCCAAACAAATGTTGAGAGTATAAAGTATTTGGGAATCTATCTACCAAAGAAAAGTCAGGATTTATATGAGAAAAATTACAAAACACTTGCCTCAAAAATAAAGTCAGATTTAAATAATTGGAAAGATATTCAGTGCTCTTGGATAGGCCGAGCGAATATAATAAAGATGACAATACTCCCCAAACTAATCTATTTATTTAGTGCTATACCAATCAGACTCCCAAGAAACTCTTTCAATGACCTAGAAAAAAGTAACAACAAAATTCATATGGAAGAATAAAAGGTCGATATTTGCAAAGGAACTAATGAAAAAAAAAAAAAAAACTCAGAGGAAGGTGGTCTAAGTGTACCTGATCTAAAGCTATATTATATAGCAGCAGTCACCAAAACCATTTGGTATTGGCTAAGAAATAGACCGGGAGATCAGTGGAACAGATTAGAGACAAAGGACAAAAAAGGGTACATCTATAGCAATCTAATCTTTGACAAACCCAAAGATACCAATATTAGGGACAAAAATTCATTATTCGGAAAAAACTGTTGGGAAAACTGGAAATTAATAGGCAGAAATTAGATATGGATCCACACTTAACACCATATACCAAGATAAGATCAAAATGGGTCCATGATTTAGGCATAAAGAATGAAATCATAAACAGATTAGAGGAACAGAGGATAGTCTACCTCTCAGACCTGTGCAGGAGGAAGGAATTTATGACCAGAGGAGAACTAGAGATCATTATTGATCACAAAATAGAGGATTTTGATTACATCAAACTAAAACGTTTCTGTACAAATAATACTAATGCAAACAAGATTAGAAGGAAAGTAACAAATTGGGAAAATATTTTTAAAAGCAAAGGTTCTGACAAAGGTCTCATTTCCAAAATATATAGAGAACTGACCCTAATTTATAAGAAACCGAACCATTCTCCAATTGAGAAATGGTCAAAGGATATGAACAAACAATTCTCAGAGGAAGAAATTGAAACTATATCCACTCACATGAAAGAGTGTTCCAAATCACTACTGATCAGAGAAATGCAAATTAAGACAACTCTGAGATACCACTACACACCTGTCAGATTGGCTAAGATGACAGGAACAAATAATGATGAATGTTGGAGGGGATGTGGGAAAACTGGGACACTAATACATTGCTGGTGGAGTTGTGAAAGAATCCAGCCATTCTGGAGAGCAATCTGGAATTATGCCCAAAAAGTTATCAAACTGTGCATACCCTTTCACCCAGCAGTGCTACTACTGGGATTATATCCCAAAGAAATACTAAAGAGTGGAAAGAGACATATATGTGCCAAAATGTTTGTGGCAGCTCTTTTTGTTGTAGCTAGAAACTGGAAGATGAATGGATGTCCATCAGTTGGAAAATGGTTGGGTAAATTATGGTATATGAAGGTTATGGAATATTATTGCTCTGTAAGAAATGATCAGCAGGAGGAATACAGAGAGGCCTGGAGAGACTTACATCAACTGATGCTGAGTGAAATGAGCAGAACCAGAAGATCACTGTACACTTCAACAACAATACTGTATGAGGATATATTCTGATGGTAGTGGAAATCTTCAACATAAAGAAGAGCCAATCACTTCCAGTTTATCAATGATGAACAGAGGTAGCTACACCCAGAGAAGAAACACTGGGAAGTGAATGTAAATTGTTAGCACTAATATCTGTCTGCCCAGGTTACATGTACCTTCGGAATCTAATGCTTATTGTGCAACAAGAAAATGGTATTTACACACATGTATTGTATCTAGGTTATATTGTAACACATGTAAAATGTATGGGATTACCTGTCATGGGGGGGAGGGAGTAGAGGGAGGGGGGGATAATTTGGAAAAATGAATACAAGGGATAATATTATCAAAAATATATAATAAAAAATCATTTAAAAAATCAAATAAGAGAAGTTGAGATAAAATGGGAAAAAATTAAATGATACAAGAAAATCATGAAAAAAAAAGAATTAAAAAACTTGAGAAAAGTAACACAAAAAGTACTGAAGATAATAACACTTTAAAAAAGGCCAAATGACAAGAGGCCAAAAAAATTCCACAAAGAAACAGCATAATTGGCCAAATTGAAAAAAATACTTATAGAAAAATTCATTAAGGAGAACTCCTTAAAAAGTAGAATTGGGTAATAGGAATGGACCCATTCCCAGTAAGATCAGGGGTGAAACAAGGTTGCCCACTATCACCAATACTATTCAAAATTAAAAATGCTAGCTTTGGCTAGAAGAGAAGAAAAATATATCAAAGGAATTAGACTAGATAATGAGGAAACCAAATTATCACTCTTTGCAAATTATATGATAGTATACTAAGAGAAACCTAGAGAATCAACTAAAAACTATTAGAAAAAATCCACAGCTTTAGCAAAGTTACAGGACCCAAAATAAAACCACATAAATTATTAGCATTTTATACACCACTAACAAAATCCAAAAGCAAAGATACAAAGAGAAATTCGATTTAAAACATCTGTTGATAATATAATTTTTTTGGAAATCTCTCTACAAAGAGAAATTCAGGAATTATATAGGCAAAACTACAAAACACTTTCCACACATATAAATTCAGATCTAAACAACTGGAAAAATATCAAGTTCTCTTGGATAGGTTGAGCAAATATAATAAAGATGACATGTCTACCTAAACTAATACATTTATTTAGTGCTACTCTAATCAAAATTGCCAGGAAATTATTTTATGGACCTAGAAAAAATAATAAAAAAATTCATTTGGAAGACAAAATAATCAAGAATTTCAAGGGAATTAATGAAAAAAATGCAAATGAAGATGACCTAGCTATATTAAAACTAAAGCAGTGGTCATCAAAACCATTTGGTACTGGCTAAGAAACAGAGTAGTTGATCAATGGAATAGGTTAGGTTCACAGGACAAAATAGTCAATAATTATAGTAATTTAGTGTTTGACAAATCCAAAGACCCCAGCTTTGGGGATAAGAATTTACTATTTGACAAAAATTGTGGCAAAAATAGGAAACTAGTTTGGCAGAAATTAGGCATTGACCCATACTTAAAACCATATACTAAAATAACATCAAAATGGGCTCATGATCTAGACATAAAGGAAGATATTACAAATTAGAAGAACATAGTTTAGTTTACCTTTCAGATCTGTGGAGTAGGAAGATATTTGTGGCCAAAGAAGAACTATAGATCATTTTATCAATAAATAGATAATTTTGATTATATTAAGTTAAAAAAGCTTTTGTTCAAACAAAACTAATGCAGAAAAGATTAGAATGGAAGCAATAAACTAAGAAAACATTTTACATTCAAAGGTTCTGAGAAAGTCCTCATTTCTAAAATATATAAATTGACTCAAACTTATAAGAATTCAAGCCATTCTCCAATTGATAAATAAATGGTCAAAGGATATAAAGAGACAATTTTCAGATGATGAAACTGAAACTATTTCTACTCATATGAAAGAGTGTTCCAAATCACTATTTATCAGAGAAATGCAAATTAAGACAACTCTGAGATACTATTACACACCTGTCAGATTGGCTAAAATGACAAGAAAAGATAATGATGTATGTTGAATGAGATGTGGGAAAACTGGGACACTGATACTTTGTTGGTGGAACTGTGAATAGATCCAAACATTCTGGAGAGAAATTTGGAACTTTGCTCAAAAATTATCAAACTGTGCATATCCTTTGATCCATCAGTGTTTCTATTGAGCTTCTATCCCAAAGAGAACTTAAAGGAGGGAAAGGGACCCACATTTTCAAAAAACATGTGTGTGGCAGTTCTTTTTGTAGTTGCAAAAGATTGGAAACTGAATGGATGTTCATCAATTGGAGAATGGATGAATAAATTGGGATATGTGAATATTATGGAATATTATTTTTCTGTAAGAAACTACAACAAGCAGGATGATTTCAGAGAAACCTGGACTTATATAAACTGATGCTAAGTGAAATGAGCAGAACCAAGAGATCATTATACATGGAAACAACAAGATTATGCTGTGATTAATTCTGATGGGCAAGGCTCTCTTCAATAATGACATTATTCAAACCAGTTCCAAATGATCAGTCATGAAGAGAGCCATCTACACTGAGAAAGAGGACTGTGGGTACTGAATGTGGATCACAATATAGTATTTTACTCTTTTTATTATTGTATAAGTTTTAGCAAGGGCTAATGTTTAAGAATTGTCAATAGATATAGTTTGAAAAATAAAATGCTTTAATTTAAAAAAATAGTAGAATTGGACAAATTGGTGGTAGGGGCATTATAAAAACATAATGCACATCATTTAATCTATGAGTCAGTCACCAACTATTAATCTGACAGACCTCCATCAAATGTCTTTGTAGCAGACCTCCTACATGGGTCCAAAGTGCTTTTTTTTAAAGATTACTGCTCTGAATCTGACTCCTAATGTAACTTCTACTGTGAATCTGGCATTGGCTGTTTGTGTGATGGGCTGCTTTAATGTTCAGGGACTACATTCTAATGTCACTTAAAGTATCTCCATTACAGGGATATTGTGAAATAGCAGTGCATATAAAGTGCTTTTCAAACCTTAAAGAACTTTATAAATGTGAGATATTTGATAATATGTGTGTCTGTCTATGAGTATATGTTTGCATTTCTTTCTAACTTATCCTAATGTATATCCCATAACATTTTAAAATTTAAACTAGAAAGTGATCAATATGTGTAGCGAGCTGTCGTCTCTAGAAGCTGCTGGATCGCTCTCTGGGAAGAGATCTGCTGTGTCAACTCAAATCTTTCAGACAGATTCTTCTTCCTGTAGTGAACCGTTGTCTCCAGGCAGTTGCTGTTAACTCTTGTCCTTAGAAGTGACTTCCCTTCCTGCAGATAGCCCCATCAAGCCAGATGTAGTGCAGAGTCTTCTTCTTGAATCCTCTCCAGCTCTTATCCTTCTCCATGTAGACTCACTTTCCAGGCCCACTGTTGCTTTTTATTATTTATTATAATTATTTTATAATAATTAATTTTATAATAATTAATATAAATAATTATTATTATTTATTATAATTGCAAAGGTCTGGTCTAGCTCCTCTTGTCAGGATAAGCAAAAGTCCTTGCCCCACGTGTGGACGCAAATGTAGCGAGCTGTCGTCTCTAGAAGCTGCCGGATCACTCTCTCAGAAGAGATCTGCTGTGTCTTCTACTCAAATCTCTCTGACAGATTCTTCTTCCTGTAACGAACCGTTGTCTCCAGGCAGTTGCTGTTAACTCTTGGCCCCACGTTGGGCGCCAAATGTAGCGAGCTGTCGTCTCCAGAAGCTGCTGGATCGCTCTCTGGGAAGAGATCTGCTGTGTCAACTCAAATCTTTCAGACAGATTCTTCTTCCTGTAGTGAACCGTTGTCTCCAGGCAGTTGCTGTTAACTCTTGTCCTTAGAAGTGACTTCCCTTCCTGCAGAGAGCCCCATCAAGCCTGATGCAATGCAGAGTCTTCTTCTTGAATCCTGGCTCTGAATCTCCTCCAGCTTTTATCCTTCTCCAGGCCGATCTGCTCTCTGGGCCCAATGCTGTCTCTTTTATCCTCCCAGAGAATGGGCATGGGATAATGCAAGGGCTTCTGGGAAGAACCACCCCAGCCAATGAGCTTGCCCCCTCTATCAAGTCAACCTGAGTTCTCACCTTGTAATTATCCAGACAACCTGAATTCTCACCTTGTCACTGTCCAGACAACCCGAGTTCTCACCTAGTAATCCTAACAAATATGTTCTCTTAATTTAATGTAATATTAGAATGGATAAAAGAACATATGAATAAAACATATTTCAAAAATCCCTCTTTTATCAATTTGATGCTTTCAGAGTAACTTGCCATTGAGTCCATACTTTTATTAACCAGCATGATTAAAAATTTGGTAGAGGGATCTTGATTGCATGTTATTTATTTAGTCAATATAGCTTTGTAGAGGCAAACTATTATATAATACTGAAATCATACTTGTTTTTCTTTACTTGTCTATTACACTGCTATGAACTATAAATTTCAACATCATCATTTTGATTTTTTTTCAGAATATTCTCTTTTAGAGGTTCATAAAACCTATGTGAGCCCTAGATGATTTTTGAAAGTACTCTAAAAATAAAAATATGAGATTTCATGATTTCTACATGCTTATTTGTAGTTATACAATAATACATTTGACAATTACATCTATATTCCTTATAATTTTCAAAACAAAGGTCAAATTCATTTTATTAGCTTGTATTTTTTTCTTCAAGATTTAGGGTATTGTATATTTATTTTGTGAAGAAAGCTCTTTCCTCCAAAAAAAAAAAAAAAGTTTCCTTTGCTTTGTACTGGAGAACTAAATAATTGAGGATACTTCTTTTAAAAATGTCCAAGCACATAACATAGGCAATCCATCATGGATTACTAAAACTTGATGAGATTTTACAATTTTCAAAAAAATGATTTTTCTGTGGTAAATATACCATGGGAGGAAGAAATAAAATAAAATGGCTTAACTTTTCTTTTTCATGAATACAGATGCAAACAAAATGCTGTAGTGACAGGGAAATATGTCATACAATGTAGCTTCCAAAAACATAAGGTCCACCAAAGGGCTTTGGGTCACAAGACAAATGAAAAATATTAAAATCTTAAGAACTTGGAAAAATACTACTGTTGTTTTACAGGCTGTGCTTCCCTGTCTAGATACATTTGTTTCAAAAATTAAAAGTTACTTTTCCCTGCTGACTTCACAACTTCCAAAGAGCAGTAATTCTTGAGTGAAGAACAATATTAGACAATTTAGAGAAAAAAGATCAGAAGCTAGATATTCTGAATAATGTTTTGTTTTGTTTTTCTTTTGTCTTTGTTAGTGATGCACATGATAATTGCTACCTATTTATATATAATATTGTCAATGGAAAGTATCATAATGGCTTTGTTTAGAAATTTAAAATAATGTTATAGAAAGCAACAGTAGGAAATAAATGTCTGAAAATATGGAGGGCATAAAATGGAAAAAAGACTGAAGAGCTTATCAAAATTTTGCTTGGTTTGTCATGTGAAATAATAAATTTTGGGCAAATTAAATCTCTTTGAAGCAGATAGTACTTTTTAAAGGAGATAACAGAAATTATTTTTTAATTTTTAAACAATACAGAAGTATTGAATTAAAAAAACATATAAAAACTAATTCAACTTTAGCCTTAACTATATGTATACTCTCCACCACTGTGATGGATAAATAATCTATTTAAAATTATTTGATGATCCCACCTGTTTAGTATATTTGTATAGTCATGACATAAAATACAAGATAAAGAAAATAGTGAAAAAAAGGAATCAGAAAGAAGATTTTATTCCTATGTAACATTCATGACAATTTCATTGCCAAAGCAATTCATTTGTTCATTAATACACTATAATTCATGCACTACATGCTGAGATGTGTATTATAATATATATATATATATATATGTGTGTGTGTGTGTGTGTGTGTGTGTGTGTGTGTGTGTGTGTGTATGTATGTATGAAAATAAATCTTTGAGCCTTTGCACTCGCCTTCCAAAATCTGTAATGGATTCTTTCCCTTAATCTCCACCTAAAGAAGGAACTTAAATAATACCTTCTACTTACAGTCTTTTCTGATACTTCCAATACTAATGACCTCCCAATTAAACTATACCATAAAGATGTTTTTAATCTTTACCCTGTCTGAGTCAAATGCTACTCCTTGTGCTACACCGTATATGCCTAAAAATCACGTATCCATTTTGACCTTATTTGAGCTATGAGATGTAGGTTTATGATGAGTTTCTGAAGTATCATTTTCCATTGTTCCCAGCAAAAATTGGGAAAGAAATTGATAAATACTTGTTATTGCTGTTAAGATGTTAAAACTTTGATTGAAGTTTCCTCTCCTCACAAGCTTTGAAAATCAATTGTCAATTACAACTTAAATATAATTTGTAAACACCATCAGTCAGAACCATAAAAACCCAACAGAGACAAAGTTGTCAAGCTGGTTCCTTGATTACAACTAAGAAAAACACCTGTATTACCTGTAGTATGAAATTTGAGCATCCTATGTTATACAAAAGAGCAATTGTGGTTGAGAAAGATCTGTCAGAGCATCATTTCAAATGTAGAATCATAGTCACAAGTTGAAATAAAGAGATGTATTATAATTCACCATTCCAAAATTCCAGATATCTTTAGGAAGAAGGTTAATTCTTTTTTTTCCTAGAAGGGTTGATCTTTAAATTATTAAATATTCAACAAAGTTTTATTGTATGCACTAATGAGTAAAAATCTTATAACTGTATAATCAGTGCTAATAAGCATATAAATAAAATCAATATTGCACATGCATTATAACATGAACCATATGTACAATACAGAGACTTGTCACTTTTAGATACTGATCATGCTGCTCCAAATCTGAACATTGTGTTTGCACTGCTGGTGCATTATTTCATCCTGCTATTGAAGTCCTGATTCTGCACTCCCATGTAGAAAGTTATTACAGATCTAAGCTTCCTCTGCTATTCAATGCTCTGTAGAAATCATATGGATGGTATCATTTTAAGATGCTGTCTGTTTAAACAGTGAAAGACACACCAAAAAGAAAAAAGAAAAAGAAAAAGCAATACACTCAGGGTATACAATGACCTTTTCTGCTATGACTAGTTCATTTATCCTGGAATCTGATTAGTACATTTCAGAGGCGTTAGACAGAGAGAAGAATGCAGAAGAGAGAGACAGAGAGAGAGAGAGAGAGAGAGAGAGGCAGAGAGAGAGAGAGAGAGAGAGAGAGAGAGAGAGAGAGAGAGAGAGAGAGGCAGAGAGAGAGAGACAGAGAGAGAGAGAGAGAATTTTATTTTATGTTTGTTATTATAAAAGCTTTTTATTTTCAAGATATATACAAGAATGATTTTTCAGCAATGACCCTTGCAAAATCTTGTGTTCCAATTTTTTTTCTTCTTCCTCCCATTCCCTCCTCTAAATGGCAAGTAATTCAATATATGTTAGCATGTTATAAAAAATCCAATGTATAAATACGTATTTGTACAATTATAGTGCTACACAAGAAAAATCATATTAAAAAGGAAAAAAGAGAGAAAAAAACAAAATGCAAGCAAACAACAAGAAAAAGAATTCAAAAAGATTATTTTGCAGTGATCCACACTCAGTTTCCAGAGCACTTTTTCATCACAAGATCATTGGAATTGGTCTCAATCATATCATTGTGGAAAGGAGACATGTCCATCAGAATTGATATTCATATAATCGTATTGTTGCCATGTACAAGGATCTCTTGTTTCTGCTCAAATCACTTATCATCAGTTCATAGAAGTCTCTTCCGACCTTTCTGAAATTACCCTGCTGATCATTTCTTATAGAAAAATAATATCCCATAATATACATATATACTAATTTATTCAACCATTCTCCAGCTGATGAACATCCACTCATTTTCCAATTTCTTGCCACTACAAAAAGGGCAGCAATAAACATTTTTGCACATGTGGATCCTTTTCCTTCAATTATGATCTCTTTTGGATATAAACCCAATAGAAATACTTCTGGATCAAATGTTATGCACATGGTTCCAAAGTGCTCTCCAAAATTATTGGATAAGTTCACAAGTCCACCAACAATGTATAAGTGTTCTAGTTTCCCCACATCCCCTCCAACATTATTCATTATCTTTTCTTATTATCTTAGACACTCTTAAGAGATGTGTAGTGATACCTCAGAGTTATCATAATTTGCATTTCTCTGATAAATAGTGATTTGGTGAACATTTTCATATGACTAGAAATGGTTTCAATTTCATCATCTGAAATTGTCTGGTCATATCCTTTGATCATTTAACACTTGGAGAATGACTTTGATTCTTATAAGTTTGAGTCAATTGTCTATATATTATAGAAATGAGGCCTTTATCAGAACCCTTGAATGTGAAAAATAATTCTCACTTTATTGCTTCCCTTCTAATCTTGTCAAGATTAGTTTTGTTGTTTTTTGGTACAAAAGCTTTTTATACTCAAAATTATCTATTTTGTGTTAAGTAATGAAATCCAATTCTTCCTTGGCCACAGATTCCTTCCTCCTCCATAGGTTTCTGAAGTAAACAATCATTTATTCTTATTTGCTTATAATATCACTCTTTATGTCTAAATTTTGAACCCATTTGAACCTTCCTTTGATATATAGTGTTAGATGTGGGTAAGTGCCTAATTTTTGCCATACTAATTTTCAATTTTCCTATCAATTTTTGTCAAATAATGAGTTCCCATCCCCAAAGCTGGGGACTCTGGGTTTCTCAAATACTAGATTATTATAGTCATTGATTATTTTGTCCTGTGAAACCAACATTTTCCACTTATTGACTACTCCATTTCTTAGCAACTATCAATGGTTTTGATGAATGTTGCTTAATAATATAGTTTTAGGTCTGGTACAGCTAAACCTCTTTCATTTGTATTGTTTTCAGTACTTTCCTTGAAATTCTAAACCTTTCATCTTCCAGATGAAGTTTATTGTTATTTTTAAAGATCTGTAAAATAACTTCTTGGAAGTTTGAGTTGTATGGCACTGAATAAGTAGATTAATTTAGGTAATATTATCATTTCTATTATATTCACTCAGCCTTTGCATGAGCATTTGATATTTTCCAATTGATTAGATCTGACTTTATTTGCATAAAAAGTGCTTTGTAATTGTTTTTATATAGCTCCTGACTTTGTCTTGGCAGGTAGACTCCAAAATATTTTACATTATCTACTATTATTTAAATGGAATTTTTCTTTATATCTCTTGTTGGTAATTTATAAAAATGCTGATGATTTATGTGGATTTATTATATATCCTGCAACTTTTCTAAAGTTATGAATTATTTCTAGAAGTTTTTAGTTGATTCTCTCTCTAGGATTCTCTAAGTATATCATCATATCATCTGCAAAGAGTAATAATTTGGTTTCCTCATTACCTATTCTAATTCCTTTAATCTCTTCTTCACCTCTTAATGTCAAAGCTAACATTTCTAATACAATATTAAATAATGATGGTGATAGTGGGCAATCTTGTTTCATTCCTGATCTTACTGGAAATGAGTCTAGGTTGTCCCCATTATACATGATTCTTGCTGATGATTTTACATAGATGCTACTGATCATTTTTTAAAAGCTCCATTTATTCCAATTCTTTATAATGTTTTAATAGGAATCCATGTTGGAGTTTGTCAAATACTTTCTCTGTGTCTTTTGAAAAAATATTACAATTTTTGTTAAGGGAGTTTTTGATATAGTCAATTGTGCTAATAGTTTTCCTAATATTAAATCAGCGCTAATATAGAATATAAATCCTGCTTGGTCATGGTGTATTATCCTCAGGATAACTTAATGTAATATCTTTGCTACTGTTTTATTTTAAGATTTTTGCATCAATATTTATTGAAGAAATTGGTCTATAATTTTTTTTTTTCTATTTTGATCCTACTTGGTTTGGGTATCAGCATCACATCTATGTCACAAAAGGAATGTGGTAGGATTCCTTCTTTCCCTATTTTTTCAAATAGTTTGCATAATATTAGAATTAATTGTTCTTTAAATGTTTGGTATAAATCACATGTGAATCCATCTAGCCCTTGAGAGTTTTTCTTAAGAAGTTGATTAATTGCTTGTTCAATTTAGTTTTCTAAATTGTGATTATTTAAATAATTCATTCCATCCTCTGTTAATCCAGGCAATCTATTTTTGTGAGTATTTCTCCATTTCACTTAGATTATTAGATTTATTGCCACATAGTTGGGAAAAATAACTCCTGATTATTGTTCTAATTTTCTCTTCATTAGTAGAATGTTCTCCCTTTTCATTTTTGAGACTAATAATTTATTTCCTTTTTTCTAATCAAATTAAGTAAAGCTTTATCTATATTGTTGTCTTTTTCACAAAGCCAAGTTTTAGTTTTATTTATTAATTCGATAATTTTTACTTTCTATTTTATTAATCTTCCCTTTTATATTCTGAATTTTGAATTTTGTATTTAATTGGTGTTTTTTTAATTTGTTCTTTCTCCAGCTTTTTAGTTGCATGCTCAATTCATTGATCTTTTCTTTCTATATTTTATGCAAGTAAGCACCTAAACAGATACAACTTCCCCTAAGAACAAATTTCATTGCATCCCATACATTTTTGATGTGTGGTTTCAGTATTTTCATTTTCTTGAATGAAATTAGTGATTGTTTCTATGAGCTGTTGTCTCATCCAGTCATTCTTTGGGATCAGAGGTTAGGTTCTTACTAAGTGGTAAGTCCATACTTGGCAATTCTCTAGCTCAGAGTTCACACCTTTAGTTCAAACCTTTACACTTTTAAATTTCTGAAAGGAGTTTACACCTTTGAAGGAATACTTTAAAGGAGCAAGTTCATTGGTTGAAGGAGTTCCCACAAGCCCCTGGGAGTACTCACAAGCCCATTCTCTGGGAGGATAAAAAGAGGCAACATTGAGTCTGAACAAGTCTAGACTTCCCAGGAGAACTTCAGGGAAGCTCAAGGAGATTCAGAGCCAGGATTCAGAAGAGGATTCGAGATTCTACCTACACTCTGCCTGGAGGCTCCAGAAGCCTCCTAAGAAACCTGCTCACAGAGAAAAGGATTATATGGAAAAGAAACCTCCTCCCAGAGAAGGATTATAATTGAGAGAACAGAACATTTACAATTTGGCGCCCACAACATGGAGCAAAGACTTTTGCTTATCCTGACTGGGACTGATTCGGAGCCCTTTAGAGGAGCTAGCCCAGACCTTGACAATCAGATTCTTTAGTTTCCAAGTAATTTTTATTCTATTTTCCTCTGGCCTTTTTTTGCATGTAATTTTTTTATTGCATCCTGATTTGAAAAAAAATGCAGTTAAATTTCTGCCTTTCTACATTTTATTTTGAAGTTTTATGCCCCAATATATGGTCCATTTTTGTATATGTTCCATGTAATGCTGAAAAAAAAGTATATTCAAGGGGTGGACTTTCCCTACAGCCTCACAATAATTACAGAATCCAGCCTATGAATTAGGTCTGAACCAGCAGCACCCACAAATATTGGGAGTGCTATAAATTATCAGCAGAAGGTAATTTAAAGATTGCAATCTATCTGCCAAGGGAAAATCAGAAACTATATGAGCAAAAATACAAAACACTTTCCACACAAATAAAGTCATATCTAACTAATTGGAAAAATGTGAAATGCTCTTGGTAGGATAATAAAGAAGACAATACTACCTAACCTAATCTATATATTTAGTGCTATACCAATCAGACTCCCCAAAAAACTATTTTAATGACCTGGAAAAAATAACAATAAAGTTCATATGGAAAAACAAAAGGTGAAGAATTTCAAGGGAACTAATGGCAAAAAAAAAAAAAAATCAAATGAAGTTGGCCTAGCTGTACCTGATCTAAAATGATATTATAAAGCAGTGGTTACCAAAACTATTGGCTAAGAAATAGACTATTTGAGTCGTGGAATAGATTAGGTTCAAAGAAAAAAATAGTAAATAACTTTAATAATCTAGTGTTTGACAAAACCAAAGACCATTGCATTTGGGATAAGAGTGCACTGTTTGACAAAAACTTCTGGGAAAATTAGAAATTAGCATGCTAGAAACTAGGCATTGACCCACACTTAACCCCATACACCAAGAAAAGGTTAAAATGGGTTCATGACCTAAAGAATGTGATTACAAATACATTAGAAGAATATAGGATAATTTACCTCTCAGACCTGTGGAGAAGAAAGAAATTTGTGACCAAAGAAGTACTAGAGATCATTATTGATCACAATATAGAAAATTTTGATTATATCAAATTGAAAAGGTGTTTTACAAGCAAAACTAATATAGACAAGATTAGAAGGGAAGCAATAAAGTGGGAAAACATTTTTTACAGTTAAAGGTTCTGATAAAGGTCTCATTTCCAAAATATATATAAAGAATTGACTCTAATTTATAAGAAATCAAACCATTGTTCAACTGATAAATGGTCAAAGGATATGAGCATACAATTCTCAAACAAAGAAATTGAAACTATTTCTAGCCATATGAAATGATGCTCCAATTCATTATTAATCAGAGAAATGCAAATTAAGACAACTTTGAAATACTACAACACATCTGTCAGATTGGCTGGAATGACAGGGAAAGATAATGCTGAATGTTGAAGGGGATGTGGGAAAACTGGGACACTGATACATTGTTGGTGGAATTGTGAATGCATCCAGCCATTCTGGAGAGCGATTTGAGCTATACTCAGAAAGTTATTAAACTGTGTATATCCTTTGATCCAGAAGTGTTATTACTGGGCTTATATCCCAAAGAGATCTTAAAAAAAAAGGCAAAGGGGCCTGTATGTTCCAAAATGTTTGTGTCACCTGTCTTTGTAGTGGCTAGAATCTTGAAACTAAATGGATGCCCATAAATTGGAGAATGGCTGAATAAATTGTGGTATATGAATGTCATAGAATATTATTGTTATGTAAGAAATGGCCAGCAGGATTATTTCAGAAAGGCCTAGAGACACTTACATGAACTGATGCTGAGTGAAATGAGCAGGACTAGGAGATCATTATATACTTCAACAACAATACTATATAATCAGTGGTCCTCAAACTTTTTAAATAGGGGGACAGTTCACTGTCCTTCAGATTGTTGGAGGGCCGGACTATAGTAAAAACAAAAACTCACACTCTGTCTCTGCCCCTCAGCCCATTTACCATAACCTGGCAGGCCACATAAATGTTCTCTGTGGGCCATATCTGGCCCGTGGGCTGTAGTTTGAGAACCCCTGCTATATCATGATCAATTCTGATCAACATGGCCCTCTTCAACAATGTGATAAACCAAATCAGTTCCAATAGAGCAATAATGAATTGATCCAGCTACACTCAGCAAAAAACTCTTGGAAATGAGTATGAACACACACACATAGAATTCTCAATCCTTCTCTTTTTGGCTGCCTGCATTTTTTATTTCCTTTACAGGTTAATTGTATACTGTTTCAAACTCTGATTCTTTTTGTGCAGCAAAATAAAGTTGTAGATACTTACACATATATTGTATTTAACATATACTTTAACATATTTAACATGTATTTGTCTACCTGCTATCTGGGGGAGGGGGTTGGGAGAAAGAGGGGGAAATATTCACCTTTGCAAAACCTTATGTTCCAATTTATCCCCTTCTTTTCCCTCCATCCCCTCCCCTGGACTGCAAGTAATCCAGTATGTTAAACATTTGCAATTCTTCTATATATATTTCCACAATTTTAATGCACAATCAAAATCAGATCAAAAAGGAAAAAAATGAAAGAAAACCAAATGCAAGCAAACAATAATAAAAAAAAAAAAGATGAAAATACTAGTATCCACAGTCTCTGGCTGCAGATCTCTCTTTGTCACAAGACCATTCATTTGAATCACCTCACTACATCTAATAATTTAATAAAAGAAAACAACAATAATGATACAACCTGCCAAAATTTATGGGATGCAGTGAAAGTAGTACTTAGGGAGAAATTTCTATGTCTAATTGCTCATATGAATAAATAGAAGAAAAAAAAAGTTCAATGAATTGATCATGAAACTGAAAAATAAAATCTAGGGAAAAAACCATATTATGAATCATCAATTAAATACTAAATTAGAATATTGAGATTCAAAGGAGAGATAAATAAAATGGAAAGAAGGACAACAATGGATCTGATAAATGAAACTAGAAGCTAATTTTATGGGGGAGGGGAGGAGACAGTAAAATAGGTAAACCAATGGTTGATTTGATCTCTCAGAAAAGGGAAGGAAAAACCCAGATTACTAGTATCGAAAATTAAAAGAATGAATTTACCACCAATAAAGAGGAAATTGAGATAATTGTTTAGAATTATTTTGCCCAATTCTATGCCAATAAATTTGATTACCTAAATGAAAAGCATGAATATGTACAAAAAGATAAATTACCGGGGCAGCTAGGTGGCACAGTGGATAGAGCACCAGCCTTGAATTCAAGAGGACCACAGTTCAAATTTGATCTCAGACACTTAACACTTCCTAGCTATGTGACCCTGGGCAAGTCACTTAAACCCAGCCTCAGGAAAAAAAAAAAAAAAAGATAAATTACCCAGATTAACAGAAGAAATAATAAAATACATAAATAACCCAATATTAGAAAAATAAATTGAAGAAGCCATCAACGAACTTGCTAAGAAAAAATTCCCAGGACCATATGAATTTAAAAGTGAATTTTACTAAACATTTAGAGAACAATTAGTTCTAATAATATATAAAGTACTTTGGAAAATGATTGAAGTAATTCTTCCAGGTTCCTTTTATAACATAAATAGAGTATTAATACCCAAACTAGAAAAAGGCAAAACAAAGAAAGAAAATTATAAATCAATTTCTTAATATTAATGCAAAAATTAAAAATAAAATACTAGTACAGATATAGTAATTTATCATCAATACCATGCAATATGATCAAATAAAATTTATACTAGGCATGCAGGGTTGGTTTAGGAGTAGGAAAACTATCACCATATCACCATAATTGACCATATCAATAACAAAATCAACAGAAATTTTATTATCTCAATAGATGCAGAAAAAAATTTTTTTAACAATTATAGTAATTATTCCTATTAAAAATACTAATGAGCATAGGAGTAAATGGAGTTTATTTAAAATGATAAGTAATTTTGTCTAATATTCATTTCACGTAGCATCAGTTCATGTAAGTTTCTCCAGGCTTCTCAGAAATCACCCTGCTGATCATTTCTTATAGAACAATGATATTATATAAAATTCATATACTATAAGGTATTTAGCCATTCTCCAACTGATGGGCATCTATTTAGCTCCAGTCTCTTGATACTATAAAAAGGGCTGCTACAAACATTTTTGTACACTTAATACCTTTGCTCTTTTTTATGATCTCTTTAGGATACAGACCCAGTGGAGACACTGCTGGATCAAAGGATATATACTGTTTGATATCATGTGGGGCACAGTTCCAAATTGCTTTTCAAAATAATTGGATCAGTTCACACCTCCACCAACAATGTATTAGTGTCCTATTTTTCCCACATCTCCTCCAACATTCATCATTATCTTTTCCTGTCATTTTACCCAATCTGAGAGGTATGTGGGGATATCTCAGAGTTGCTTGAATTTGCATTTCTCTGATAAATAGTAATTTTGAGCACTTTTTCATATGACTAGAAATAATTTCAATTTCTTCATCTGAAAATTGTTTATTCATATCCTTTGACCATTTATCAGTTGGAGAATGGCTTGAATTCTTATAAATTTGAGTCAATTCTCCATATATTTTAGAAATGAAGCCTTCATCAGAACCCTTGGATTAATGTTGTACTCTCTAAATTCACTCCATTCTGCCAGGAGAAAGTATTCAATAATGAATAGAACTAAAAATAAGGATCTTCTTTTTACTTAGAAAACAGTCTGTAGAAATGCAATTGGGAGAATACTTTGTTTTACAATAAAGTTAAATCTAAATTCAAGATAATAACAAACTCTGAAGGAAAAATGTTAGCAGAATTTAATCCTCATGAATTTACTCCAAAAGATTTTTTTCACCTTTACATTATAAAAATTGTCATTACTCACAATTACCAAATTATTGGCACTGAATCATACCCTACAAAAAGAATATGCTATCAGAGTTTAGTATCTGATTCTATTTTTTTTTTAAGTAATGAGATTCAAGTACTTTCCTATGTAAATGGAGATAAAGTAGAACACAAACCAGCCTAGATAAAAAGTAGTAAGGCATTCTCTAACAGAGGCAAGAGGCAGAATAGGTAAGGCAAGTCAAACTACCCATAAGATCTTGAATAATACCCTCCTCAAACTGAAAGAAGGAGCTTGAACCCAGGAGTCTTCAGAGTAATAATTCATTTGACCCAGTATCCTCACCAATTATCTTGGGAGAGCAATGCCTGTAGAGATGCAGCCTGACAATTTCACTTAAAGTAGCCATAACCATAGCTGCTGAACTCACAGAAAAGAGAATTCTTAAAACTGGCCAGCCAGCTAAATGGCATGGCAGCTAGGTTGCACAATGTTAGAGTGCCAAGCCTGAAGTTAGGAAAGCTTTATGAGCTAAAAGATGGCCTCAGAAATACTTATTAGCAATATGACCCTGGGTAAGTCACTTAACCCTACTTATCTTAATTTCCTCATATATAAAATGAGCTGGAGAAGGAAATATCATTCCAGTATCTTTGTCAATACAACACTAAGAATTGGACACAACTGAACAGCCGCATAACTAAATCCTTAGCATTGTAAATGATTTAACAATAGAAATAGACATCATTTTACTAGTGGAAATGCTATGAAACACGTCATTCACATCTACTATGCCACTGAACTATAAAGATGATGTACCTTTTCCTCAGATTGGAGCTAAAACCATTCATACATATCATCACTCCATTGGAATGAAAGCTCCTTGATAGATGGGATACCCTTAAATTTCCACTTATCTCTCCACCATTTAACACAGTGTTATGTGCAAAGTAATCTCTTGATAAATCCATTATCCAACTATACATCCATTCATTCATCAGTGTTAGAATTCATCTGACAACTGATGGTTTCTAGACTATAAGCCACAGGTAAGTCTGAGTGTATTAATAAAAGAAGAGATGTTGTCTCGATTTTCATGGGGGCAGGGAGTTTCTTCACTTAGAGGTTCTCATATGAATAAAATCACAGTTCCAGGTAAGAAAAAAATGTATACATAGAGCTTCACTTTCTTTTCTCATGTCATAAAATAAGCTTTGAGTTTAAGATGACCAAAAAAAAAAGTCTATGACACACTTTTAAAAAAATTCCTAAAGCAATTACTTCCAAGGTAGGCATAATAAATATCAAGTACTTAATAAGGAGGCATACTGTTAGAGCCAAAATATCATAGTTGCTGGAGATAGAGGGACTACTTTCAACCTTTGCTATTTGTACCCTCTTAACTATCACTTAATAATTATTTGCCTCAGTTTGCTCATGTGTAAAATTAAGAATGATGAATTGTTCTTCAGAGTAGTTTAGCTATTGATAATGGACAATAACAGCTTACCTTTTTAACACCAGTATTTGCTCATTTTGAATCTCTCTTTCAGCAAAATATAAATTCCATAAGGAAAATAACTGTCATATTTA
Source organism: Sminthopsis crassicaudata (assembly GCF_048593235.1). NCBI lineage: Eukaryota > Metazoa > Chordata > Mammalia > Dasyuromorphia > Dasyuridae > Sminthopsis > Sminthopsis crassicaudata. The sequence continues at coordinate 127,383,914 of NC_133617.1, forward strand.
GTCATTATTTGTACTGTATGCATTACAATGTCTTAAGTGAGTAGATATTTAAAATGTGTTATTGAACATTTTAAAACCCAATTGGAAGTCTAATCAACATATAACTCACATGTTATAAAGAAAAAAATGTGGGCCAGAAACACTATGTAGGATAAACAAATAAAAAAGAAGAAAGAATGAATAAATAATACATGCATGGTTATGGAACTGAATTGTGCATGTGTCTGTATGTGTGTGTATATGTGTGTGTATGTTTGTGTGTGTGTGTGTGTGTGTGTGTGTGTGTGTGTGTGTGTGTGTGTAAAAGAAAGGCTTAAGTATCTGGTACTGAAAGGAGCCTATTACTGGAAAACAAAGATGTGTAACAAATGCATCCTTCTCCCTGATTTCAAATATGTAAAGACATTCAACAATTCATTCTAGTTCACCTATCATGTGGTAAAAAGGAATAATTTTTAATGGAAAGATATGATTATAGTGCTTATGGAAAGCATTAGTCAGCTAAGATGAAACTCATGGATTTGATTCATTCTTGTCTCCCTAATGTCTTTGGGGTAGGATGAGGTTTAGGCTCTTTTTCAGCTGGAACTGTTACAAAACTAAAAGAAAATTGACATGCTATTATTTCTTTCTATATTATATTGATTCTCTTCTCCTTCCAGATGAAATAATTGGAGATAGCTACAACCTTATGAGCTCTATAATGTCACGAGAGCAAGGCATCAGAATGCCTGTAGCTAAAGTTCATGCCAAGATTATCTGAAGCCAGATGATAAGAAATTAATTTATCATCTGCTTAACTGCTTAGTTTAACTGTAACAGGAATCCTGACTTATAAGTATCAATTATGTAATATTTGGAAATTAGCTTGGTTGGACATATGCCTTATAGAAATTACTTTAAGTTGGATTTCATTTTCCCCAGACACTGAAGTGGTATAGGAGTAATCCAGTTGTTGGAGAGTATAAATGATAGTACTTATAATATTGCTATGAATTTGTAGCAAATATTATTTTGTTAAAGTTAGTTCATGGTTAAATGGAACCACATAGCTAATCTTTAGCAGCTAACAATGGGGAAAACATACCAGAATAAGTATTTGAGCCTATGGAATTAAAGAACTATAATTCAGTAATTTAAGCTACTCATGTCCTCTAAGGAAAAGATGTGATGAGACTGGTTCTGAGTAAGATAACAAAGCCTAATTTCTGCAATGATATTTATGTCATATTTATACTTACCAAAAAGGGAGTTCTTTCCCATTTAATTTATGTCTTCTGGTTTATTCACCATTGGGTTATTGAATTCTTTATTTCTGGTTCTTTATTTTGTAGTGCGGATTTTGAATTCTATGCAGCTTTCAATGAACTATGGGTCAATTCTCTGCTGCATTTGATAATTTTGGCTTAACAATTAACAAGAAGAAAATACAGGTCTTTCATCAGACAGCAGCACATCATCCATATGTAGAACTATCAGTTACAGCAAATGATGAAGTTTTCAATTCTATAGATAAGTTCTCTCATTTTGGCAGTATACTTTGGCAGTATATGTCACATTGATAATAAGATTGACATAGTCATTGCCAGAGCTAGTTCAGTGGTTAGGAGGATCCAAAGGTAATTGTGGGAGAAGACAGATATGAACAGAGGAGGAATGTGAGGAAAAAAAGAAAGATCAAGATTTTGCCCAAGGGCAAGGGGATTTAAATGAGGAATTAGGGTGTGATGACTCCAATTCTCTTGAAGAAGCTTCAACCCTGCCTAGAGAGCAGATTATTGACAGGCCCACATCAACTTCACCTTCAGGGACAGAGGAAGAAGGAGGAGGGGAAGAGGCAGAAACACAAACAGAATTGCCTGTGAAGTAGCCTATGAAAAGATTAGAAAAAACATTGATTAAGGCTAAGAGAGAAGGACAGGATATAAGTGATTTTATACATGCATATCCTGTGATTGAAGTGATTGACTCTGTAGGTAAAAAAGGAGAAAATATACACCTTTAGATTTGAATAAAATTAAAGATTTGAAACAAAGGTTGTACCCTTTATGGGGCTACATCAGCTTATGTTACAATGTTACTAGATGGTTTGTCTTATGAAGTCCTAACCCCAAATGACTGGAAATCCATAATAAGGACATGTTTAGAACCTGGACAAAATCTGTTGTGGCTTGTGGAGTTTCATGAATTATGTAAGATCCAAGTCAGATGCAATTTGGAAATAGGAGTTAACACACAATTTGCTTTTGAGCAATTAGATGGTGAAGGTCATTAGGTAGAGAATTCAGAACAGATTAATTACCCCATGACAATATATGAGCAAATTGCTAAGGCTGCAATAAAAGCTTGGGGTTCCCTCCCTGGACAGAAAGCTTAGGGAGAGGCTTTCACTAAAATAGAGCAAGGTCCCAATGAACCTTTTGCACATTTTGTGGGATGTCTGCAAACTGCTGTCAAAAGAACTACTGGAGAAAATGTAGCTACAGAAATTAGCCAGACATCTGGCTAAGGAAAATGCCAATGAGATTTGCAAAAGAATTATATGGGGATTAGATAAAGATGCTCCTTTGATTATAAGACATTGTGTTACAGTGGGAACAAATGCTTTTTACACCCGGACTATGATGAACATGGAAAGACAGGGTCCCTCCTGGCAAGGGATTTCTAGAGAAATTCGTCAATGTTTCCAATGTGGAAAAATTGGACATCTAAGAGCTCAGTGTAGATATGGAGATAGAGTGAGAAGACAGGGTGAAAGAAAACCTAAAACTCCATGTCCAAAATTTCACAAAAGCTTTCACTGGGCCTCAGAATGCAGATTGACCCACAGGAACATAAGAAGGGGGGCCCAGCTCCAAGATATCAATCAAAGGATAGGTGGGGCAGGATTGCAACTGAGGTTACACCCAAAGAGCCTTTAGAAGGTCAGAACTCTGATGTGATCTCTCAGCTGAAAAGCAATCATATGGAAGAAAGGGATTACCTAATCAGTAAGCCAAAAGGCAATCAGATTGCAAAAATGGATTACACTTGGGGAGAATACAGGCCTTTTAAACCAACAGGGCAATGTCCAATACAAACAACTCAAATGTAATTGCCAGATGATGAGAAGAGATTTAGAAAGTGGTAAATAGAAGGACATTAGATAGGTTAACTGCATGGAGAGAGAGGGTTTGCTTGTATTTTAACAGACAGAAGGAAACAGATGAAGAAGGAAACAGATAGGTGGCATCAAGCACCTGGAGAGAGACAGAAAAAGAGAAAAACCTCAAAACAAAGGAAAAAAATCTAATAAACATCCGACACTGAAAGAGCAAGGCTAATAAGAAGACTGTTTAAAACCAGCAGGAATCATTGGATTTCCTAACACAAGATGAGACTAATGGACAATGGACTTTTGGACATTTATAAATTCTCAATTTATGATGATTTGATCATGTTATTTGTTACATACTTCTAGCATGTATTATGTTACTATGTGTTTATGTAACTTATGTAATTATGTGTAATACCTCCCATATTGATGGATTTATGTTTCAAGGTCATGACCACCCTATGTTCTAAATCAAAAGAAAGGGGAAGATGTTAGGTTCTTACTAAGTGCTAAGTCGGTACTTAACAATTCTCTAGTTCACACCTTTGGTTCTAGCCTTTAAGGGGAGTTTACCCATTTGAACTTCTGAGGAGGAATTTACATATGAAAAGGAGTTTACACAACCTTTAAAAGGAGCAAGTTCATTGGTTGAAGTAATTTTCCCACAAGCCCTTGAGTTCTCACAAGCCCATTCTCTGGGAGGATAAAGAAGACAACATTGAGCAAGGAGTGAGTCTACTCTAAGACAGAATTGCAACGGCTCTGGAAGAAGAAGAGTATAGTCTGGGATTGAGTTGAGACAGCAGATCTCCTCCCAGAGAGCAATCTGCAGTTTCTGGAGACAACAGAATATTACACTTTGGCACCCACAATGTGGGGCAAGGACTTTTGATAATCCTGACAAGGACTGATTCTGAGCCCTTCAATAATATAATAAAAATAATATCATTAACAATTTTAATATATATAAAATGCTTTTTCCTTGCATTTTATAGGTGTCATATGTATGTTAATATATATATGCACATGTGTTTACACAAACATATATATATATATATATATATATATATATATATATATATATATATATATATATATATATATATATATATATATATATATAATTCAGTTTCTCCACTTTCATACTCCTTTGATTTATTATTTGCTGGCTCTCCAATTTTGTAATGAGTATTAATTTTGTCCATCCTCTACTTTTTTTTTTTTTTTGCTTACATATATATGCAAAATTGAATATATGTATATATATATATGCAGATGTATTATAAGCAAAATAGAATATATACAAGGAAAAGTAAAATATGAATAAAATTATATATATATATATATATATATATATATATATATGTATATATGTATGTATATATGTTCTTAGGAGTACATTATTTACATTTTAGATATTTTGGTATGTACTTTTTCCATTATTGTTTTATATTTTATTTTCCTATGGTTTGCTGTTAATATACATATTCTTTGTGATTCAATTAAGCCTTCATTTAAGTGTGCGTATTTTTACTATGAGTTGATATGTTTTTTAAAACTGAGTCCACATTTTGATTTTTTAACATTTCTTTGTAAAATCTGTTCTTTAATATATAAAAAAACACATTTTTAAAATTTTATCTTGTACTATCTAATATGTCTTTACATCCCAATTTCTTTGCCAATTTGTTCAATTCTATGTTTTCTTTTTCTTTTGTCTTCCTGTTAAATTTATATATTTTTGAGCAAATGCCATTAAAATCTACTTCTTTAATTCTTACACTTTATTTTTTCCATTGTTAATTCAGATCTTATTCCTCTCTTAGCATGTGCAATTAATATTGATATTGATTTGTGGCTTGAGGTGTCTTTTAACTCAGTATAATTTCCTCATTTTATCTCCCTTTGTTTATTGTGAATTTTGTAATAATGTGAATTTTATATTTTGTCTAATATCATGATTGTAGATTTTTCTTCTTTAGATTCACCTGTTACAAATTATTTTTCTCCACTCCTCATTATTAGTCTATATATATCTTTATTTTTTTTGTAATTGGTTCTGCTTAGCAACGTTATCTTGTCTAATGGATTGTTCTCACATTATTAGTTTATTTTATCCATTCATATTTAAAATTATGAAAGTGACCATTTATTTTTCCAACAACTAAGTCTCTAGCATTGGTACTTCTGTTATTTTATTTTAGTGTAATTAGGATCCAATTTTTACTTTCTTTCTGTCCCAGCCCACAGTCTGATCTATATGCCCACTTATTGGTGGCTCACAACTTCCGGCTCTAACCCAGATGACATAAAGACAGACCAAACAGGAGCTGCAAACATTCTGTCTTTATTCAGTCATCTTCTCAGTGAGGGAAGCAGGAAGTAAGAGCATAAAAGAGAGAGTTTGACTCAAGGCTGTCTGTTTATGCTGCCTTTCTTCTAGGATTGCCCATGCCTAGCCCACTCAAAACTGAATAGGCAGAGCCCTAGAAGGGAGGCTTCTAAAATTAATGTTGCATCCCAGGAGGAGATCTAGCAAGGCCCTTGCCATCTCAAGAAATTTCTTAGAAGTTGCTTTAACTTCTGCCCCACACAATCTCTTACATCAGAAGCCATGCCCCCTTTTTACTTCCTGGGCCCACCCTACCAGCTGACAGGTTGCATATACTCTATGGCATCTCAAAGAGAGAGCAGGGCCTCATTGCCCTTAACAACTCCCCCTTTTTAATTAATAAGCCTGAATGTTTTCATGTTGATAAATGTGAAGCTCTCCCTTAAGCACTTCTAAAGAATTTTTTTTTTTAAGAATACGTATAAAGCATCCTAGCAAAGTAGGCAAAAGCAACAGCAAAATTATAAAAATGGCTACACAGAGCCCATGGGACTCAATAGAAGGGGATGAGAAAGGAAGTATGTTGGATCCAATCATCAAGCCAGTCTGAGAAGGGTAGCCATCTCCCCACTATGATGAAGTTTCAGGTGTTTCCTGGGTCATCTCTTTCCTTGCTTCTTTGGCCTGTTTTAATAAAGGCAACTTTCCTTGTTCTTTATGGAATCCAGCAGCTTTCCCCAACAGGACCTGCAAGACATAAATATCCTGACCCTCTCTAAAATTCTAAGGATGAATCTTGCCAATGTCTTTCTTCTTCCTTCCAAAGGTCCTTTTGAATCTTCTCTGGTGCTTGAAAGGCTGTTTTCATGGGTCGTTATTTTCAGTCCTGTCTATAAGATTGTTCCAAGTGTATCATTCCTGGGAAGAGACTGGTATCCCTGTCTAAGCACATTAATTGTAATTATATAAGACGTTATATACTTACTTATATATTTATATAATCCCTTAAGGAATTTTGTCTACTTCCTCCATCTTTCTGTTTAACAAGAGTGGCATTCAAAGTATGATGGGCCTGTTTCACTAAAGCTTGACACTGGATTATAGGGAATCCCTATAACATGTTTAATGGTGAATGCAGCAAGGAAGGTGGCCATTTGCTTAGAGGTATAAGCTGGACCATTGTTGATCTTTATGGTATTAAGAACTCCATGAGAAGAGGAGCAACTATACAAATGTTTAATGGCCAAAGGAGTGTTCTTACGGGAGGCCACCATGGCCAAAGGAATTTAGAAAAGGTGTCAAAATAGATGTGAATGGCCACACGGACCACATGTGTCACATCCATTTGCCACAAATCATTGGGGAATAAACCACTGGGATTACCTTTACTAGGTGGAAGAGGGAGAAATGGAACACACTGAATGGAACACTGTATTTCAATATCTGTCAGCCTTTTTCCCAGATAAGGCCATAAAGGTGACATAGAAAATTAGCAGGTAAGTAGAGAAATTCATGGGCACATATATGGGATGTGGAGACTGTAAGAAGAGAGCATTGTAATGCACAGTCCACCTCCTCATTGTCAGCAAATGTGCCTCCTGCACAGCACTGGTGAGAATATACATGCAGGATGTTAATGGGATGTTTCATCATCTATAAATTTAGCTGCAATTCAGCAAGAAGGTTAGCAATTGAAAAATTCTGAAGTTGTCTAGCATCTACAATGCCTCTGAGCATTCGGACAGCATATAAGATATTTGATATGTGTTGTGGGTCTGCTTCCCTGCAGCTTCACTGGAAACTGAAAGTTTCTTACTGCGCGCTTCATGCTATCACCAGCCTTCAGACGTGTCCGGCCCCGCTCCGAAGACAGGAGCAGGGAATAAGCAAACAGAGAGCCAACGTGTTGCAGAACTGGTCTTTATTGTCTGCTCCCAAAATGTCTCCCCGAGCTGCCCCTGGCTATTCCTCTTATAGAGGTTCTCGGACCCTCCCCGAAACCTCCCATCGTGGGCGGGGCCAGCTCCTTTAGCAATGCCTAGCCGTTTTTCTCCTTATATGGCCAGGCAACTCATAGTTCCACGCATCTACTGACACGTAGCTCTATTAGTCGACCCAGAACCACATCCTGGAGATGACTGACATTAGGGCGGCTCCCTTCCGCACAGGGGGATCAGTTCCAGGCCCATTACAATTCCCCCTTTTTGTTTAAAGCATAGGACACCTTCATTTCAATCAAAATTTTTTGAATTACAGCAAATACAACTCGGAATAACAAAGGGAGGATACAAAGCATCAATAATAACATCAGGAAAGCAACAGCTCCTATAATTAGCCAATGCATGATATCATTGAAATTAACATTTTTCCACCAATTAATAAAATCATGTTCTTTTCGTTCCCAATCATCTTCAAATGTTATAGTAGCATTTTGCATAGCTAACAATATTTTATCTAAAGCGGCAAGTTCAGAAGTAGCATTTGTCATAAAAAGTAGCATTTTTCAGAATAATTTCAAGATCATTATACAGAGAAGAATTAAATGGAATAGTAGTTACACATAAAGGATAATATTTATAGTGACATTGCATTCTCATATATCTCAACATCAATGCCTGTTGATATACAACAATTTGCATTACATCAGATAACTGTGAGATTCTATTTAACATTATCCGATCCAAACTTTCTTGATGCTGCCAAGAAGCATTGTTTTTTATCATAAATTGTTGTAGACTCGCAGCTAAAAAAGCTACCTCCTGTTGTATTTTATATATTAGTATTTCCTCTATCACATTAAGAGCCAAATTAACCACTGATATAGCTGTATCAAAAGAATTGTCTCGTTTCATTCTAGTTAATTTTCTTATCATGTCTTTAGACAAAGAAGGATTTTTACCAAAAAATTATTTAAGGGTTTGGCACATACATCTGTGCAGGTGTGGGGTACAGGAGGGCTTCACTAGTTGACTCGTTCCGTATCGTCTGTATCTTGACAGTTCTTTATTAATTGTCTATGCCCAGGGAGGGAGCCACTCTTCTCTGGAGCATAACCATCTCTAGGAATGGCTAGTTCCTAGCATCTAGTGTCAAAAATATACAGAGTTCATGGAACAGTCAAGTTCCCATAAATTGGAAGCTCAGGCCTGTTAGATTTGAGTGAGCTTATAATCCTAATATGAAATTTTAAATTTCTATTCATTTGGCCTTAAGATCACGAAAATAATAAGAGGACTGAGCTAGTGGGGTGAAATTAGAGTAAATTAATTTCATTTTCCAATACATATGACAATTACACATACAGTATTACAAAAAGAACAATAATAATAATAATATGGGTATGGCTAAACTATTAAAATAAATGGTAGCGCTACCTGATCTAAATAAGAAATCATACCAATGGTGGTTAGTATCCAATGTTACTAAATGAGAGGCCTCTATAAGTTGTCCTGCAGCTATAAGAGTCTGTATTCGATGTTCATTTAATGCACGCTAATTAGACTCTAATAGTTTCTTCATAACTTAAGATCTGTTTAGGATATCCATATATATGAAGTAAAACAAAGTATTTAGGTAAAACAAAAGGTAATACATGAAATTAACACATAACAGCTCATATCTTAACTTGACAATACACAATAGTTCCAGTGCACCAAAAAAAAAGTACACATAGCATTTTCAGGTCATTGTTTTTCCATGCTTCTGGTAAATTAAACATATAATCCCACATTGCAACAATCTCTGAGCATTTTCTTTTTGTATCTAGGTATACATATTTTGTAAAGAGCATTTGGTCCACTTAAATAATTTACTAATATTTCCAGTAAAACCCAAACTAGTAATAATACTATCATTAAAAATCTGTAGAAATTGGCCTTGATATTTTAAAGTATTTTGGTGGGGTAGGATCGTCGTGGGCAACTATTGAGCATTTACAGTCAAAGCTTGAGAAACATCTTGTCCAGAACTGCGCAGTCTGCTGGCCAAGTTCCCAAGGTCTATTGAATTAACTATATCCAAACCAGTTCCAGCACCACCAAATAAAGTGTCATACCAGGTTCTTTTCTTTCTAACACAATTCATCAGAGGAGGAAAAGTTACATTATTGGTACAAGTTTTAGGAACTCTTATGATTGATGGAGGATGTTTTGTAGGAGGGGGAGGTGTCAGTAATAGATATTTTATATAATAGTGAGGTTTCAATACCGCTATCAAGATTTTATTTGCACAGTTTATCAGTTGCTTTTCAATGTTTGTCTCAGCTTGTTCTCTGCATTCAGTTGGGAAGTCCACACCCTCAGAGTCCACTCTCTTTCCTATGTAGCACTGCTGTATCTGGATCTGGAACAGTCCTTTCCAGCTCAGGGTCAGCTTGTCCTCCTTCCATGTCCTAACCAGGACCCCGTCTCCAAGCTAGAACTCATGAACTGTTGAAACCCTAAGGGAGGAGTCTGAGCAATAAGCCTGTTTAGTTGTAAAGTTTTCAGATGTTAAAGTAAAGACATAACATATTTCCTTAAAAACAAATCCTTGGTTTCAAATATTGGATACAAGGAAGAATTTTGAATCCCTTTAAATCAGTTTGCTTTCTTCAACCAGAAACAGCTGCAGCTTCCTATTGCTGCTCTACCCCTGCAAAAATACGTCCCATCTCACAGTCATCTCTCTGTGACAACCTTTTCCAACAAGTTCCTTCTTTTCCCCACTGATTTCTTCTTGAAACCATTTGCTCCCACTAATAAATCCTTCTTAAATCACCTTTATTCTCCTGTCCCATCTCTCTGTTTCTCTCTTCCCAATGCCTACTTGCTCAAACTTTCTCTGGCATACTTTAAACACTTCCAAACCAATAACTCTTCTGACTAGATGCTTCATTTAAACTATTAATTGATTTTGTAAATCAATCTCTCTTGTCCCTTGTCTTTAATCACCTTTTTTTTTTAACTTTAAACTTTAAAATTCATAACCCATAATGATAACAAATTACCCAATGTTTCAGAAGCAAACTAAATAGTTTTTCTTTTTTTTTTTCTTTCTTTTTTTTTTCTTCTGCCTGAGTGCTTCAAGGCCACTAGTAAGAAGCTTCCCAGGCGGTATTAAGCAGATAAGATTGTATCGCCGTTACTCCTCTTTAGCAGACTTTAAAAATCTGCTTTTCAGAGAAAACTTCCCCACCAGTTTAAAATAGTCAAGTTTTTTCTTTTGTTTTACTTACAAATTGGTACAACAGGTTAAAAAGTTTAAAATCACAAACAATTTTTAAGACCAATACATTTTGAACCACTCTGAAATAATTACTATTCTGAATGAATTTCAATTTCCACAATTCAGCCTGTTATTTTTCTAAGCCTGTAACACAGAGGCTGAATTCTTATCTCTTATGAGCTTGCTAACTTTTAACACAGAACAAAAAATTCAAAGCAGACAAACATACACAGACAGACACAGAGCTCTATTTTTTCTATCCAGGCTCTGCATGCTTTTAAGTTAAGATCCACTCCATTCTTTTTACGGAGTTTATATAGCTATGAAGCATATACTCCTGAATCTGTTGGCTCGATATGGGCTTTAACTATTTTTTGTCCCATGCCTCATCTAACTGCGTCTAAGCAGTCAGGCTGTTTGCTTCTTCTTGATTCTAAAAATCAAGGAGCGCATCTTTCTACTTACCTTTCCTTGTTCCAATGAATACACTGCCCAGGTCCCTGTTCAAGGCGCCACTTGTTGTGGGTCTGCTTCCCTGCAGCTTCACTGGAAACTGAAAGTTTCTTACTGTGCGCTTCACGCTATCACCAGCCTTCGGACGTCTCCGGCCCCGCTCTGGAGACAGGAGCGGGGAATAAGCAAACAGAGAGCCAACCTGTTGCAGAACTGGTCTTTATTGTCTGCTCCCAAAATGTCTCCCCGAGCTGCCGCTGGCTATTCCTCTTATAGAGGTTCTCAGACCCTCCCCGAAACCTCCCATTGTGGGCAGGGCCAGCTCCTTTAGCAATGCCTAGCCGTTTTTCTCCTTATATGGCCAGGCAACTCATAGTTCCACGCATCTACTGACACGTAGCTCTATTAGTCGACCCAGAACCACATCCTGGAGATGACTGACATTAGGGCGGCTCCCTTCCGCATAGGGGGATCAGTTACAGGCCCATTACAGATATGATGTTAATGAGCTCAGGGTATCTTTTATAGGTCTGGAAAATAGCAAAAAGCTCATTTTTCTGGGTGGATTCATAAGGAGTCTCCAACACTAGAATTTCTTTTGAGTACTCATGATAAATTGAGGCCTTGAGGGTCTTAGTTGGGTTCCACTTTGCACAGACTCATCTACAATAGACTCACGAGGGGACTGTACAATAATGCGGGGAAGCATAGGAAGGAGTAAACATATATAATGGGGTCTTAGTGTAGCCCATTGAGCATAATACACCCATGGCCAATAAGTTTGTATCATGATTTCTCTAACTCCTGATTCAAAGGGTAAATACAGTAAATGTTTTTTCCCTGTTATATGATAAGCTCTTTTTACTGACTCAAGGGCAAATTCTCCCAGCATTTCAATATAGTTTGGTAATATTTTCTGTGGTCTTGTTATGCACAGATATTCCAAAATTTTACTACCTTGATGAATAACATGAAAAAACTTTTTTGGTCTACCAAAGAGACCTCTACAGGACACATGAGGTCCCACCTTGCTGTTTCAGATTTAGAAGCTAGTGCAATGATCTTATAAATTGCATCCTTTGTAGAGGAGGTCAACTTACAAGGGGAGTTTACATCAGATTCTCCTTTCAAGATGTCATATAAAGGCTGCATTAAAGAAATAGGAATAGGCGCATGAGCCTTTAACCATTAAATGTGTCAAATTAGTTTCCAAAATAGGCTCAGAGTATTCACTTTGTCTAATTGTAAGTTAGGTATCTGATTGGAGACTTAGAAGTCTCCATGAGGAACCCCAGGTAAATGATAGGATAGTTATGTTGAATCTTTTCTGGGGCAACCACCAGTTCATGTTGAGCAAGAATTCTTATGGTTTCTTTAAGCAGGACAGAGTGATCTTTCACACTGCTTTTTGATAACAGTATATCATCCATATAATGAAGTATCATGGCATGAAGCCACACATTGGCACATTTGTGCTATGTATGCCTGACATAAGATAGGGCACATCCCTTGGGGGAGAATTTTTCATTGGTAGCACAGATCATGTCCTGTCTTATTTGTGGAGGGAATGGTAAAAGAAAATATTTTTTCTCATCCTCTGGGCCAGAGGGATGGAGAAGAAACAATCTTTTATGTCTATTACAGCCAATGGTTTCTAGATTAGGACAAGGCATGCCAGGCTGTAGGGCTCCCATAAGTTCAATAATAGCACAAACAGCCCTAAAGTCCACTAGCATTCTGAATTCCCCAGATTTTTTTCTTTTTGATAAATACAAGCTATTTCATGGGCTGGACATTGGTTCTATGTGTTCTGCATTCAACTGTTGTTGCATAATTTCACATAAGTCTTGGGCTTCTCCTTTACGCATGGACCTCTCAATAGCCTCTTGTAGGTGAGCCACAAAATCAGGAAAAGGTTCACCTGAGCCCTTTATAATTTTAGTCATTGAGGGCCTCTACTTTTTAGAAGCTCGAATTTTGCTAAATGCTCATTGGGACACAGCTGTATATATTGCTGCATTATATTGCATTTGATCCTCATTTCTTTTATACCTTCCAGTTCCTACTATTTATTGGAAATCATTGTGAGGGATGTGGCTCTGCATATCCCTCACAAAGTTTTTTGCCAAGTCTGCAAACAGACTCATCCACTGCAGAGACTCCCTAGGTTTGCCTCCATTTCCTCAATTATAAAATGAACATGTTGCTTTAACGTGGCGCTCTTTAACCTGGCTCCCTAACCTGGACTACCCCAGCCAAGAGAGATCGTTTACTTCCAGATAAGAACCAGAAAACCTTCCCACCCAAAAGAAGTGGAAGCAGCATGGAATCAGTGAACACAGGTACAGAATTTGAGAAACTGCAAGCTGAGATGAAGAAAGAACAAAGTCCATTGATCATGCTGGACAAGAAGCTACGGCAGTGTCTGCTTCAGGATCTTCTGGAGCTCCTCCAGAGTGAAGAGGGTCTGGTGCACTTACAAGATGTGCTAGTTGAGAGTTTGTTCAGTGGCGTTCTCCCCCAGAAGGCTGAGGGCGTGATGGGAAACATCCTAAGCAACCTGCAGGACCAGAGTGGACAACTTGTGGAGGAACTAGCAGGGTCATTCCTCTATCTCCTTGGAGCTCTGGATGCACTGAGTGAAATGCAGTATGAGATCATGATCCAGTTGATGAAGTCAAAGGAAAAGATTCTGCCTCAGCAAGTAGACCTGGTGACAGAAATTCTGAAGAAAAACTTCTTTGAGACCAACGAGGTGACTTTCTCCCTTCCTTCAGAGCTTCTGTCCTTTGCCAAGGACAAGAGGGAGGAATCCACCCTCATATATGTCCTGTTGAAAGAGTGTGAATTGGAGATCTCAGGAGATAAATCCCAATTTACCTGGAACCCCGATGCTCTTTATTCACTCTATGCACTGTATGGGAGTCTGGGGATGCTGCAAGCTCTCTCTAAAGACTGCTGAGCTAGTCCCCTCTTTCCCTCCCCTTTTGCTGTATCAAGTTACTGGAATGTACCCTCATTTTTCTAGAACTAAGGTCCAGCAAGCACACTGTCCCCTGAGTTTGGCAGAGCATGATCCTTTGTGCTTACCCTCTGGAAGCTTCCACTTTCTGGCAGAATCACACAATCATCTTGCTTTGACCAGCATCAGGGGTTCTTTGGGCTCTGACAAGCACCAGACAAGTCCCCATGATCTGGACAGAAAGTCTTGCCATGAATCAGCCTTGTCTTATTATTGCTGTTACTTACCCCTCTTTGTCAGACCTACAGGTCACTGCATGGCCATAAATCTAAGTATTGATTTTCTCCATATAAAATGAGTGCTCCTCACCCCTACACCTCTCTAGCTTCCTCCCTTGCCTAGAAGCCATTTTAAAATTAAATTTCCATTTGATCCCTGAAAAAAAAATAAATAAAATGAACATGTTAACAGCACCTACCTTTCAGGGTTGTTGTGATGATTAAAGGAGACAACATTTGTATAGTGTTTAGCATTCTGCATTATATAGTAGGCACTATATTTATATTTTAGCAATTATTATTAGCTATCATATGTAGGCTGTCCTTGTTTGAGGGTTTTACAAATTGGTTCACTTGTCTTTATTTTCATTATCATTTTTTCCCTTCTTTGTTAAGGTGTTTATTAAATATACCAATTCTTTTGGTCTACTCCAATTCTATTTATTATTTTTAAAACTCATCTCTTTACAAAAAAAAAAAGACTAAAAACTTTACTGTGTTCTCTTTATTATTATCTTCCATTTCTATTATAAACATTTCCTTCTCTGGTATTTATCATTATTTATTAATTTTTTCATCTCTTCTTACTGTAATTCAATTTTCTAAAGTTCTAAGATTCTTTCCATTCCTAAACACTTAGCTTCATACCCTTTAGATGTTATATCATCATCTATTTTCCACCTATTTCCTTACTTTTTAAAAATAGTTTCATTTCTTGATATATTGCCTATGGTAGAATGTTTTTTCTGTATCCCAGAATAAATTGTTTTAATTCTACCTTCACCATGATAATTTTCTTTCTCATTTGCTATCGAATCTCTACTCTTGATGGGTAGCTTTCAATGATTCTGAATCCATGTGCTCCTGGAGACCTTTCCTTCTCCTGAAGGAGAGTGTAGACTAAATAGTTATAATCCTTTCTCAGAAGAAGTGTTCTTCCTCTGCATTAAATCTCTTTATATTATATCTTTGGTAAGGTTTCCATTTTCCATTATAGAAATTATTTCTTTCCCCACAGGAATATCCTTCTCTGGTATGTTTTCCAACTATCAAGTTAATATTTATTCTTTAGAACTTGAAGGTTAATGAAAGAAGGGTACTCATAGAGCCCTAGTGATTGGTGTTTTCTACTGTTAATTCATAAGATTGTTATTTTGTTAGACAAATTTGCAGTTATGTTTTATGTAGATATCTATTGCTATTTTATTTTGGGGATACATTTTTTTTGGTAGAGTGTTCATGTGGACTGGAGATATTTAATCTCTCTTATAGGTATGTAATCCAAGAGATTACTCTCAATGTTCTTTTTGTTTGGGGGAATTGGCAGGGTTCTAAGATATCAAGTAGAATGATATTTCCTGAAATGTTTTATTTCAATTACATCATACAGGCATATATTTATATTTCTAAATTTATTTTTATAAACTTTAGAGCTTAAGGATTATTGCTTGAGTCTTTCAACCAGAGATAAAGGCTTCCTAGTTAGATTTAAAGAACAACAACATGAGAGTAATAACAAATCATAATGGCAGGTAAATAATGATACCATTTATAAATAAGGCAAAGAAAGTAGATAAAGCACCCTAGGAAGGCAAAGATAGAGAACATTCAACATGTTTTCTCTTTTACCTCTCCAATTGCTTTCCCTCACTTCCTACATTCTACATAAAATCCCACCTTCTACAAGAAGATTTTCCATAACTCTATTAATTGTAGTGCAGTCACTCTGTTAATTATTCCTATTTATACTAAATAGAATCTGTTTTTGTTCAGTTTTTGTTGTTTCCCCTTTCAAGTTTGAATTTCTTGAGGGAAGGTAGTATCTTTTACCTATTTTTTTTCAAATCTTTCAGGGTTTATTATAGTGCCTGGTACACTTAAATGTTTATTGAGTAATTGATTAATTGAATTTCTAATGTTTTATAACCATGACTTTATTCTTTGCCAAATATGAAAGAGGCTTTTGTTGGCAAACAATTCAATTAAGGGGGATTTAAAAATACAAAATATGTAAAGAATATTTTTGATGATGTAATTATCCTCCTGGCTCTACTCTTGACTTGAGACTCTATTTACATGTCTCAGATGTCTTCCCCATTGGAAGAACTCATTGTCCCAATGTTCCCCCATTTTTATTGGTGAGTTCTTTTCAGTAACTCCAATATGAGGAAATTCCCAGGTCACTGATCATTCACTCTTCTCCATGATTTCCCTTCCTGATCCTTTGAACTTATTTTGCCACTATAGCTCATGAGTATTTTTCCCCTTTGCCCCATTCATTTTAGTTCCCTTTTATGTATTCTCTTTTCTCATTATAATACTTGTCTACCTTTTTGTTTGTATTTATACTACCAATGCTTAACTTAGTAACTAGTATACAGTAAGTGACAATTGACTTGACAATTTTTTGAAGGATATATTGGACAATGGTACTTTCTGTTAATGCTTCTCTCCTCCCCCCAGAGTCCTTTAATACTGTGTTAAATCACTGAGTAAGTTAAACATTTTTTTTATTTCAAATTAATTCATCTCAAATACTATAAAGTTTTAAGATTTTCAAAAGACTGTCTTCACAATATTCTGCTAAATTTTGTTGTGCAAATATGATTCCCTGAATCTAAGAGTTACTAAAAAGACTGATTTTGGAAACATTCAATAGTGCTAACCTCATCTAGCTTTATCTATTTTATACCATAAAAAGGTTGTTATAAGAAAAATGGCGGGGGGGGGGGAGTAGGAGAGAAGGATCAGGCAGGCAATGCACATGTTTCTTAAATATCTGAATAATTAGCAACAGATAAACAATCTATCTTATGATTGAATGAATTTTAAATATTTTAAATATTTTATACTAATATTTTGGCATCCCTTAGATCCTTAAGACAATTTAAATACAGTAAGTAAATCTACAAAATAAGTAATCACACAGGAATACAAATCAAATAAAAACATGGATGATTTTTTGTGGGAAAAATTAAAAACAATAAAAATTGAGACTGCTTTGGAATTTCACACTGTAGTTAAATCCCTTTAAGAAATAGACTCTAGAGATGATTTTGTAAGGGAAAGGCAGTTAACTACTTCTTTATTAATTTCCCCAAAGCAAATGACATTTAGACTTCAATCAGAAAATAAAGAGCAACACTAACAATTATAATGTCACAGATGCCATTCCTTGCTCAAATCAAAAGTCATTTCTCCCTCTTAGCTGTAAGAAAGTAAGAGGTCAGTTAAGTAAAACAAAGTATAAAGCATAAAATAAAGTTTTCAGTATCCCTTCTTATTAATGAAAACATTTGATTCCTATCTCCCCTATTATTCTACGAGCTATGCTAGAGCAGCAACTATCTTTTTTGCCATTTCTTGTATTCCCCTGTAATTAGAACAGTACAGTATACATATTACATACTTGATAAACATTCATTGGCTATATTTCCATCAGTGATAATCATAATATTATCTAATAAAAACTATTAGACTACAGATATTAATACCAGGATATTATTCATAAGGGGAAAATCTTGGGTATGTTTCCCTCCTTTTCCTAGCTCACTAGCTAAGGAGATAGCAGTGAATATATGGGGACTTAAAAGAACTGGTTTCTAGGAGCATTTACTATACTCTGATTCTTCTTTTTCTCAGTTCCTACCAGATACAGTATATATCTTCCAAATTGGATGCTGGTTTCCTATACAGATTTTTTTCAAGTTGCATATTCCACTCTTAAGTATTTTACATCCTACTATCTACCCAAGAGCTTCTCATCATGTATCATATGATCTTCCACCATTATCGTCTGTTCATTGTTTTGTTCTCCAAAAAAATTGGCATTATCATCTGTGTAATATTCTGGTTAGCTTTCTGGAGGTCAATGGACCAGGCTTGGTTTCAGCAGAAAAATCACCATGAGAATAGTCAATGATAAAGTCTAAAGTATTTATTATCTTCTTTCCAATCTGTCTCCTTCTCCTGGGGCCTGGGCTAGCTTTCTGGAGGCCTTTTGGAATGCGTCTTGTTTTCAGTGCAGGAGGCAGGAGAGCCACCATGAGGGTCTCTATGTTAAAGTCTGTCTCTGGCTGAGTTAGTAGCTATTTTATGTACTGTATCACAGTTACATCATTATAATATACTGAGTATGAAGTAATCATTGTATCACTAGGGAACCATTATTTGTTGTATGATTAAATCATACTGAACTAGATAATTCACATGCTAAACTAGATAACTATTGTCTTATCAATTCCACTGAATTAACACATTGTTGTAGGATTAAATCAATCATACTGAGCCTTAAGTATATTTCTATAGAGTTCTTCCCTTTTCATATCTGTCCTAGTATTATATGTTAAGAATATTTCTGTCTGTCCTGAAAACCAATTTTTCTAATTTATGTTGTCTTTCATAATAAGAATGTGAACTGCTTTTGTGTACAGAACTTGTTACATATGATTTAGTAAATGTATTTTCCTATTCAATTTCATATACTAAGGAAGGACTTCTTTTTTCTTTTTTTAAGACAAAAATTGGGTTTGTGTAACCACTTCTGCAACTATTCTATATTAGGAGATGATGTTGATGGTTTCCATAACAAAATACTTGGATTTTATTTGTTTGGGAAACAAAGGAAGTCAGAATTATCAAAAATCAGTTACAATACTGAAGATAATAAATTATATAAGTATTCTGAGCTTAACTTCACATTATGTTGGATTCCAAGTATATTTTAGCTCTATTTTGATTTTAAATCCTTATCACTTGGTTCTCTTTTGGATTTTGTTGCTTCCACATTGATGACTTATTTTTCTAGTTCCTAAATATACTTTCTGATTTGTAATTTATGCTCACTAGTCTATTAACTTATTTTCTTCTACATAAGACTTACCTCCTCTTTCTGGATCTGTAGAAAATGAGACATTACCATAAAAGTTTTATTTGACTACTATTTCCCTTTGGTCTAGTGTCAAAAATTAAGAGAGAGAGAAAAATTAAAGGTGTAATTTAATATGAAAAATTTGCACACAGTTCCTGATACAATGTAAGTATTAATTGGTTCCCACAAATTCTGCTTCTAAAGATATGTTTCTGGGCTATTAACTTCAGCACCCTTAGGAACATATTTGTAGTGCTATGCTTATTAAGTTGTCTGAAAAAATATTAATATTATTTTTTTTCAAATTTGAATAAATAAAGTTATAGTTCTTGCAAGATTAGTGCAACTCTATTTATTATAGGTTGTTTGAATCCTATCTAACAGCAACTAATAAAGTAATTCATAAATATTTTACACTTGTGTTCCAGTGTCAATCAACAATTATTTCTCAGAACTTAATTATAGAGAGTTTATGAGAAATATATCTTTGTGGGAAATGAGCTGGATTCATCCTTGGAGGAATGTCCATAAGTCACCATATCAGTCAAAAGTTTAGAATACGTTTCAAGTGAGAAATATCTCAATGCTTTTTTTTTAAATTTATTGTTATTTTTTTTTTATTTACAAAGCATATGCATGGGTAGTTTTTCATCATTGACCCTTGCAAAACCTTTTGTTCCAAATGTTTTCCTCCTTCTCCCATCCCCTCCCTTAGCTGGCAGATAGTCCAATGCATACTAAAGATGCTAAAATATATATTAAATCCAATATATGTGTACATTTTTATTTACTTATCTTTCTGCACAAAAAAAAAATCAGACAAAGAAGAAGAAAAAAAAACTGAGAAAGAAAACAAAATGCAAGCAAACAACAGAGAGAGTGAGAATGCTATGTTGTGGTACACACTGAGTTTCACTGTTCTTTTTCTGGGTGTAGATGGCTCCCTGTATCACTGAACCAGTGGAAATAGTTTGAATCTCATTGTTGAAAAGAGCCAAGCTCATTAGAATTAATCATTGGGTAGTCTTGTTGTTGCCATGTATAATGATCATTTCACTTAGCATCAGTTCATGTAAGTCTCTCCAGCCTCTCTGAAGTCATTCTGTTGGTCATTTCTTACAAAACAATAATATTCTATAACATTCATATACCACAATTTATTCAACTATTATCCAATTGATGGGCATCTACTTAGTTTCAACTGTCTAGCCACTGCAAAAAGGGCTGCCACAAACATTTTTGCACATGTGCATCCCTCTCCCTTCTTTAAGATCTCTTTGGGATATAAGCCCAGTAGAAATACTGGTGGGTCAAAGGGTATGCACAGTTTAATAACTTTTTGAGCATAGTTCCAAATGGCTCTCCAGAATGGCTGGATGTGTTCACCATTCCACCAATAATGTATCATTATCCCAGTTTTCCCACATCCCCATCCAACATTTGTTATTTTTTTTTTTCATGGCATCTTAGCCAATTTGAGAGGTGTGTAGTGATATCACAGAGTTGTCTTAATTTGCATTTCTCTGATCAATAGTGCTTTGACTATATTTTCATATGACTGGAAATAGTTTCAATTTCTTCATCTGAAAATTGTCTGTTCATATACATTTACCATTACTTAACTGGAGAATTGCTTGACTTCTTGTAATTGTAAATTAGAGTCAATTCTCCATGTATTTTAGAAATAAGCCCTTCATCAGAACCTTTCAATGTAAAAATGTTCTCCCAATATATTGCTTCCCTTCTAATCTTGACTGTATTTGTTTTGTTTCTACAAAAAATTTTTTTAGTTAATATAATCAAAATTATTTATTTTGTGATCAATAATGAACTCTACTTTTTGATCACAAATTCCTTTATCCTCCACAGTTCTGAAAGGTTATCCTATGTTCTTCTAATTTATTTATCATCTCATTCTTTATGTATAGATCATGAACCCATTTTGACCTTATCTTGGTATCTTGTTAGATGTGGGTCAATGCCTAGTTTTGGCCACACTGTTTCCGATTTTCACAGCTATTTTTGGCAAATAGTGAATTTTTATCACAAAACTTGGAGTCTTTGGGTTTGTTGAATACTAGATTGCTATAGTTATTGACTATTTTGTCTGTGAACCTAACCTATTCCACTGATCAATTAGTCTATTTCTTTGCTAATACCAAATGATTTTGATGACCACTACTTTATAATATAATTTTAGATCTGGTACAGCTAGGCTACTTTCATTTGATTTTTTTTTTTCATGAATTCCCTTGAAAATCTTAATCTTTTGTTCTTCCAGATGAATTTTGTTGTTATTTTTTCTAACTTTTGTTTTTTATCTTTTATTGTTATCTTTTCTTACTCTATTTCAAATTCTTGGGAGTTTGCCTATATAGAACTAAATAAATAGAATAGTTTAGGTAGTATTAATATCTTTATTATATTTCCTAGACCTGTACAAGCACCAGATATTTTTTCTAATTGTTTAGATCTGACCTTATTTGTGTGGAAAGTGTTTTGTGGTTTTGCTAATATGTTTCCTGATTTTCCCTTGTCAAATAGATTGCCAAATATTTTATTCCATCGACAGTTATTTTAAATGGAATTTCTATTTGTATATCTTGCTATTAGAATTTAGTAGTGATGTATAAAAATGCTAATGATTTATGTGGACTTTGTATCCTGCAACTTTGCTAAAGTTCTGTATTGTTTCTAATAGCTTTTTAGTTGATTCTCTGGAGTTCTCTAAGTATACCATCATATCATCTGAAAAGAGTAATAATTTTTATTTCCTCATTACCTACTCTAATTCCTTTAATCTATTTTTATCTTATTGTCAAAGTTAGCAAGTCTAATGAAATATTGAATGGTAATGGTGATAGTGGGCAACCTTGTTTCACACCTAATCTCTATGGCAATGGTTCCAGTTTATCCTCATTACATAAGATGCTTAGTGATGGTTTTAAATAGATATTACTGTCTATTTTAAGGAAAACTCCATTTATTTCTATACATTTAATAGTAATGGGTGTTGGATTTTATCAAATGCTGTATCTATTGAGATAATCATATGATTTTTGTTAATTTTGTTATTGATATAGTCAATTATGCTAAAAGTTGTTCTTGTGTTGTTTTAACACTGAAGCAACTCTGCATTCCTGGTGTATAATCTGGAAAATTATTTTCTGTAATGTCTTTGCTCATACTTTATTTAAGATTTTTGCATCAATATTCATTAGGGAAATTGGTCTATAATTTTCTTTCTCTGTTTTCATTCTACTTGCTTTAGGTATCAATATCATGTCTGTGTCATAAAATGAATTTGCTAGGAGTCCTTTTTTCTCTAGTTTTCAAATACTTTGTTTAGTATTGAAGTGAACTGTTCTTTAAATGTATGGTAGAATTCACATGTAAATCCATCTTGTCCTGGGGATTTTTCTTAGGGAGTTGATTAACAGCTTATTTTATTTATTTTTTCTAAAATGGGACTATTTAAGTAATTTATTTCCTCTCTGTTAATATGGGCAATCTATATTTTTGTAGGTTCCCTTTCACATAGGTTATCAAATTTATTGGCATGAAGTTGGACAAAGTAATTCCTTTCTATTGCTCTAATTTCCTCTTCATTGGTAGAAAGTTCTCCCTTTTCATTTTTAATACTAACAATTTGATTTTCTCCTTTTCTTTTTCCAATCAAATTTGTTAAAGGTTTATCAGAAACTTTGAATGTAAAAATGTTTTCCCAGTTTATTACTTCCCTTCTGATCTTGTCTACATTAATCCCAAATGTTTTTCAAGCTAACACATTTTCAGAACTCTAGTCTTGAAGATCTCTGACACCATTTAGTAAGTTTTCATAGTATAGAAATGGGGGCCTTGTCCTGTGAACATATAGTTAGTAACATTTTTAATTTGTAATCCATTAGAGGACATACCAATAGACATTTAGTGTTGGTTTTGTGGTGATAGCTTAAGCTCTTTTAAAGTCATCATTATTCAATTCACTACCACTTCCAACTGCACTGCTACTACCTTTACTAATAATATTAGTGATAATATTGATGATAATGATAACGAATATATTTATCTCCATACACACAGCCTGTTCCTTTTAAAATTGACAAATATACTTCACGTATATTTGAATATCAAATACATAAAAGATATACGACACTGGAGATAAGAAGGGGCAGCACAGGTATGTAGTACTGTAATTAGGATACTAGGCCCAAAGTCATAAAGACCTAAATTTAAATTTGGGCTGAGACACTTATAAGCCATGTAACCCTGGGCAAGTAACTTAATTCTGTTACTGATCCTAATCTGTAAAAATTTCCTAATTTTTCCTAAAAAGTTTCTCAATCTGTAAAAATGAGCTAGAATAGGAAATGGCAAAACTATTGCCAAGAAAACTGCAATGGTGCCATGAAATTTATCATGAATGAATAGCAACAACAACAAAACATAACATTTTTACATTCAAATGTATTAAAATCTCTTGGATTATTTTTGAAAGAAAATAACAAGTTTTCTAAAGAAAATGACTAATAGACGTTGCTAATTGATCCTTTCTTCCATATTCCCATGATATAACAATAGATATTATAAAACCAAGTGTTTTTTGGCAGTAGGAAGAGAAGAGGGGATGAATTGGTAACTCTTTTTGGAAGGTGACATAAATATGTATTCATGACTCTTCCAAAGGGAAATAATTGTGTATCTTCATTGAAGGTTTAAAAATAGGCCAAACTCTGAAAATAGTCTACTATAAAACATTTTGTCTGAGTTCTTTATTGAAGATGGATAATAGATTTAGTCAATTTATCATAAAAACTTGTTAATTAGGGGCAGCTAGGTGGTGCAATGGATAGAGCACCAGCGCTGAATTCAGGACAACCTGAGTTCAAATCTGGTCTCAGACACTTAACACTTCCTAGCTGTGTGACCCTGGGCAAGTCACTTAACCCCAGCCTCAGGGGAAAAAACAAAAAACAAAAAACAATACAAAACAAAAAAAAAAAAAAAAAAAAAAAAAAAAAAAAACTTGTTAATTTGTTTAAAAGTATAACTCGAATTGATTATGTAAATTGAGTAACTAATGTATTCAAAACCTTAAAAAAAATGTGCACCTGAAATAGTCTCCACCATATAATAGATAAATTTCAGTACATTAAATTTTGAAAGGTGTATATTCTATCTTCTAAAAACTGTATTTTCTCTAATTGCCCATATAGACCCAGTCATATTTAGAAGATTGTGATAAGTTGTATTCCTAGATCAAATGATGTAATCATTTACTGAGTTTCATTGCATAAATTGTTTTTCTCCAAAGCCTTCAGTTCAACAATATTTCATTTTCTAAAGTGAATGAATAAATTACATTTGTGATACGTAAGAGTTAATCTCAAATCAATTTATTTCAATGAACATTTATTAAACCCATGTTACATATCAAGCTCTGTACAAGGCAAAGCTCTGGAGATTCAATAATTAAAATGCAAAATGTCTGCTTTCAAATTGCTTATATTCTATATTAGAGAGGGGCAGTGCAGTATTTCAATAACGATGTGTATAAGCTATTAATTTTAATGGCCTATACATACATTAAGACAAAAGGACAGCATGTATAGAGAGTGAATACAAAGTATTTTTGAGAGAGAGTATCAAAACACTAGGAAAGACATTTTATATAAGGAATCTCCCAAGATGGTCTTTGAAGATAGATTCTGGGAATATGAGAGCAAAGAGAGCATTCAGGATCTAATACATAGATAGCACAGAAAATGGTACGTAATATAATCAGCAAATGGTCCAGTTTGGTTAAAACAGAGTATGTCAAGATAAATTTGTTACAGTTCAGAAAGATTGGCTAGCATCAGATTATAAAGGACTTTGAATCCAGGGCTGAAGTTTTGTTTTTTTGTCCCAGCGGAGGAGTTAGAGTAGGAGTTCTTAATCATTGTGTGTGTGTATATGTGTATGCATGTATGTCTATCTACCTCATGGATCCTTTTGGTAATTAGTAAAACCATAAATTATATTCTAATATAATTTTATATGCATAAAATACATAAGATTTTTAAAAAGTGAATTATATTGAAATGTAACTATTGAAATCTAAAAAAAAATCAATCACTATGAGTTTAAGAAAAACAATCCTAGAAACAAATGAGATTTAAGGATCCTTTAGAAAAGTAATGATAGTCAACCTTGAACTTGTTTATTCATTTTGAAGCTGTGTGAAACATCTTTTGGAGAGAGGAAAAACTTGAGGCAAACGAGTCTTTTAGAAATCTCTTGCAACAGTCTAGGAGAATGCTGATAAAAACCTACAATAAAATGCTGACAGTGAACAGATACACTAGATATTATTAGGGAGATAGTGTTAACAAAATTTAGCAATTGTTGATTATGGAGGGTGAGGAAGAGTCTAGAACCATACTTAAATTTAGCACCTGAGTAAATAGATGGATTATAGTGTCCTTGAGACAAAGGAAGTACAAAGAATGGATATTTTCAAAGTTCTTAATTTACTTTTAAACCATTTTTTCTTATTCATGAGAAAAAAAAATCCATGTTTTCCCTTGCCCTTTTTAAACTATTTTACCAATTTACTTATAACATTTCTTTTTTCTATTTGGGGGGAAAGTGCTTTAAAAAAGAAACATAGGGAAAGATGTAGCTAAATAATTTATATGTTTTTGTACCAACATTTATCCTGAGCAAATTCATAACAAGTAAATCTATACCCACATAGGAAAAATTAAAAGATGGAAAATATGTAAGACTGTTTAAAAACTTATCTAAGGAGATTTTTTTTAGTATTTTTTTTTCTTCCTAGATGATTTTTTTTTCTTATGATTGAAACTAACTCAGTAATATCTGCTTCCTAATTCCTTGAGAGATGATTATGGGAAATAGTCACCACATAATAGTCCCAAAACAAAATGTATTTTCTTCAAAAGCTAAGTAAATATGTTTTGCATAGTTTCATGGCTGTTAAAACTCTCAGATTATGATAATGTGTTCTTATTGTATCCAATTTAAGTCTAATCATAAGGCCAAAACTGGTATTGAGTAAGATTTTCATTTTTAAACTAACAGGAATTTTGAGGTCAAGATAAACAGTAAATTGGGATTAGAAATTGAAACTGGTTTTCTTTCTTATCTCCATTGGGCTATATAGTATAAAATATGTGTGTATGTGTATAAATGTGTATGTGCATGTATATATGCATATATATGTACATATGTATATGCATATGAATAATATATTTGTACTTCATATTACATCTGTATGTATATATATATATATATACATATATATATATGTATATATATATATATATATACATACATATATACAATAGGACAAATAAGAATTTAGTAGCTTTATGATTATCATATAAGCCTAAATAAAATGATACTGACCAATAACTAAGATTATTCAGGATAAAGCTAGGCAATAGTTCCCTTTGTTAATACAAAGTCTGTTTGTACCCTCAAAAAAATCAGTACTAGTATTTCTAACCTTTGTTTGATTGTTGTTTTATTTGCACTTTGAAATCATTTATTTTTTAGTGTGCTATAAACTTTCATTCTCATGTACTTTATTGAAAATAAATGAATTGAAAAATATTTAAATGGAATTTAACTAGCTCTTTCTTAGCATATTCTCATTACATTTTAGTTGAAATGCAAACTTTTTCTTCTTAAAAAAAATCAATAGTTTAAAAACTAAATTTCAATATGTCAAAGTAGCGCATCTGAACGTTCAATGTTGGCAGAGAAAACAAGGTAGGAGAATAAGACCCAAAACTCTATGTCCAAAAGGTAGCAGAGGCTCTCATTGGGTATCAGAATGTAAATTGATTGAGGGAAATGAGAGGTGGAGCTTGGCTCTAGGACTCCAGGCAAGAAACCAATTGTAGCATGATGGCACCCAATGCTACATTCAGAGAGTCTTTACACATTCAGTACCCCAAAATGATCAATCAGCTGGGAAGGAATCTGAGGGGGGAAAGAGATTACAATTGGGAGAAAAGAATTGTATGAAGCTGGAACTACTGAGATATCCTCTGGAGAGGTGAAATAAGGGACTGCGGCCATTACAGCTGGCTGTCCTATACTCACTATCTATGTAAATGGGATGCTATTGAAAGAGTTGGTAGACACAGGTGCAGACTGTACAGTCATAAGAGGTGCCAATTGCCCCACTCATTAGCCAAAGCTTAAGGCAGACACCTTACACAGAAGGATCAATAGCAGCTGAAATTAGTGCTAAACTTTGAGATGAATATTTGAAGATGAAACAGGTATTTTTCATCTTTTTTGTAGTTGAAAAAATTCCCATCATTCTATTGGAAAGAGACATCTTAAAACAGGATTACACATGAGTATTTCAGCTGTTCAAGGCCTGCCTGCACTCTCACTTGTTCCCATTCGATGGAAAACTGATACACCAGTGTAGTCCTTAAGAAGTGATAAATTTCAGGCCTTATTAGATATAGTAAAAGAATACTTAATCAAGGACAGTTACAACCTTCTCTAAGTCATTGGAATTCCCTTTCCACCTCTATTTTCTAGAATAAACTATAAATGTATTCTTTATTTATCTATATAGCAGAAATATGATTCCCAACATTTATTTTTACCTTTTTAGGTATTTCTTGAATTCTATATTTGGAGATCAAACTTTTTTGTTTAGATCCGGTTTTTTCAATAAAAATAGATGAATTTCACTTATTTCTTTGAATGTCCATTTTCTTTCCTGAAAGAAAATGCTAATTTAGGCTGGGTAAGTTATTTTTGGCTGCATACCAAGTTCTTTAGCTTTTTGGAATATCAGATTCCAGGCTCTTCGATCCTTTAATGTGGATGCTGCTAGATCCTGGGTAATTCTTATTTGGCTCCTCTATATTTGAATTGACTTTTTCTAGCAGCCTATAATATTTTTATTTCATCTGATGGTTCTGGAATTTGGCCACTATATTTCTTGGAGTTTTGATTTTAGGGTCCCCTTCAGTAGGTGATTGATGAATTCTTTCAATGTCTATTTTACCCTCTGTTTCTATAACTTCTGGGCAGTTCTCTTTGATAACTTTCTGGAAAACAGTTTCCAGGATCTTTTTTTCATCATATTTTTCAGGGAGTCCAATAATTCTCAAATTATCTCTCCTAGATCTATTTCCTAGGTCTGTTGTTTTCCCAAGAAGGTATTTGATTTTTTTCCATTGTTTCATTTTTTTTTTTTGTTTGTTTGTTTGTTTTTGCTTGACTGATTCTTGATGTCTACTTGAGGAAAAGAGGCTAGAAATGAAATTAGAGCAAGATTTTTAATAGAAGAGTCAATATTTGATCTTAGAAGTTATAGGAAGTTATTGTAATTTACTAAGCAGGGAACTGATGTGATCAGTACTGTGATTTAGGATAATAATAATAATGAATATCATGGTGATGATGATGATTGAAGATAGTTATATTATATAGAATTTTAACGTCTTTAAAGGGCTCTACCTGTATTATTAAATGCTCAGTTATAGCCATGAAAGACAGATGCTATTATTATTTTCAAAATACAAATTAGAGAGAGATACATACAAATTAGTGTCCAGGATCACCCTGCTAGAAAGTGTATAAAGCAGAATTTAAACTCAATTTTGTCCTAACTAAAAGATGAACATATTATATACTAAAGCCATTTGGCAAACTCTAAATTATTTTAAAGCTAAATGGGCATCTGAAATAATATTGGAAGAAGGAAGAATATCATATAGACAAAGTTATGCAAAGTAGATGAAATAATTTAAATACATCTTTAATTTTTTATCCTTACTTTGTACCCACAATGAAAAAACCTTCTAATGAATATGAGAGGAAATATATTGAGTGAAAATTGAAATAGTTTCATTATTAAGTGTGTGTTTTTTGGAATAGAAAAAATATTGAAAAATAATTCTTAGTCATTATTTTTCTTATGTAATTGAGAAAAATGCAGAACTTAATATGATATTTTCTTAGACATTGTATACTTAGTGATTATTCATATGAGTAAATTCAAAGATGCTTAACTCACATGAAAATAATAGCTGCCTCTAACTGAGAACAACAACAAAAAAATTAATAGTGAAACAAAAATATCTTGGCTCTTTAGACAACTATCTATGCCTATGGTACATCCAGATTTATCAAAAAAGAATACCATAGAACTTATTATCATTTTACTATAATATAAAATTATATAGATGAGAGGCATCAGGATGTGTTGACAAGGATGAATGCAATCTGTACTATGGAAGGAATTACCTACAAAATTACACAGATTTTTTAAAATGTTTGCCTTAAAATATAAATGCATTACAATTCCTCACAAATAATTCTTATATTTTTCTAGTGATTCCATATTTTCTTCTTTCCTCAAAAACTTTCAAAACAATATAATTACCTATAGAACATTAATACTTTTATATTTCTACATATAATATTTTATTTAGAAGAAAATGTACTTCGGCACGGGTCATGAACACATTTTTTGCACAAAAATTGGAGTGAACAAAAACATGTTTGTTTTTGGATAAATCAACTATTTGGTGGACAAGTCTTCTGTTCAGCAATGTAGCAAGTAAAAATTTGATAATGGCATGGTACCAAAACAGTGACTTCAGTATTGTGGGATTCATTTTTTTCTAATTCATATGCATATACTTTGTGCTTTAATTATAGGAGAAATTCAGGGTCACAATAAGAATCCTTTTTAAAGAAAGGAATTTCCATTCAATCTATAATTTTAAAATAAATTAAAGGAAACTGCATTCATGCAGTTTAGAAGTTAGTTTTATCATTCATTGTTCTTAAGTGTATAAATGGTATAATAAAATGGGAGCTTGTTGATCCCCTAATTCCCATATCAAAGTAGAGAATGCAAAGAAGCTAATTGAGTTATTCCAAGGTATTCCAAAGAGTAACTCAGGCAGCCTATGTTTTTTTCTTTTTTTATACTTTTTAATTTCAAATTTTGAAAAGAAATAGGCAGTAAATTTGTATTTTCAAGACAAAAATAGTAACATTTAAGAACTCATACCAAAAGAATAATAATGTGCATAGAGATTTTAATTAGATTATAGACAGAATAGAGTTCAAAGTCTTTATTGTCTCCTTCACAGTCTGTGTATGTCATAGTCTGAACCATTCTGTCTGATCCAGTCTCCTCCAGCAGTCTGACAGTCTGCTTATCTCACCTAGTCTCAGTCTGAGTCTGATTTTGTCCCCAAGCTTGAGATTTGGTGCACAACACTACAATTATTCATCCAGATCAAAACACTTACAAACATCCAGATTGGCTTAATGAAAATGGTAGAGAAAGTAAGGAGCTGCTAAATGAAAACAATGAGTAGTTCATAAAATGTAATAACAGAAAAATTTATTTATCTTTAAGAAAGCAATATTTATCTCCACCAAAAGTAAAGTGCAAGCAAAGGTTAGGGAGATGCAAAATTCGTGTATCAGAAAGAAGATTGATGAAATGCATTTTTATGCTGATAGTAAAAATTTTAAAAAATTTTATGGTACCATGAAGGCTATTTATGGGGCAAAGTATGCAGTACTTATGGAGATAAATTGATTAATGATAAAGATCCTGAAGATACAGTGTTTCTTAGTGTTTTCTATTGAACATCACAATCTAATGCTGAGTCCATTTGTAATATACACCTCAGGTTGAAGTCAATTCATCTCTAGCTGAATTTCCAGTTGAAGAAGAGGCTTCCTATGTGTTAGATACCTCTCATGTTGCAAAGATCCTGGTGCTGATTCTATTTTTTTTTTTTTTTTTTATAAATCACATCTGAGGCCCCTTCACTGGGTCTCAGTTTATTTTTATTTTTTTATTCATTTTTCCAAATTATCCTCTCCCTCCCTCTCTCCACTCCTTCCCCCCAATGACAGGTAATCCCATACATTTTACATGTGTTACAATATAACCTAGATACAATATATGTGTGTAAATACCATTTTCTTGTTGCACATTAATTATTAGCTTCCGAAGGTATAAGTAACCTGGGTAGATAGACAGTAGTGCTAACAATTTACATTCACTTCCCAGTGTTCCTTCTCTGGGTGTAGTTATTTCTGTCCATCATTGATCAACTGGAAGTGAGTTGGATCTTCTTTATGTTGAAGATTTCCACTTCCATCAGAATACATCCTCATATAGTATTGTTGTTGAAGTGTATAGTGATCTTCTGGTTCTGCTCATTTCACTCAGAAACAGTTGATTTAAGTCTCTCCAAGCCTCTCTGTATTCCTGCTGCTGGTCATTTCTTACAGAGTAATAATATTCCATAACCTTCATATACCACAATTTACCCAACCATTCTCTAATTGATGGGCATCCATTCAACTTTCAGTTTCTAGCTACAACAAAAAGAGCTGCCACAAACATTTTGGCACATACAGGTCCCTTTCTACTCTTTAGTATTTCTTTGGGATATAATCCCAATAACAGCAATGCTGGGTCAAAGGATATGCACAGTTTGATAACTTTTTGGGCATAGTTCCAAATTGCTCTCCAGAATGGCTGGATTCCTTCACAACTCCATCAACAATGTATCAGTGTCCCAGTTTTCCCACATCCCCTCCAACATTCATCATTATTTGTTCCTGTCATCTTAGCTAATCTGACAGGTTTGTAGTGGTATATCAGAGTTGTCTTAATTTGCATTTCTCTAATCAGTAGTGATTTGGAACACTCTTTCATATGAGTGGAAATAGTTTCAATTTCATCATCTGAGAATTGTCTGTTCATAACCCTTGACCATTTATCAATTGGAGAATGGTTTGGTTTCTTATAAATCAGGGTCAGTTATCTATATATTTTGGAAATGAGACCTTTGTCAGAACCTTTCCTTTTAAAAATATTTTCCCAATTTGTTACTTACTTCCCTTCTAATCTTGTTTGCAATAGTATTGTTTGCACAGAAACTTTTTAGTTTGATGTAATCAAAATCTTCTATTTTGTGATCAATAATGATCTCTAGTTCTCCTCTGGTCATAAATTCCTTTCTCCTGCACAGGTCTGATAGGTAGACTATCCTCTATTCCTCTAATCTGTTTATGATTTCATTCTTTATGCCTAAATCATGGACCCATTTTGATCTTATCTTGGTATATGGTGTTAAGTGTGGATCCATATCTAATTTCTGCCATACTAATTTCCAGTTTTCCCAACAGTTTCTTCCGAATAATGAATTTTTGTCCCTAATGTTGGTATCTTTGGATTTGTCAAAGATTTGATTGCTATAGATGTACCCTTTTTTGTCCTTTGTATCTAATCTGTTCCACTGATGTACCGTTTTATTTCTTAGCCAGTACCAAATGGTTTTGGTGACTGCTGCTATATAATATAGCTTTGGATCAGGTACACTTAGACCACCTTCCTCTGACTTTTTTTTTTCATTAGTTCCCTTGCAATTCTCCACCTTTTATTCTTCCATATGAATTTTGTTGTTATTTTTTCTAGGTCATTGAAATAGTTTCTTGGGAGTCTGATTGGTATAGCACTAAATAAATAGATTAGTTTGGGGAGTATTGTCATCTTTATTATATTTGCTGGGCCTATCCAAGATCACTGAATGTCGTTCCAGTTATTTAAATCTGACTTTATTTTTGCGCAAGTGTTTTGTAATTTTTCTCCTATAATTCCTGACTATTCTTTGGTAGATGGATTCCCAAGTACTTTATACTCTCAACATTTGTTTGGAATGGAATTTCTCTTTGTATCTCTTGCTTTTGCATTTTGTTGGTGATATATAAGAATGCTGAGGATTTATGTGGATTTATTTTGTATCATGCCACTTTGCTAAAATTCTGAATTATTTCTAATAGCTTTTTAGCAGAGTCTTTGGGGTTCTCTAAGTATACCATCAAGTCATCTGCAAAAAGTGATAGTTTGATTTCCTCATTTCCTACTCTAATTCCTTGAATCTCTTTCTCGGCTTTTATTGCCGAGGCTAGCGTTTCTAGTACTATATTGAATAGTAATGGTAATAGTGGGCAACCTTGTTTCACTCCTGATCTTACTGGGAAAGGTTGAAGTTTATTTCGATTGCATATTATGCTTACTGACGGTCTTAAATATATGCTTCTGATTATTCTAAGGAATAATCCATTTATTCCTATACTCTCAAGTGTTTTTAGTAGGAATGGATATTGGATTTTGTCAAATGCTTTTTCTGCATCTATTGAGATGATCATATGGTTTTTATTAATTTGATTATTAATATGGTCAATTATACTAATAGTTTTCCTAATATTAAACCAGCCCTGCATTCCTGGTATGAATCCTACTTGACCATAGTGTATTATCCTGGAGATGATTTTCTGAAGTATTTTTGCTAATATCTTATTTAAGATTTTAGCATCAATATTCATTAAGGAAATTGGTCTATAATTTTCTTTCTCAGTTTTCGATCGACCTGGTTTAGGTATCAGTACCATGTCTGTGTCATAAAAGGAGTTTGGTAAGACTCCTTCATTCCCTATTTTTTCAAATATTTTATTTAGCATTGGGGCTAATTTTTCTTTAAATGTTTGGTAGAATTCACATGTGAATCCATATGGACCTGGGGATTTTTTCCTGGGGAGTTCATTAATAGCTTGTTCAATTTCTTTTTCTGAAATGGGACTATTTAAGCAATTTATTTCCTCCTCTGTTAATGTAGGGAGCCTATATTTTTGGAGGAAGTCATCCATTTCACTTAAGTTATCAAATTTATTGTCATAACGTTGGGCAAAGTAACTCATTATTTCTCTAATTTCCTCTTCATTGGTGGAAAGATCCCCCTTTTCATTTGTAAGACTAACAATTTGATTTTCCTTTTCTTTTTTTCTGATCAGATTTAACAAAGGTTTATCTATTTTATTGGCTTTTTCATAAAACCAACTCTTGGTTTTATTTATTAATTCAATAGTTTTTTTTACTTTCAATATTATTGATTTCTCCTTTTAATTTTTGTATTTCAAGTTTAGTTTTTGGTTGGGGGTTTTTGATTTGGTCTTTTTCTAGTCTTTTAAGTTGCAAGCCCAATTCGTTAATCTTCTCTTTCTCTATTTTCTTCAAATAAGCCTCTAAAGATATAACATTTCCCCTTATTACTGCTTTAGCTGCATCCCACAGATTTTGGTATGATGTCTCATCATTTTCATTATCTTGGGTGAAATTATTAATTGTTTCTATAATTTGCTCTTTCACCCAGTCATTCTTTAAGATGAGATTATTCAGTTTCCAAATACTTTTTGGTCTATTTACCCCTAACTTTTTTACTGAATGTAGCTTTTATTGCATTGTGATCTGAGAAGAAGGCATTTATTATTTCTGCCTACCTATGTTTAATTTTGAGATCTTTATGTCCTAATATATGGTCAATTTTTGTATAGGATCCATGAACTGCTGAGAAGAAAGTATATTCCTTTCTATTGCCATTCAGTTTTCTCCAAAGGTCTAACATACCTAGTTTTTCTAATGTTCTATTTACTTTTTTAATTTCTTTCTTGTTTGTTTTGTGGTTTGATTTGTCTAAATCTGAGAGTGCAAGGTTGAGATCTCCCACTATTATAGTTTTATTGTCTATTTCTTCTTCCAATTCTCTGAACTTTTCCTTTAGGAAGTTAGATGATATACCACTTGGTGCATACATGTTTAGTATTTATATGGCTTCATTATTTATGCTACCTTTCAGCAGGATATAGTTTCCTTCCTTATCTTTTTTAATGAGATCTACTTCTGCTTTTGTTTGATCTGAGATAAGGATATCTACCCCTGCTTTTTTGGCTTTACCTGAAGCATAATAGATTCTGTTCCAACCTTTTACCTTTACTCTGTATGTATCTCCCTGCTTTAAGT
This sequence comes from Sminthopsis crassicaudata, assembly GCF_048593235.1. Lineage (NCBI taxonomy): Eukaryota > Metazoa > Chordata > Mammalia > Dasyuromorphia > Dasyuridae > Sminthopsis > Sminthopsis crassicaudata. Next base: position 127,418,988 of record NC_133617.1, read on the forward strand.
GTGTTCCTGCAGACAACATATTGTAGGGTTCTGATTTTTGATCCAATCTGCTATCCGTCTCCGTTTGATGGGATCATTCATCCCATTCACAGTTACAGTTAAAATTACTAATTCTGTATTTCCTGCCATCATATTATCCACAGATTATGTTTTTTCCCTTGACCCCCCTGGTATCCCTCCCCGATATTTAATTTACAGACCCCCCTTGTGATGCACAACCCTCCCTCTTTTTTTTTTTTTTTTTTAGGATCCCTCCCCCCTCCCTCCAAGTCCCTTCACTTATTCTCCTTTTCCTTTTCCCTTTTCCTCTCACCCCTTTTAATGAGGTGAGAGAATATTCTCTGAAAAACAAATATGTTAATTATTTACTCTTTGAGCCTCTCCTGATGAGAGTAAGATTCACACAATGATTCTCCCCCTCCCTAAATTCCCTCAGATATTTTGTATTTACTATGCCTCTTCCTGGGATGTAGTTTCCCTCTTTTTATCATTCCTTCCCCTTTTTCTGAAATGACCTCCTTCCCTTTACTACACCCCCCTTTTTTTCTTTTATATCAGTAAAATCAAATTATCCTTGAGTACTTTTTATATACCCACAACAGACTTACAGTTCTCAAGGGTTCTGTGTACCTTTTTCTGTTTCTCTTCAGTCTTGTGGATGTAGATCAAATTTTTTGTTTAAGTCTGTTTTTTTTTTTCTTAGAAACATATAGAATTCCTCTATTTCATTGAATGACCATCTTCTTCCATGGAAAAAGATGGTAAACTTAGCTGGGTAGTTCATTCTTGTTTGCAGTCCTTGATCTTTTGCCTTATGGAATATCAGGTTCCAGGCCCTTCTATCTTTTAATGTGGAGGCAGCCAGATCTTGAGTGACCCTTATTGTGGCACCTTGGTATTTAAATTGTTTTTTTCTAGCTGCTTGCAGGATTTTCTCCTTTGTGTGGTAATTCTGCAGCTTAGCCACAATATTCCGTGGTGTTCTTTTTTTAGGGTCTATTTCAGAAGGAGTTCGATGAATTCTTTCCACATCTACTTTCCCTTCTGTTTCTATTATCTCTGGACAGTTCTCTTTGATAATTTCCTGTAAAATAGAATCTAGGCTCTTTTTTTGGTCATAGTTTTCTGGAAGTCCAAAGATCCGCAGATTATCTCTCCTAGATCTATTTTCCAGTTCTATAGATTTTCCCAGTAAGTATTTGACGTTGTTCTCCAGCTTCTCATTTTTTTGTTTTGTTTGACTGATTCTTGGGTTCTCTGTGAATCATTCATTTCTATTTGTTCCATCCTGACTTTTAAGGAGTTATTTTCTTCTTTCACAATTTTTAGTTCTTTTTGTAAATGCCCAATTTCGTTTTTAAATGAATTATTTTGCTCTATTGAATTTTTTTCCATTTCCCTAATTTTTTTTTTGAGAATTATTTTCTTTTTCCTATTCAGAAATTCTATTTTCTTGAGACTTTTTTACCTTTTCCAATTCAGAAATCCTACTTTCCTGTGATTTTTTAACCTTTTCTAATTCACAAATTTTGTTTCCCTGCATCCCCTGTGAATTTTTATTTTTTCCAACTCCAATTTCAGGACGATGTTATTCTTTATCATAGCTTCCCTTTTTTTTCCCCATTTTCCTTCAAACTCCCTTAACTTTTTAATAGTCTCTTCAAGGAGAGAGTTATGTGATAGGGGGCAGGAATCATTCCCCTTAAGGTTGTTATCTGCTGTCTCTCTGTTGTTAACTTCCTCGGGTTTGGATACCCGGTCTTTCTCTGTGTACAAGGTATCTATGGTTTTTCTGGCTTTTTTGTTCATATTTAAAAAATCTTTTGGGGTCTGTCCCTGGGGTAGGAAATTATTTATTTACTTCTTTACCAGCTTTTTCCCAGACCGGATGGATGCAGCGGCTCTTGGGCCTGAGCTAAGATAGAGCTCTGGGAGAGAGTTCCCCACCCCCTTTCTGGAAGTGCCTCAGAGGTGATTAGCACTGCTGTGCCCCGAGGGCGCTGTGTTTTAGTGGCTTCCCTGAGGTTGAGATTGAACAGCAAATACAGCACAAAGCCTAGCCTATGTGTCCCGGTGGGGCGTGGATGTCTGCAGCAGGTGACTTGAAAAGCCCCTGTGCTCAAACTGGAAGTGTCTGCCAGAAACCGTGGTCCCTAGTTCAAAGGTTCCACTTCTCTGGGACTTCCTGGAGCTGAGTTCCTCTCCCTCCAGCTAAGCTAGGCAGTGTGTTTTGCCTCAGGCCGTATCCACCCACTTGTCAATCTCTTAACTATTCTCAGGAGGGAGCTGAGGCCACACCCCCTGGTGCCGAGATCTGCTGAGTCACCTGCAGGGTCCTGGAAAATCTAATCTATCTGAATTTTTAAGGTATTTTAGCTTTCTCTTCTGAACTGCTATATTATAAGCAGAGAAGAGCTAACAGCCTGTGCTAGATTCCTTTATCTCAGTGGCTTTTTTGATCCCAGAGCCCTTCCCAGCGTGATCGTCGCAGTATGCTAGCACCCAGCCGTCTGTGCTGGCCTCTCTTCTTCCTCCCCTGTTAACTGACCTTTTCTGTTGAAACTCCAGATTCTCTTCAGCTGGTAAGTGGTGCTTCCAGTCCTTGTGGTATCTATCAGTCCAAGGCTATTTCTGAGGCTGATTTATCTAATTGGTTGTGAGGGAGTGCGGATGTTCACAGAGTCGTGTGTTTCTTCTCAGACATTTTGGCTCTGCCCCCCCTGCTGGTCATTTCTTACAGAGCAATAATATTCCATAAACTTCATATACCATAATTTACCCAATCATTCTCCAATTGATGGACATCCATTCATGTTCCAGTTTCTAGTCACTACAAAAAGAGCTGCTACAAACATGTTGGCACACACAGGTCCCTTTTCCCTCTTTCGTATTTCTTTGGGATATAAGCCAAGTAGTAGCACTGCTGGATCAAATGGTATGAACAGTTTGATAACTTGTTGTGCATAGTTCCAAATTGCTCTCCAGAATGGCTGGATTCTTTCACAACTCCACTAACAATCTATTAGTGTCCCAGTTTTCCCACATCCCCTCCAACATTCATCATTATTTGTTCCTGTCATCTTAGCCAATCTGACAGGTGTGTAATAATATTTCAGAGTTGTCTTAATATGCATTTCTCTGATCAGTAGGGATTTGGAACACTCTTTCATATGAGTTTATATGAGGGGATATAGTTTCAATTTTATTATCTGAGAATTGTCTGTTCATATCCTTCCATTTGTCAATTGGAGAATGGTTTGATTTCTTATAAATTAGGATCAATTCTCTATATATTTTGGAAATGAGACCTTTATCAGAACTTTTAACTGTAAAAATATTTTCCCAATTTGTAACTTCCTCTCTCATCTTGTTTGAATTATTATTGCTTGTACAGAAACTTTTTAGTTTGATGTAATCAAAATCTTCTATTTTGTGATCAATAATGATCTCTAGTACTTCTCTAGTCATAAATTCCTTCCTCCTCCACAGGTCTGAGAAGTAGACTGTCCTCTGTTCCTCTAATCTATTTATGATCTCTTTCTTTATGCCTAAATCATGTACCAATTTTGATCTTATCTTGGTATATGGTGTTAAGTGTGGGTCCATATATAATTTCTGTCATACTAATTTCCAGTTTTTCCAAAAGTTTTTTTTCAAATAATGAATTTGTGTCCCTAATGTTGGTATCTTTGGGTTTGTCAAACACTAGATAGTTATAGTTGTACCCTTTTTGTCATTTGCACCTAATCTGTTCCACTTATCGACCAGTCTATTTCTTAGCCAATACCAAATTGTTTTGGTGACTGCTGCTATATAATATAGCTTTATATCAGGTATACCTAGACCAACTTCATCTGACTTTTTTTTCATTAATTCCTTTGAAATTCTTGACATTTTATTGTATCATATGAATTTTGCTGTTATTTTTTCTAAATCATTGAAATAGTTTCTTGGGAGTCTGATTGGTATAGCACTAAATAAATTGATTAGTTTGGGGAGTATTGTCATCTTTATTATATTCGCTGGGCCTATCCACAAGCACTGGATATCTTTCCAATTATTTAAATCTGACTTTATTTTTGTGGCAAGTGCCTTGTAATTTTGTTCATATGTTTTTTGACTTTTTTTTGGTAGATGGATTCCCAAATATTTTATGCACTCAACATTTGTTTGGAATGGAATTTCCCTTTGTATCTATTGCTCTTGCATTGTGTTGGTAATGTATAAAAATGCTGAGGATATATGTGGATTTATTTTGTACCCAGCAAATTTGCTAAAGTTGTGAATTATTTCTAATAACTTTTTATTAGATTCTCTGGGGTTTTCTAAGTATACCATCATATCATCTGCAAAGAGTGACAGTTTGATTTCCTCATTACCTACTCTTATTCCTTTAATCTCTTTCTTGACTCTTATTGCCAAGGTTAGCATTTCTAATACAATATTGAATAGTAATGGTGATAGTGGGCAACCTTGTTTCACTCCTGATCTTACTGGGAAATGTTCCAGTTTATTTCCATTACAAATTATGCTTACTGACGATCTTAAATACATGCTCCTGACTGTTCTAATGAATAGTCCATTTATTCCTATACTCTCAAGTGTTTTTAGTAGGAATCGATGTTGGATTTTATCAAATGCTTTTTTCTGCATCTATTTAGATGATCATATGGTTTTTATTAATTTGATTATTAATATGGTCAATTATACTAATAGTTTTTGTAACATTAAACTAGCCCTGCATTCCTGGTATAAATCCTACTTGATCATAGTATATTATCCTGGGGATGATTTTCTGAAATCTTTGGTAATATCTTATTTAAGATTTTAGCATCAATATTCATTAAGGAAATTGGTCTATAATTTTCTTTCTCAGTTTTCTATCTACCTGGTTTAGGTATCAGTGCCATGTCTGTGTCATAAAAGGAATTTGGCAGGACACCTTCATCCCCTATATTTTCACATAGTTTATGTAACTTTGGAGCTAGTTGTTCTTTAATTAAATGTTTGATAGAACACAAATAAATCCATCTGGTCCTGGAGATTTTTTCTTGGGGAGTTGATTAATAGCTTGTTCTATTTCTTTTTCTGAAATGGGGCTAATTAAGCAATTTTCCTCCTCCTCTGTTAATCTAGGAAGCCTGTATTTGTGGAGGTAGTCATCCATTTCACTTAAGTTATCAAATTTATTGTCATAAAGTTGGGAAAAGTAATTCCTTACTATTTCTCTAATTTCCTCTTCATTGGTGGAAAGATCCCCCTTTTCATTTGTAAGACTAACAATTTGATTTTCCTCTTTCTTTTTCTGATCAGATTTACCAAAGGTTTATCTATTTTATTGGCTTTTTCATAAAACCAACTCTTGGTTTTATTTATTAATCCAACAGTTTTTTTTTTTTTTTTACTTTCAATAGTATTGATTTCTCCTTTTAATTTTTGTATTTCAAGTTTAGTTGTTGGTTGGGGGGATTTAATTTGGTCTTTTTCTAGCTTTTTAAGTTGCAGGCCCAATTCATTAATCTTCTCTTTCTCTATTTTGTTCAAATAAGCTTCTAAAGATATAACATTTCCCCTGATTACCACTATAGCTGCATCCCACAAATTTTGGTATGATGTCTCATCATTGTCATTATCTTGGGTGAAATTATTGTTTCTATAATTTGCTTTTTTATTGTTTCTATAATTTGCTTTTTTTCTTTTTTTTCCTCCCCTTGGAACCTACCTTTTCTGTTGAAATACCAGATTCTCTTCAGCTTGTAAATTGTGCTTCTAATCCTTGTGGTTTTTATAAGTCCAGCATTATTTTTGAGGCTGATTTAACTAATTGGTAATGAGGGAAGAAGGGAGCTTACAAATTCGAGTGTATCTTCTCTGCCATCTTGGCTCTGCCCCCCACTATCCCCATTTTACAGTTGAGGAAATGAATACAAAGAGAGACAAAGTAACATTTGAAACCTCACTATGTTACTAGGTATCTCAGCTTGCAAGTTCTCATGTGTTCCTGATTTAAGTCCAGAACTCAGGACTTATCAACCTTATAGACTAATATAAATCCAATCTGCTCATTTTATATAATCTTTCTATTATGTTATTGTAACCTATTTCTTATTTTTTAATGTTGACATAAATTTTCATGATGAGATCATGTATTACTGTGGTATCCTGGGTTCATTTTTTCCAGGTTTTGGCATCAATATTATTTTGATAGTATAGAAAGATATTATAAAAGTGCCCTCTTTTACAGTTTGCATAATACTGGAAAAATCTGTTCTTTGACTTTGTCAGAAATCACTTGTAAATCCATTTGCCGTTAGAGTTCCCTTTTATAGTATTCAGTTTCTTTTTATAATATCATATACATATGGTGTGTTTCTCTTTTTGTTAATATTAATATGTTATGGGGCAGCCAGGTGGCATAGTAGGTAGAGTACCAGCCCTGAAATCAGGAGGACCTCAATTCAAATTTAGCCTCAGACACCTAACAAATCCTAGCTATGTTACTGTAGGCAAATCTATTAATCCCAAATTGCCTCAGCAAAAAATAAAATAAAATAAAATAATAAGTTATATTTTGTAAGTATTCATTCCTCTTTTCTACACGATCATTTCTTTAGTCTGTCTTGAGTTTTTTTTATTTTTTTTTTATTTTAACACATGCAATTTTATTTTCCTTTCTTTAAAAAAATCAGACTAACTGCTTATCTTTTTTTTTCCTATGTGACATCCTAGATTTATTTATTTATTCATTTTTAAAAGTTTTATTAATTTTATGTAGTTTTCTTTCTTTTCTTTCTTTTTCTTTTTTTTTCTTTTTCTTTTTTTTCTTTATTCAAGAAGGGTGATTTGATTTTTGTTCTAGTCTTGGATTTGTGTTCCCAATTCACTGATATTGTTTTTTCTTTTATCTGTAAATGTGAAATTTTTTCTGAAGAATTTCACGTAAGTATCCCACTCTCTTCCCCTTCCTACTTTTCTCTGTGGGAGCATGGGAGAGAAATCAGTCACAGTAGTCCAAAGGTGATGAGTGCAGTGAAGTGAGGAATTACTATGCATGTATGTATTTATGGTTTTATACATATACACATATATTTCTGATCTTCTTGTTTCAATTTGGACCATTATATCACAATGCATCATCTTCATCAACATTAATTTACATAAGAGGAAACCATAGGAAACATTGTAATATCTGGACTAGTTTTCTAGATAGACCTTGGGGCCAGCCTGAGTATCTTGGTCTTAGTGGAGGAATGATGAGGGCAGGAGAGCCATGAGGATGGTCAAAGATGGAGTCCCAATCTTCTCTGTGTCTGTGGCTGTATGTGCTTAACGATAAGTACTCTGCTGTTCTTGATTCAAGTATACCTTTTCAAGTTCCAACCCTCTACAAAACATACATGAAATAACTAGCCCACAGTCACTCAGTTGTTAAGCATCTGAGGCTAGATTTGAACACAAGTCTTCCAAACCAAGTACTGTACTTACTGTATGTAGCTACATTGGTCATTTTAATTAATATTATACATTAACATATTGAACGTCGCTCTAATTATTCTTTATTAATGATTTCTCATTAATAATTTTTGATGCACTTTAAGGGCTTTCAGATAGAAGAGTGATTTGACAAATTCTGTTTAATTACAGGAAGAAGAACTAAATAGAAATTGTAAAGACACCATTTAAGTTTCAAGTATTGTAGAAGTTTTTAACACTTAAAAGTTTTTCAAAATGAATGGTGGTTCAGGAAATAATGTATTACTTTGCTTTCTTGTTAAACATTTATACATGAAATTCTTATTTAGTTCCTTGTTAAATGAGATGACCTTTTATCTCCCTTCCAACTCTGAGAATCTGTAATTATCTCATTTATAAAAGGTTGTTGTCTTGCTTTGCTTTTTCCTGTTCCTAATGGGTGATATCTCCTACAAGAATTTAGTGTGTTTAGTTTTCTCAAACTGACTGATGTGAAATTTAACAAGTCACCAATATTTACATCCCATTAACATTTAACTTGCTCATATAGTGACTAAAAATAAAATATCATTAATATAAAATACTAATTCATAAGGAAAATTAATTCTTTTAGGTCACCAAATAATTCGATATCAACTCTTCCATAACACTAAGAATGTTTAAAGAGATTGACTTTAGATACAAAATGAGTCACTCCATTGGTTCCTGTTCCCTTTATGATTTTTCTGTGGTTTCTCAAGGATAAGAGTAATATTTCTCATAATCACTAAAGTCTTCCTTTAACAGCTTTGTATAATTTTGAAGTACATTTTTTAAAAATCTCCTAAGTTTCATCTAAGGATAATCTCACAAAAGAATCTAAAATTTTAAAAAGTTTAAAGGCATGCATTTTATTTTTATCATTAAATGTTTTATTTTTCTTTTTTATGTCATTGTCCTTTACAATTTTCCCACCCTCATCTCCTAGGTGTCACTGCATTATAATACAGTAATTCTATGAGAAAATACTAATATTCATCTAGGCCAGTTCCATGCCCCAAAAAGTAATTGAGGCAAAAATTTAGGAAAACATTATCCAGTATAGGAAAGGATTGGACATTGAGATCTAATCTTTAAGGAAAGTATCATTAGAATAGAAGGAGATAGAAATAGAGCAACAGGAGAAAATAAGATGAAAAGAATTCTGAAATATTATCAAAAATAGCAAGAGGAAGAAACCTCAAAGATATTGAGCATTAGCAGACAAAAAATTAATAGCAGAGGGAATTGTGGCCTCCACATATAGTAACTGAGTTCAGGCATCTTTGAAAAATATTACAAGACAAAGGAACACCTTCTAAGCAAAGACGTTGGTAAAACAGTGGATTTTGAAGAAAGCTGAGAAACACAATACAAATCCTGGGTGGTTTAAAAGAGAGGTGAGAATCATAATAGCAAAATTTGTGGGCTGTGCAGCAGAAATAATTGAAAGAATAGGGGAAAAACTTGCATTTACCATTGCAATTATCATCAATAAAAAACAAAAGAGAAAACTACTGAATCAATTGCAAGTACATAGAAGTGAAAGATACATATGAAAAGGGAAAAGAAAAGAGATAATATTTTACACTATTATTTATACAAACAAAACTTTCTGATATTAGTAAAAGAACATGTAGAGACACAATCTCATCATTATAGGTCTCTAAGAAAAATATACTAAATATAAAAACCTGAACACCATAATGTAAGAAATAATGCAGAAAAACTTTCCAACTTCTGAACATAAAAGGAAAAGCACTATTTTTAAAAGTATGCACTCTTTACCTCTTCAGAAAAGAAAAAAGGTACAAAATCCAACACACACACACAACAGTTGAATTTAGTTTGTCCATAGACAAACAACAAATTTTCTAAATAACCATATGACTTTCAATTACTATGGAAAAGAAACTGGAATAATAATTAAAAAAAAACAAATATTATATACCAACTTAAATATAAAAGAGGAAAAATGGTCAATAATAAAACATTTCAAACCTTAAAATAAAAAAGAAAAGAAAGAAAAGAAAACCAGGAAAGGCAACCTATTAATTGGCAACCTTCTCCAACCCTGCTTAATTCTAGTACCTACCATTTGTTAATTATTTCCTATTTATACTGCATAGAACATACTTTGTATATATTTACATTTTATAGATTGAAAACTCCTTAAGACAGGACTTTTATTTTTTAATCCCTAATGCTTAGCAATGTTCTTGGGACATAGTTGGAACTTAATAAATGTTGAATGACTGATCCTTGAATTAGACTAAAGAAATTCAGGAAGTGTTAATTAATGTAATATTTAATGACAACAATAGGGTGAGAGCAAAAAGCAAAAACAAAAACAAAAACAATATGAAATTTCTTAATAAATTTACTCATGAAGATAGGGTGAAAATTACAGTAAGATACAAATGATGGTGAAAAGAAAAGCCTGGAATTTTAGGAAATGATCTTTGCAAACCCTACCTAAAAATAATCAATATTGTTTATTGTTCACCTGTGTTCATCTTGGAAAACTGGCCAGTTTCCCTAGTAAGACAATGATCCTAAAGAAATGAACTAATATTCTCCTTGATAGGTCCCTTTCGATATAGGTCCATTTGAAAGGTTGCTACCTCTTAAGAAACACATATCAAATGAAAACTTTTAGCATAATACTTTCTTTGTTCTTAGCCTATAAAAACACCTTAGTAGGAAAGGGACTTTAAGAATCTCACTCAGTAAGGAATGTACACTTTGCCTTGGGCTTCTTCCAGCCAAGAAATTCAGGTGTTAGTGTTTCCTTAGAGCAGTGATGATATATGTTGTATGTTGCTTGTTTCTTTCTTATATTGTTTTTATTGTTATGGTGATCACATTGTTTGTTAATTGTGTATTACTTTTATGCTATTTTCATTTTCCTCATGTCTTCTTTGAATCAAGGTTCTGATAAGCAATAAACTTGTACCCACCTTCTTTAAGTCTGTGACAGCTGAATGGAAATTCCCAATC